>NC_132919.1:69702579-70010815 GCF_047675955.1 Chlorocebus sabaeus
GGCTCTCCCTATGTTGCCCAGGCTGGTCTCAAACTCATGGGCTCAAGCGTCCTCCGGCCTCAGCCTCCCAAAAATGCTAGGATTATAGGTGTGAGCCACCACATCGAGCCAAAAGTGGCATATTTGTAAGGACAGATCAAGAGTTCAGTCTAGACAGGCCAGGAAGGTAGCTGGATGGAGTGGTGTGGTGCCCAGGCTGAGGCAGGAGAATCGCTTGAACCCGGGAGGCGGAGGTTGCAGTGAGCTGAGATTGCGCCACTGCATTCCAGCCTGGGCGACAGGACGAGACTCTGTCTGGGGGAAAAAAAAAAGTCCCAAGGAAGAGGGCCAACGAGCTTCACCTGCATCTGGCAGTCTTTCCTTACACCGAACCAGCTGGTCCTGGAACTCTCCTCATCTGCCCTTGCTTTACCCACCTACTATATGCTGGTTCCACACAGGGCACTGGTGTACGTGTTAAGTGGACAAAGACAGTTACTGCAGTCTCAGAGCTTAAGATCGTCTAATTGGGCCAGGCTGTAATCCGAGCACTTTGGGAGGCTGAGATGGGCGGATCATTGAGGTCGGGAGTTTGAGACCAGCCTGGCCAATGCGGTGAAATCCAGTCTCTACTAAAAATTCAAAAAAAAATTAGCCAGGGCTGGGCGCGGTGGCTCTCACGCCTATAATCCCAGCACTTTGGGAGGCCAAGGCAGGCAGATCACGAGGTGAGGAGATCGAGACCATCCTGGCTAACCAGGTGAAACCCCGTCTCTACTAAAAATACAAAAAATTAGCCAGGCATGGTGGCGGGCGCCTGTAGTCCCAGCTACTTGGGAGGCTGAGGCAGGAGAATGGCGTGAACCTAGGAGGCAGAGTTGGCAGTGAGCTGAGATCGCGCCACTGCACTCCAGCCTGGGCAACAGAGCAAGACTCCATCTCAAAAACAAAAAACAAAAAAGCTGGGCATGGTGGCACGTGCCTATAATCCCAGTTACTTGGGAGGCTGAGGCAAGAGAATCGCTTGAACCCAGGAGGTGGAGGTTGCAGTGAGCTGAGATTGCACCACTGCACTCTGGCCTGGGTGACAAAATGAAACTCTGTCTCAAAAAAAAAAAAAAAAAAAAGGAAAAAAAAGATCATCTAATTGACAGTCTCAGAAACAAGAGTTCTTTCAGGTGGCCAAAATGAATCCATTCATTCCTTTTTAATGTGTTGGCATTGTTTTCTATTTTTATTTTATTTTTAAATTTTTATTGATTTATCTTTTGGAGATGGGGTATTGCTGTGTTGCCCAGGCTAGTCTTGAACTCCTGAGCTCAAGTGATCCACCTGCCTTGGCCTCCTATATTTTTATTTTTATTTTAAAATTTTATCTATTTGTTTATTTTGAGACAGCGTCTTACAATGTTGCCCAGGCTGTAGTGCAGTGGCATGATCATAGCTCATGATAGCCTTGAACTCCTGGGCTCAAGTGATCTTCCCTCCTGAGTAGCTGGGACTACAGGCATATACCACCATGCCCGGCTAATTTTTTAAAAACATTTTATTTGTAAAGACAGGGTCTCCTTATGTTGCCCAGGCTGGTCTGGAACTCCTCGGCTCAAGAGATCCTCCCACCTCAGCTTCCCAAAGTGCTGGGATTACAGGTGTGAGCCACCATGCCTGGCCCTTTCATTCTTTTAAACAACCAACTTTTACTAAGAGGTATCTGTGTGCCCAGCCCCAGACAGGGACTTAGAGATATGAAAATGAACATACATGATCTTGGGGCCGGGCGCGGTGGCTCAAGCCTGTAATCCCGGCACTTTGGGAGGCCGAGACGGGCAGATCACGAGGTCAGGAGATCGAGACCATCCTGGCTAACATGGTGAAACCCCATCTCTACTAAAAAATACAAAAAAAACTAGCCGGGCGCAGTGGCGGGCGCCTGTAGTCCCAGCTACTTGGGAGGCTGAGGCAGAAGAATGGCGTAAACCCGGGAAGCGGAGCTTGCAGTGAGCTGAGATCCGGCCACTGCACTCCAGCCTGGGCGACAGAGCAAGACTCTGTCTCAAAAAAAACAAAAAACAAAAAAACATGGTCTTGGCTTCTAGGAACTCAGTGCGGAGATATATAGAGAATCCCTGTATTCACCATATTGTGTCATGAAGACTCGTGCATAGGGAGCTGTGGGGAACCAGAGGATGGCTACCGGCCCAGGTTGTAGGGATCAGCGTGGCAGAAGGGATACCCGAGCTGCTCTCAGGCAATGAGTGGGAATTAGTAAGGAAAGAGGAGGGAGAGGGAATTCTAGGCTCAGAGGATGAAGACAGGGACAAAGTAACAGCTTGGTGTCCACTGGGAATGCAAGCCTTCAGAATTGATTGGGCAGACAGGAGTGGCGGGAGGCTCTATTAACAGAAGTATTCAGAGCCTGGGGAGGGCCTTGCTGGCTTGTGGTGAGGTGTGTAGACTTAGGCAGTGGGATATCAGTAAAGAGGTGGAAGCCAGGGAGTGACACAGTTGGATCTGTGTGTGAGCTTGCTGTCTCTGACTATTGGGTGAGGGATGAGTCTGGGGGAAATGACCATGCAGAGACCGAGGCAGCTGCAATGATCCAGGTGATACCGTGAGGGCCTGAACTGGACCAAGGCTAGGCAGCCGAAGGGAGAGAGATGGTACAGACCAGGGTCTCAGTACAGCCTTTGGGGTCAGGAGGACATGGGTTCTGATTCAGCCTCAGCTACTTACTGCTTATGAAACCTAAAGCAAGCCAGTTAAAGTCATTGACCTCAGTTTTCTCCTCTCCAAAAGGATAATGTCTCAGCCACGGAGAGTCGTCTGGGTCTGCCCTGGATCATTGTAAAGCACTTAGCACAGGGCCTCAATTCACATCCCAGAAATGGTAGTTACAGTTAAGCATGAAGAGGAGGACACAGGTTGGATAAATAATTAAAAGGTAGAGTTAAGGCCGGGCGTGGTGGCTCACGCCTGTAATCCCAGCGAGATCACGCCACTGCACTCCAGCCTGGGTGACAGAGCGACACTCTGTCTCAAAAAAAAAAAAAAAGGTAGACTTGGCAGGTTTTGGCCAATGGCTGGACATGGCTTTTCAATCCTGAACTGCTCATCCTGGCCTTGTGTCTGGGGAGGTGGCAGAGTGAGGGAGGTAGAGGCAGCCGGCTACCTGCCTTCAGTCTGGGGCCCCAGGTCTAGGCTACCTGTCCCAGAACCACAGTACCAGTGGGTGTGGGTGTGAGTTTGTGTGCACCTGTGTGTGTAAGGAAGGGAGCTTTAGAGAAAGTACATCTTCCTGTGGCTTGGCAAGAATCAGCTTTGCGCTGATTTCTCTTTTTTTTTTTTTTTTGAGATCGAGTTTTGCTTTTGTTGTCCAGGCTGGAGTGCAATGGCATGATCTCAGCTTACTGCAACCTCTGCCTTCTGGGTTCAAGCGATTCTCCTGCCTTAGCCTCCCAAGTAGCTGGGATTACAGGCATACGCCACCATGCCGGCTAATTTTGTATTTTTAGGAGAGATGGGATTTCTCCATGTTGGTCAGGCTGGTCTCGAACTCCTGACCTCAGGTGACCCGCCTGCCTCGGCCTCCCAAAGTGCTGGGATTACAGGCATGAGCCACTGCACCCGGCCATCCTTTTTTTTTTTCTTTTTTTTTTGAGACAGGGTCTAGCTCTGTCACCCAGTCTGGAGTGCAGTGGCGCCATCACGGCTCACTGCAACCTCTGCCTCCCAGGCTCAAGCAATCCCGCCTTAACCTCCCCAATAGCTGGGACTATAGGCATGCACCACCATGCCTGGCTAATTTTTTTTTTTTTTTTTTTTTTTAAGAGATGGGGTTTTGCCATGTTGCCCAGGCTGGTCTTGAATTCCTGGGCTCAAGTGAACCACCTCCCAAAGTGATTACAGGAGTGAGCCACCATGCCTGGCCTGATTTCCTTCTGATGAAGTAGATGACTGTGGGCTGAAGGGCACAGTCATCTTTTGGGCTAGGAGTTGAGAGTTCTGAGTTTTAGTCCTGTTTCACTATGAATTCCTCATGGGCCCTGAGAACCACTATCTGTCTCCAGACTGAGTTTCCCCCTTATAAAATGCAGTTGCCTAAGTAATGCCAGTCTTTACAGTTCTGAGATGCTTCAGCAGTCAAAGCGAATCAGTGCCTTGTCCTGGGGTGGAAAGAGACCCTGGGAGAGGGCTGGGGTCCCCATACCTCCCCGCTTTGGATAACACTCTAGGGCCGTTTGCATGACTCCATCCACTGCCCAGAGCCCCTGCCCCATTGAGCCCCTCCACCCCTCAGCTGGGAGGACTCTGTGGGCAGCATGGAGCCTACCACGCCACCCTAAACTGCCCCTACCATGACAGACCCCTAACACCTCCCCCTTGTCTGTTTCATCTCCAGTCTCCCACCCACAGAGCACGAATAAACTCTTCAGGCTGAGATGGATGGGCCCTGTTAGCCTGGCGGGCTGCCCCCAGCCTGCCTCCCCATCAACTCCTCTTGTCAAGGGAGGTGCCTCTGTGTGGGGGGGAGGCAGGGGGGCAAGAGCATTCAGGTGGGGGTTGGGAGTTCCTTGCTCAGAGAGCAAGAATGGTGCCCCCAGGGAAGAAACCAGCGGGAGAGGCCTCCAACTCCAACAAGAAGTGTAAGCGTTACTTCAACGAGCACTGGAAAGAGGAGTTTACCTGGCTGGACTTTGACTATGAGCGGAAGCTGATGTTCTGCCTCGAGTGCCGCCAGGCCCTGGTACGGAACAAGCATGGCAAAGCCGAAAACGCCTTCACTGTGGGCACTGACAACTTCCAGCGCCACGCCCTGCTGCGCCATGTGACCTCAGGAGCCCACCGCCAGGCTCTGGCTGTCAACCAGGGCCAGCCCCCTTTTGAGGGCCAGGCCGAGGGCGGAGGGGCCTGCCCAGGCCTGGCTACGACCCCCGCCTCCAGGGGCGTCAAGGTGGAGGTAGACCCAGCCAAAGTGGCTGTGCTGACTACCGTGTACTGCATGGCAAAGGAGGATGTGCCCGACGACCGCTGCTCTGCCCTGCTCGAGCTGCAGAGGTTCAACCTGTGCCAGGCACTGCTGGGCACAGAGCATGGCGATTACTACAGTCCCAGGAGGGTGAGGGACATGCAGGTGGGTGACAGCCAGAAGTACGGGGGAAGGGCTTGGGAAGGGAGGACACTGAGCCACCTGGGAACAGCCCCAGCATGCCAGGCCCTTGGGGAGCAGCTAGGGCATTTCATTCATATCTTCTCCCTTCAGAACCTTCCCTGAGGGCCTACTGTGTGCCTGGTGCTGGGCTAGCTGCAGGGATACAATAGTGAAGAGGCCAGACCAGGCCTTGTCTTTAGCGGGAACAGGGGCACTCTTCTCACTAGCTAAATCAGACGTTGCAAACTGGTGGTCTGGAGGCTTGATTGACCCACAGATGTATTTAATTTTTTTTTTTCTGAGGAGTCTCGCTCTGTCGCCCAGGCTGGAGAGCAGTGGCGCGATCTCAGCTCACTGCAACCTCTGCCTTCCTGTCTCAAGTGATTCTCCTGCCTCAGCCTCCCTATTAGCTAGGATTACAGGCATGTGCCACCACACCCAGCTAATTTTTGTATTTTTAGTAGAGACAGGGTATCACCATGTTGGCCAGGCCAGTTTTGAACTCCTGACCTCAGGTGATCTGCCCACCTCAGCCTCCCAAAGTGATGGTATTATAGGTGTGAGCATCCGTGCCTGGCCTCTGTTTTTTTTTTTTTTTTTAAACATACAGATAGGGTCACACTATGTTGCCCAGGCTGGTCTTGAACTCCTGGCCTCAAGCAATCCTCCTGCCTTGACCCACCAAAGTGCTGGAATGGAAATGGAAATGACTTCTGACTTAGTTTTCTTTTGGGGCTGTTTTCTGTGCCGAGCCTGTTTAATTAGTTTTCATAGTGTTTTTGAAAAACTCGAATTTGTTTCAACTTTAAAAAAACTCAGGAGATTACATATAAAAATCTATATTTGTAACTATATTGAAAAGCAAGGTCCCCATGCTCTCACAGCAGGATGTGCTGGAGTTGGAGAGCAGGGCATTATCTGGCTTATCCCTGGCCTTCTCTAAGCTCAGTATCACTCACATGGCCCCTGGAGACATGCAGATTGCAGCTCTGTCCTAGGTACTAACTGTGTGAGTCCTGTGGGCTGGGTTGGAGGTGGGGGAGTTGGTTCTCATCCTACAGAGATGACAAATAGAGAAACAGCATACACCTGGGACCCAGGGTAACTGGGAGTTGGGAGTGAGTGTGCCTATCAGTTAATCGCTGAGCTGGACAGTGGAGGGAGACCCCCAGGAATAGGGCAGACTAGGATGATGCTATAGAAAAACACAGTGAAAAAATTAGCTTTCCTAGAGCTCTTTGTGGTTCATAAAGTGCTTTCACCACAACAAAAGTTGACATTTATAATTTATAACAATGCTTTGAGAAGATTTGGGGCTGGTATTAGCTGACAGCAGGTATAAGAGCTTAGAAAACTAGACCGGATGTGGTGGGAAGCCAGGGTGGCAGGACTGTTCTTAGGCCAGGAGCTGTAGAGGTGAGAAAACTAAGGCTCAGAGAGGTGAAGTGACTGGCCGAAGGTAGCACAGCCAGTAAGTGGCAAAGCCAGGATTAGTCCCTAAGTCTGTGTGACCTCAAGGCCTGGGCTCTTTCCATCACCCCGCACTGCCTGCCTCCGCCTCTCAGGACAAGCCTAACTCAGTCCTCCCTCCCTTTCTCTTCCTGGCTGTCCCAGGTGGCCATTGCCAGTGTCTTGCACACAGAGGCCTGCCAGCGCCTGAAGGCATCCCCATATGTGGGGCTGGTGTTGGACGAGACCAGAGACTGGCCGGAGTCACACAGCCTGGCCCTGTTTGCCACTTCGGTGTCCCCCTGTGATGGCCAGCCTGCCACCACCTTCCTGGGCAGTGTGGAGCTACAGGAGGGCGAGGCCACTGCTGGCCAGCTCTTGGACATCCTGCAGGCTTTCGGCGTATCTGCACCCAAGCTGGCCTGGCTCAGCTCAAGCCTCCCCAATGAGCGCCTGGGGAGTGTGGGCCCACAGCTCCGGGCCACTTGCCCACTGCTGGCAGAGCTGCACTGCCTCCCTGGCCGCACAGATCCTGAGCCCCCCGCCTACTTGGGTCAATATGAGAGCATATTGGATGCCCTATTCCGCCTCCATGGTGGTCCTAGTTCCCATTTGGTCCCTGAGCTCCGGGCAGCACTGGACCTTGCAGCTATTGACTTGGCAGGGCCTCGGCCAGTGCCCTGGGCCTCCCTGCTGCCTGTCGTGGAAGCAGTGGCAGAGGCCTGGCCTGGCCTGGTGCCCACCCTGGAGGCTGCAGCCCTTGCCTCACCTGTGGCAGGGTCACTGGCCCTGGCCCTGCGCCAGTTCACCTTCGTGGCCTTCACCCACCTGCTGCTGGATGCCCTGCCCTCTGTGCAGAAGCTCTCCCTTGTCCTGCAGGCAGAAGAGCCGGACATGGCCTTGCTGCAGCCCCTGGTGATGGCGGCTGTGTCCTCCCTCCAAGCTCAGCGCGGCTCAGGTGGGGCCCGCCTCCAGGGCTTCCTGCAGGAACTGGCATCCACGGACCCTGACACCAGCAGCGGGCGCTGCACCTACCGCGGCGTGGAGCTGCTCGGTTACTCAGAGGCTGCGGTCCGGGGCTTGGAGTGGCTCCGGGGGTCCTTCCTGGACTCCATGCGGAAGGGCCTACAGGACTCCTACCCCGGGCCTTCGCTGGACGCCGTGGCTGCCTTCGCGGCGATCTTCGACCCCCGCCGCTACCCTCAGGCGCCAGAGGAGCTGGGCGCGCATGGCGAGGGGGCGCTGCGGGTGCTGCTGCGCGGCTTTGCGCCTGCCGTGGTGCGCCAGCGGGCGCTAGGGGACTTCGCGCTGTTTAAGCGCGTGGTGTTCAACCTTGGGCGGCTCGGCCCGCGGGCCTTGTGCACTCAGCTGGCGTGCGCGCACTCGGAGCTGCACGAGCTCTTCCCCGACTTCGCTGCCCTAGCCGCTTTGGCTTTGGCACTGCCCGCGGGCGCTGGCCTGCTGGACAAGGTCGGCCGCAGCCGGGAGCTGCGGTGGTGGGGGCAGAGCGGGGTCGGGGAAGGCCGGGGGGGCCACATGGTGAAGATCGCAGTGGATGGGCCCCCGCTGCACGAGTTTGACTTTGGGTTGGCTGTAGAGTTCTTAGAGAGTGGGTGGGGAGAGGGCTTCCTGGGGTCGCAGCTCACCTGAGGGTGGCCTCCTTCTCTCGGCCCAGCCAGCTTGGGGCCCTTAGGGCCAACCTAGACTTGACCATGCTGCACCCAAGATGATCTGCTGACTGTGGCCTCCCAGG
The DNA here is from genome assembly GCF_047675955.1 of Chlorocebus sabaeus. Classification (NCBI taxonomy): domain Eukaryota; kingdom Metazoa; phylum Chordata; class Mammalia; order Primates; family Cercopithecidae; genus Chlorocebus; species Chlorocebus sabaeus. The sequence continues at coordinate 69,710,910 of NC_132919.1, forward strand.
GGCCTGAGGCCACCCACCCACCCTTCTGGAGCTTCCCACCAACCCCACCCTGTAGGCTGTGGAGGAAGGGACTGGTTCAAGAGGGGCCTGGGTGGGTGGGCAGAGATGCTAGGATCTGGGGCACCCTAAATCATTCCTGGCCTTTACACAGTTAGATGAGGAGTAGCTCACCCTTTTTCCTTCTGGATTCGGCCCAAGTTTGGGCTCCCCCCAGAAATATGGGAGTTCTTGGCTTGGGGGAGGAAGACTAGGTCTTGGGAATTGAGTGGCTGAGGGAAGGGATGCTGGTCCTTGGCTGTTTCTTTCTTTTTCTTTCTTTCTTTTTCTTTTTTTGAGATGGAGTCTTGCTCTGTCGTTCAGGCTGGAGTGCACTGGCACAATCTCGGCTCACTGCAACCTCTGCCTCCTGGGTTCAAGCAATTCTCCTGCCTCAGCCTCCCGAGTAGCTGGGATTGCAGGCGCCCACCACCACACCTGGCTAATTTTTATATTTTCAGTAGAGACGGGGTTCCACCATGTTGGCCAGGCTGGTCTTGAACTCCTCACCTCAAGCGATCCACCTGCCTCGGCCTCCCAAAATGCTGGGATTACAGGCATGAGCCACCGCGCCCTGCCCTTGGCTGTTTCTTAGTCCCACTCCCGGCAGTGTCTCTTCTCTTCAGCTATGACTGGGGAGTAGATGACCGTGCTTGTTTCTGACACACAGCACAGTGTCCTCTCTGTACACAAGCTGGTGGTTCAAGGGCCAATGGTTCCGGGGAGACAGTGTTTCCCTTCCTCCCCTCCTCACCAATGGGCTGCCTCAGGCCTTTTCTGTGTATAACTGTGTATATAGACATAAAACCTACAAATGTGAAATAAACCTATGCTATCTTTCATAGTGTTACCACACAAACATCTAAAAGGACTACTTTTGGTTTTGCAATGACAGGGTCCAAAAATGCCCCAGATGGGCTGGATTTATTTTTTCTAATTTTTTATTCCTCAAAGTCCAGTTGCTCTCCAAGTTCCTATCCCTCCCCTGCCCTTGCCCCAGACCTTTAATTAAGACCAAAGACTGCAAATCCCCAGTGCTGTACCTGCCGCCTCCGAGGACTGGCCTCAAGGCCCAACCCAGGGACGCTGGCTTATTTGCCTCCTGCGGGAAGCAGTTTAGACCTCACCAGAGCTGGGGAACACATCCCTTCAGAGCCCATGGGTTTCCCATTCCCTCCTGTCAGCCCTGGCTGTGAAAGCCTGGGGATCTGGAGGGAGGGAGGATAGTTAGAGAGTGACAGGGGCGAGAGCTGGCCTTTTCCTAATATCCCTGGGTTTGAGTTTAATTTGCAATAAAATGGAATCCCAGCACATCATGCAGTCTCCATGGTGGTGTGTGACAGGGGCCTGCCCAGACCCCTCTGTCCCTCTCTTGGCTGGGCTGCCCTGGGGTTCAGTATGCTGCCTCAGTAGGGGCGGGAGGGTCATCCCTCTGGGCTGGGAGCCTCCAACTGTGGACTCCCTGCCTCTGCTTCCCCAGCTGTGGGAAGGAAGGGCACAGGGAAGGGGGGTATAATCACCCTGGGTCTGGCTGGTGCCACTCTGTGAAGAGAGATACAGGTTTCTGCCCAGCTCCACACCCAGGGAGCCCATCTGCCTCTTGTTCTGGCTACAGAGGTAGGAGAGAGCCCATTTCAGACCGTGCCCTTCTTCCTCCTGCAGCAGGCCCGGCCTCCAGCGCCCCCAGCCCCCTGCTGGCCTCCCTGCCCCTGCCCACCCGGCCTCTGCAGCCCCCGCTGGACTTCAAGCACTTGCTCGCCTTCCACTTCAATGGCGCTGCCCCGCTCAGTCTCTTCCCCAACTTCAGCACGGTATGGGCTGGGCTGGCGGGTGGGGGCATGCACCCAAGCTTGTGGGTGGGCATGGAAGTTGGGCTCAGGGGCCAGCTCTCAGCAGCTGGGTCTAACCAGGAGCTTGTTCTCCAACCTCCCTCAGAGGGGATAGGTGCTCCCCAAATAGGGACCCCTATTTGGGACCCTAGGAGAGGGCCCCGCTCTCTCCTAGGCTGGGGAACAAGATGGTGTCAGCCCTCTCCCCACCCCCAGCATCATAGCTGCTGGGCCTGCAAGAGCCTGTAGCCTGTGCACTCCACTTGAGCTTCTGTGTAGGCGCTCCTGTGGATGACGTGTGTGTGTGTGTGTGTGTGTGTGTAACTGACCTGTGCCTTTCTGTTGTAGTTTCTGTAGGTCTTTGTATGTTATATGTGGATGTGAGTTTGTGTGTTGGTGTTCAGCGTGTGTTTGTAAACAACTTTTTGTGTGTGGGTAATTTTATGTAATTAAGGTATTTGCCTGTGTAATCTGAGGGTTTGTTGTGTCCTTGTGTCTTTTAAGTGTGTGTTTGGCGTGTATCTGCCCTCTAAGCGTATGTTTTTGTGTGGTTTGGGTGATTTTGAGTTTACCTGTGGTCACGTGCCCTTTGTGTGCTTAAGTGTTAATTGTTCTGCTTGTCTGAGCATTTGTAACTGCCTGAAGCTTTTGTGCTGTGTATGTGTCCTGGTCTGTACATTTCCTTGTACATGTGTGTGCATAACAAGTGTAGTATGGGCCGGGCGCGGTGGCTCAAGCCTGTAATCCCAGCACTTTGGGAGGCCGAGACGGGCGGATCATGAGGTCAGGAGATCGAGACCATCCTGGCTAACATGGTGAAACCCCATCTCTACTAAAAAAATACAAAAAAACTAGCCGGGCGAGGTGGCGGGCGCCTGTAGTCCCAGCTACTCGGGAGGCTGAGGCAGGAGAATGGCGTAAACCCGGGAGGCGGAGCTTGCAGTGAGCCGAGATCCGGCCACTGCACTCCAGTCTGGGCGACAGAGCGAGACTCCGTCTCAGAAAACAAAAACAAAAACAAAAACAAGTGTAGTATGAATTTTAACTCACTATATAAGGGATCAGCAAGCATCTCCGTTTTTTTAAATTTGGAAAAATCAAATGAAATCATGGGTGTGGCATGCCCCATCCTGAGCAGATGGTGGCAAACTCCACCTTAGTCACACTTAGGAATCCCTTCCTCCCACCCTCCAGAGTTAGACAGAGGTCCTAAGGAGTCTGAGGCATTTGGGAGGTGGTCCTCTGGTCTCAAGTCCCTGCTGTCGCTTGCTGACAGGCTCACTGTTGAAAGGCATGGTTCCAATTGCAGGGGGCCCCTGCAGGCCATTCTCCTCTGAGGTCCTGTCCCCTGAGCCCCTTGCTGGCACTGGGTGCTGTGAGAATTTGAACCTCTTTCTGTTCTCAGGGAAGTTTCTGCACCCATGTGCTTCTCTCTAAGCTCTGTTTTCTTTTCTTGGGAAGGTTTGGAAAGTTCCTTTTTTATTTTATTTTATTTTTATATAAGCAGAGATGAGGTCTCACTATATTACCCAGACTGGTCTCAAACTCCTGAGCTCAAGGGATACTCCCACCTCAGCCTCCCAAAGTGTTGAGATTACAGGTGTGAGCCACTGCACCCAGCCTGGAAGGTTCTTGACAAGTTCAGACAACTGCATTTGGCCCAACCTCCTGAGAAAAGGGAACATCAAGCCTTAATTCTATAGAAGAAAATAATGATTTAAAATAAGGAAAAGAAGCCAGGTGTGGTGGCTCACGCCTGTAATCCCAGCACTTAGGGAGACTGAGGTGGGCTGATCACCTGAGGTCAGGAGTTTGAGACTAGCCTGGCCAACAGAGATGGCAAAACCCCATCTCTACTAAAAATACAAAAATTAGCCAAGCATGGTGGCAGGTGCCAGTAATCCCAGCTACTCGGGAGGCTGAGGCAGGAAAATCGCCTGAACCCGGGAGTGGAGGTTGTAGTGAGCCAAGATCGTGCCATTGTACTCCAGCTGGGGTGACAAGAGTGTCTCCATCTCAGGAAAAAAAAAAAAGAGATAGTGAAACCCCATCTGTACTAAAAATACAAAAATTAGCTGAGCATGGTGGCGGGCACCTGTAATCTCAGCTACTCAGGAGGCTGAAGCAGGAGAATTGCTTGAACTCAGGAGGCGGAGGTTGCAAGATCTTGGCTCTGCCATTGCACTCTAGCCTGGGCGACAAGAAGGAGACTCCATCTCAAAATAAATAAATAAATAAAAGAGTAGTAAGGAAAAGAAAAAAAATCCAAATTAATATTCCAAAGAAATGATCCTCCTCCTTAGGGAACCTTAGGCCTCCACTTGCTGCTCCCTGCCCCCTACTAGCCCCCCACCTCCCCTGGCTGTGGCTCTCACTCTCTCAAGAGAGGTCGTCATGGCTGGGCACAGTGGCTCACATCTGTAATTCCAGCACGTTGGGAGGCCAAGGCAGGCAGATCACTTTGAGGGTAGGAGTTTGAGACCAGCCTGGCCAACATGGTGGAACCCCGTCTCTACTAAAAATACAAAAATTAGCCAGACGTCGTGGTGGGTGCCTGTAATCCCAGCTACTCAGGAGGTTGAGGCAGGAGAATCACTTGAACCGGAGAGGTGGAAGTTGCAGTGAGCTGAGATCATGCCACTGCACTCCAGCCTGGTTGACAGAGCAGTACTCCATCTTAGGGGAAGAAAAAAAAAAAAAAAGAGGTTGTCAGCAGCCTCAGGCTCTGTGATAGTGGCAGAGCTGATGAGATAGGACTTATCTTCCCCCAGCCTACAGGTCCAGGCATGAAGCCTGGGTGATGGGAGAGGAAATTCCAGCAGAAGGGTTCTTTGTCTTTTCCTTGCCTCTCCTTGTTTACAACTCTGTGTCCCAATAGTTGTGATTATTGCAAAGGAGGAAAAAAAAAAAAAAATGACCTAAGGGGCACCAAGAGATGCCAAGGCTATCACCAGAACGTGGTTCTATGTCCCAGTATCATGCAGGGCACTCTGGCCATTCCCCTGCTTCCAAGCAGAAGCCCAGGCTGACAGATAAAGACAGCCAGGGAAGAGGCTGTTTCTTTTTCTTTTCTTTTTTTTCTTTTCTCTTTCTTTTCCCTCCCCTCCCCCCACTTCCCTTCCCTCCTTTTTTTTTTTTTTTTTTTTTTTTTAAGGCAGAGTCTCACTCTGTTACCCAGGCTGGAGTGCAATGGCACAGTCTCAGCTCACTGCAACCTCTGCCTCTCTGGTTCAAGCTTCCTGCCTCAGCCTCCTGAGTAGCTGAGACTACAGCCACACGCCACCACGCTCAGCTAATTTTTGTATTTTTAGTAGAGAAGGGGTTTCACTTGGCCAGGCTGGTCTCGAACTCCTGACCTCAGGTTATTCACCCATCTTGGCCTCCCAAAGTGCTGGGATTACAGGCGTGAGCCACCGCACCCAGCCAGCTGTTTCTTTTTCGTTTTTCTTTCTTTCTTTTTCTTTCTTTCTTTCTTTCTTTTTTTTTGACACAAAGTTTTGCTCTTGTTGCCCAGGCTGGAGGTGCTCTCGGCTCACCGCAACCTCCATCTCCCCGGTTCAAGCAATTCGCCTGCCTCAGCCTCCCAAGTAGCTGGGATTACAGGCACACGCCATCACACCTGGCTAATTTTGTATTTTTTTTTAGTGGAGACGGGGTTTCTCCATGTTGGTCAGGCTGGTCTTGAACTCCCAACCTGAGGTGATCTGCCTGCCTCGGGCTCTCAAAGTGCTGGGATTACAGGCGTGAGCCACCGCAGCTGGCCCAGGTGTTTCTTTTTCCAACATCCACAGGATGGAAAAGTTCTTCCTAGAAGCTGACGACGGCCCACTTCAGTCATCTTTAGTTTTGTGCTGCCCCCAATCCCTGCTTCCCAAGCCAACCCCAGAGTTATTATGCCCTCCCACTCCCTTCACAGATGGACCCGGTCCAGAAAGCTGTCATCAGCCACACGTTTGGGGTCCCCTCCCCTCTGAAGAAGAAGCTCTTCATTTCCTGTAACATCTGTCACCTAAGATTCAACTCAGCGGTGAGACAAAGTAGTGAAAGCAGGTCTGGGGAGGGGGCTGGGCAGGGAGAGGGCTGGAGGCTGGGCTTTCAGGGTCCTTCTGGGAGGAATACCAGTGGCAAAGGGGCTGTGGTCTGTATTTTCAATCCCTGGCTGCAGAAGAGGCACTCTTGATTCTTTAACCATCACACCCTCTCCTCTAGATTCTTCTGCCCCTTCCCCTTCTGCCCAGCTATAGCCCAGTGGGATTCCATTTCCTTCCCCCCAGGCCTCTCTCCTGTGTTCTGGATCCTTCTGCAAGAGAGCAGACTGCCCTTCCTCCACTCCGGGTCCCAGGGGACCATCTCATCAGCTCCTGATCTGAGTTTACAGAATGTGATCATGCCCGTCACCTTAAATAATAGTTCTCATGATACGTCTGTGAGAGGGGTGGAGGCAGGATTTTTGTGTGTTTGTGTGTGTGTGTTTTTTTTTTTTTTTTGAAGACAAAGTCTCACTCTGTCACCCAGGCAGGAGTGCAGTGGCGTAATCTTGACTCAGTGTAACCTCCACCTCCAGGGTTCAAGTGATTCTTGTGCCTCGGCTTAGTAGCTGGGATTACAGGGATGTGCTACCACGCCTGGCTAATTTTTTTGTATTTTTGGCAGAGACAGGGTTTCACCATGTTGCCCAGGCTGGTCTCGAACTCCTGGGCTCAAGTGATCCACCCACCTCGACCTCCCAAAATGCTGGGACTACAGGTATGAGCCACTGCGCCTGGCCTAGAGACGCTATTATAATCCCCGATTTTCAGATGAGGAAAGTGAGCCTTAGAGAGGTGAAGTGACTTGCCTAAGACCACACAGCTGGTTAGTAGCAAAGCTGGGATATGAACCCAGGCCTGGCTGACCCCAAGGTCTATGACTCTACTACAGCCTACCCCTTTCTACTACATCCTACCCCTAGGTAGAGGAGGAACCTCATTCTGGCCTCGCAGGGAAGGTCTACCTCCTGTCAGGCAATCTGGGGTTTCAGTTGGATGTCAGCAGAACTGCTGTGGTGTCGCATCCAGGGAAGGGCTGTGGGAGCCTGTCTTTCCCACGTTTCGAGGAGGTGGGCCAGGGAGCAGCAAGTGAGGACCCTTGGAGGGAGGACACTGACAGACCAGATTTGGGGATTCCCTTCAGGGCTTCTGGTTCTATGAGTTCTGCAAGAGATGGAGGAGAGGCTGGGCGTGGTGGCTCACGCCTTTACAGCACTTTGCGAGGCCGAGGTGGGTGGATCACTTGAGGTCAGCAGTTAGAGACCAGCCTGGCCAACATGGTGAAACCCATCTCTACTAAAATAAAGAAAAAAAAAATCAGCCAGTTGTGGTGGTGGGTGCCTGTAATCCCAGCTACTCGGGAAGCTGAGGCAGGAGAATCACTTGAACCCAGGAGGCGGAGGTTGCAGTGAGCCGAGATTGCTCCCACAGCACTCCAGTCTGGGTGACAAAGCAAGATTCCGTCTCAAAAAAAAAAAGATGGAGGAGAGAATTTGTTCTGAGGGAGGAACCATGGCTTCTTCCTGGCAAATAGCAAATGCTCAGTAATGACTTGTTAAACAAGTGAACAAAGGGATGAATGTTCTGGGGTACATATGCCCCAAAGTGTGGGGATTGCTCTGCTTTCTCCATTTGTGCATTGATACACTCAATAACATTCATTGAGCACCTACTCTATGGACTCGGCCCTTGTAATTCATGTTCCCATGTAATTCTGACAACCCCATGAGGTCAGTACTTTTTTTTTTTTTGAGACGGAGTCTCACTCTTCGCCCAGGCTGGAGTGCAGTGGCTTGATCTTGGCTCACTGCAAGCTCCGCCTTCTGGGTTCACACCATTCTCCTTCCTCAGCCTCCCGAGTAGCTGGGACCACAGGCACGCGCCACCACGCCCAGCTAATTTTTTGTATTTTTAGTAGAGATGGGGTTTCACCGTGTTAGCCAGGATGGTCTTGATCTCCTGACCTCATGATCCGCCCGCCTCGGCCTCCCAAAGTGCTGGGACTACAGGCGTGAGCCACCGCGCCCGGCGGAGGTCAGTATTGTCGTCACAGAGTTTATGGATGAGGAGACTCAGGCTCAGAGAGATGATGTTACTTGCCTAAAGATGTAGTTAGTGGCCGGGCCTGGTGGCTCACGCCTGTAATCCCAGCACTTTGGGAGGCTAAGGCGGGTGGATCATGAAGTCAGGAAATTGAAACCATCCTGGCTAATAAGGTGAAACCCCATCTCTATTAAAACACAAAAAATTAGTCTGGTGTGGTGGCACACACCTGTAGTCCCAGCTACCCAGGAAGCTGAGACAGGAGAATCACTTGAACCCAGGAGGCGGAGGTTGCAGTGAGCCGAGATGGCGCCACTGCACTCCAGCCTGGGCGACAGAGTGAGACTCTGCCTCAAAAAAAAAAAAAAAAAAAAAAAATTCAGAAAGCAAAAACAACAGTAAAAAACGATGTAGTTAGTAAGTGGCTGAGTCAGATCTGAAGCCAGAGGCTGCCTGCCTTGGAGCTCATGTGCGAGAACACATTCCGTAAACCTCAGAGCCACATGTACTATGGTGATGATGATGACAAGGACAAGGACTTGCCCTTTGTGTGCCTGAGCCCTGCCTCCCTTGGACCTGTCCCCTGCTGGGCTCCAGTTCATGAATGGGGCATGTGGACTCAGCCAGTGAATGGTGACCTCTTGCCTCCCCTCCCCAGAACCAGGCCGAGGCACATTATAAAGGCCACAAACACGCCAGAAAACTCAAGGCTGTCGAGGCTGCCAAGAGCAAGCAGAGGCCACACACCCAGGCCCAGGATGGGGCTGTAGTGTCCCCAATCCCAACGCTGGCCAGTGGAGGCCCTGGAGAGCAACAGAGTAAAGGTCAGTCCTGAGCTCTTCTCTTTCCCAAATCTCCACTCCAAATCTGGTTTCTGACAAGGGGTTGAGAGATTTCTGCTTATTCTTTTTGCTTGTGTTGGAGCATTCCATACAGACAGGCAAAGGTACACAAGTGTACCACTCCATGAATTTTCCTAAGCTGAACACACCCCGATCAGGAAACACGTTACCAGCACCTCAGAAGCTTGTCTTGCACCTCTTCCTGGTCATTACCCTGAAGTATTCATTTCCAAGGGCTGCCTCCACAAATGACTACATTTGTGAAGTTAGGCATGGTGGGTCACACCTTCTGATGGTTAACACTTTGGGAGGCTGAGGCGGGAGGATTGCTTGAAGTCTGGAGTTTGAGACCAGTCTGGGTAACACGGTGTGACCCTGTCTCTACAAAAAAATTTATTTGCCAGGCGTGATGATACACACCTGTAGTCCCAGCTGCTCAAGAGGCTGAAGCAGGAGGATCTGCTTAAGCCCAGGAGGTCGAGGCTGCAGTGAGCTATGGTCATGCCACTGCACTCTAGCCTGGGTGACAGAGCAAAACCTTGTCTCTAACTTCCCCCATCCACCCAGAAAAAAAAGAGACTCCAACCTGGGTGGCTGGAAACAACAGAAATGTATTTTCCCACAGCTCAGAGGCCAGAAGTCTGAAATCAAGGCGTTGACAGGGTTGGTTCCTTCTTGGGGGCTCAGAGAAGAAAGTGTCCCATGCTTCTCTTCTGGCCTTTGGTGGTTGCAGTCATTCCTTGGCACTCCTTGGCTTATAGACGCATCACTCCAATCTCCTCCTCCATCTCCACATTCTCCCTTGTGTGTGTCTGTGTCTCCACAAGCTCTTCTTATAAGGGTACCAGTCACTAGATTAGTCCCACCCAAACCCAGCATGACCTCATCTTCAGTAATTTTATCTGCAAAGACCCTGTTTCCAAATAAGGTCACATTCTGAGGTTCCAGATAGACATGAATTTTGGGGGAGGCACTATTCAACCGACTGCAGCCCCTCTAATGGTAAATACGATCCTGACTTCTCAGCATACATCAGTTTTACCTGTTTTTGGTGAATCATAGAGTATGTAGGGTTTTTTGTATCTGTTTTGTTTTGTGTTTTTTTGTTTTTTGAGAGAGTGTCTCGCTCTGTCTCCCAGGCTAGAGCACAGTGGTGCAATCTTGGCTCACTGCAACCTCTGCTTCCCAGGTTCAAGCCATTCTCCTGCCTCAGCCTCCCAAGTAGCTGGGACTACAGGCACCCGCTACCACGTCCAGCTAATTTTTTTAATTTTTAGTAGAGACAGGGTTTCACCATATTGGCCAGGCTGGTCTCTAACTCCTGACCTTGTGATCCACCTGCCTTGGCCTCCCGAAGTGCTGGGATTACAGGTGTGAGCCACCCCACCCAGCCTGTATCTGGGTTTTATTCATCTCTCACAAACATTCATCAACATTCATTGTATCTGTAAGATTCATCCATGTTTTTGTGTGTAGCTGTAGTTTGTTCTTTTTCATTGCTGTGTAGTACTCCATTGCAGATCATACCACAACTTTTTTTTTAATTTGAATTTTTAAAAACTTTTTTTTTTTTTTTTTTTTTTTTTTTGAGACAGGGTCTGGCTCTGTCACCCAGGCTAGAGTGCAGTGGTGTGATCTAGGCTCATCCACCTCCCTGGCTCTCAAGTGATCCTATTGCCTCAGCCTCCCAAGTAGCCAGAACTATAGGCATATGCCACCATGCCTGGCTAATTTTTGTATTTTTAGTACAGACGGTGTTTCACTGTGTTGCCCAGGCTGATCTTGAACACCTGGACTCAAGTCATCTGCCCACTTTGGCCTCCCAAAGTGCTGGGATTACAGGTGTGAGCCACTGCATCTGGCCCCGACCACTTTTTTTGTTTTGTTTTGTTTAATTTTTTTGAGTTGGAGTTTCACTCTGTCACCTAGGCTGGAGTACAGTGGCGTGATCTTGGCTCACTGCAAACTCTGCCTTCCGGGTTCAAGTGATTCTCCTGCCTCAGCCTTCCGAGTAGCTGGGACTACAGGCATGTGCCACCACGCCTGGCTAATTCTATATTTTTAGTAGAGATAGGGTTTCACCATGTTGGCCAGGCTAGTCTCGAACTCCTGACCTTAGGTGATCCACCTGCCTTGGCCTCCCAAAGTGCTGGGATTACAGATATGAGCCACCGTATCCAGCCCGTACCACTATTTTTTAAAAATCTGCCCTCCTGTTGGTGGACATGTGGGTAGTTTCAGTTTTATGATATTATGAATAGTGCTCTCTGAACATTCTAGTACATCTTTTTTGGTGATCTCTGCCTATTTAAGTTAGTAAATAAGAATATGAGGGCTGTGAGGGCTTTCTGAGACCACTGTGTCCAACTTAGTGATTTCCGATGGGGAAACTGAGGCCCAAGTCTGACCAGTGAGTTGGTAGAAAAGTGGGGCCTGGAATTCAGTGCTGGTCATCCACCAGAGGCTCTCCAGGTCACCTCCATGGTCAGAGCTGAAGATCGTGGTCTCCAGCGTCATATTGGGCCTCACACTCTGCCCCCATGCCTTCCATCTCCGCAGCAGTTCCTGCAGTCCCACCTCTTGGGTCTCCACTCCAGCCACCACCAACTCCGGACCCTACATCCAGGGAGCCAGCCCACGCAGAGCTCTTGGATGCTGCCTCCTCTTCGTCCTCTTCTTCCTCCTGCCCACCTTGCTCCCCAGAGCCTGGGAGAGAGGCACCGGGGCCTGAGCCTGTGGCAGCTGCTGTGGAAATCAGCGTGAGTGGGGAAGGCAGGAGTGAGAAGGGGCACCTCTACTGCCCCACGTGTAAGGTGACAGTGAACTCGGCCTCCCAGCTTCAGGCTCACAACACAGGTCAGTGGTCCCCAGGAGCTGGAGCCTGGGGAAAGGGTGGGGCAGAAGCTGAGCCTCACCAGATGAGGGTAGGCTTGAGTTCCTGCGTGCTTCGCTCAAGGGTTGGGTGGCAGAGGCGTTGTGCTTGCGTATTATTGAGCGGGTGTTTCTGGGTCCTCCCATTACTCCTTGGGGAGGAGAACTGGGAAGAGAAGTCTGAGGCAGCAAGAACTGAGGGTCGCTAAATCTCTGAAGGGTCACTCCACAGGAGACAAGAGACACCTCCCTCTCTCCTTAGATCACACCTAGAAGGAAGGGACTGAGATCAAAGCAAAGGGGAAGCCAGCCATTTGTAGTGCAGGGAGGCCTTCCATTGGAGGGGCTGGCATGAAAGGACAGAAGCTGGGAGGGGAAACCACGTGTGGCTGGAGGGCGATGTGCGCATAGAGCAGCCGTGAGGCTTACAGGGAGAGCCAAACTGCGTGAGTGTGGAGGGGTCTCTGCAGCCCCTGCAACCCCTGCCTGCTGCCGAGAGACTGCCTTCTTCCCTCTCCAGGAGCCAAGCACCGGTGGATGACGGAGGGTCAGCGAGCGGCTCCCCGGAGGAGCCGGGGCCGCCCGGTGTCCAGGGGAGGCGCCGGACACAAGGCCAAGAGAGTGACAGGGGGCCGGGGCGGCCGGCAGGGGCCCAGCCCTGCTTTCCACTGTGCTCTCTGTCAGCTCCAGGTCAATTCAGAGACCCAACTCAAGCAGGTGGGAGAAGTGAGGCTGGGACTGGGGTTGGAGCCAGGGGAGGGGTGAGGGGCAGGGCAGGAGAGGGAAGGATCCTGAAGAGGGCAGGCAGGGCAGAGCAGAGCAGGCTGGAGGAGTGAGGCCAGCAGGCCAACTGAGGGCAAAGGCCAAGACTCACCTTCCCTTCCCAGAGCCTACCCCAGGGTGAGGACCCAGTCTGTGTGCTTTGGATGTACGAGCTGTGGGTAGAGGAAGGGGGAGAGAGTCGAGGATGATGGTCTTGGGGTCCTTGGGCTTTGTCATCTTGTTCCCAGTCTGTCTGTCTGTCCATTAGCACATGAGCAGCAGGAGGCACAAAGACCGCCTGGCCGGGAAGCCCCCCAAGCCCTCCAGCCAGCACAGCAAGCTGCAGAAGCACGCAGCGCTGGCTGTGAGTATCCTCAAGGTATCTGTCTCCAGGCAACAGAGCTGGGACTGGGTCAGGAGGGGAGAGGGTGGGCTGGAAGGGCCAGATGGGGGATGTGGTGGGGCAGGAAAGAGACCACCCTGCACTGAGGCTGCTGGGCAGTGAGAGAGCTGGGGCTGGGAACTGGGATCTGCCCAGAGGAATTTCCGGGGAGGTGGGCTGCGGTAGTCATCTTAGGGGCAAGAGCGAGGGGTGGGCGTGCATCTCCTAGAGACCATCTCTATCCCGTAAATCCTCCTCCCTTCTCCCATCCTGAGACTTTCCTCCCTCTGGACAGGAAGACAGGTGGCGGAGAAAGCCCTTCGGAATGAATGTTTGGGGGTGGGAAGGGAGGAGGATTTAGGTTTGGAACTCTAAAAGGCACATTTTCCCTGCAGCAAAAAGCTTGAGGATGGGCCCCAGGGAGGGGGTGTGGTTTTCTGGGGTGGAGACTGTGTCCATTCCTTTCTTTTCTGTGTAGTCTAAACTGGCCTTGCAGAAGCAACTCACCAAGACGCTGGCAGCCCGCTTCCTGCCCAGCCCGCTCCCCACCGCAGCCACTGCCATCTGTGCCCTGCCAGGGCCCCTGGCCCTCCGCCCTGCCCCTACAGCAGCCACTACCCTCTTCCCAGCTCCGATCCTGGGCCCAGCTCTGTTTCGCACCCCAGCAGGAGCTGTCCGCCCTGCCACAGGACCTATCGTCCTTGCCCCTTATTAGCCCTCATGGGGAGGCCAGAGCTGATTTCCCAATAGCCACTCCTTGTCTCCTACTGTCCCGAGACACCTTGGGTTCCTACATGCCACAGAGACTGTGAACAGCTTCAGGGGTCCTGCCCGATCCAGAAAGAACTGGGCTAGTTTTAAGGGCAGCTCCCTTCCAAGGACTGTCCCCACCCTCCTTTCCCAGGCCTTTCAGGGTTAGTCCTAGGCTTCCCTGCATTTCCCACCCTGACAGACCCCAAAGATCTATGCAAAATCTCAGCCCCAGCCACGTGGTGCTCTCACTTTCCTCCACCCAAGACCTACACCAGGCCCCACATGGCCAGCCTCCAGGAATCTTAGCTTCTACAAGCCATCCTCTCCTAGCTGGGGAGCAACTCTCTCACCTCCAGTCCTAGGCTCTGGGGCTTCACTGGAGATAGGGATGGGGTCTCTAGCTGGAGCAGGCTCAAGGCTATCAGGACAAGGTGACCATGGGAGTGTGACAGAGGACCACGGAGGAGAAAGGGGGACCCAGAAGTCCTTCGATCAGCAGTGCTAAGGTGGGGCAGAGCCAAGAAGGTGGTGGGGCTGGTTCTGAAAGCTTTTGGGGGCTTCATATGCTCTGAAGGGGTGGGACTGAGAGGAGGTGATGTTCTGGTTGGGCCCAGGGTTTTGTTTTAATCTTAGTCTTCTGGGCATTCATGGGCCCAGACATTTTTTCTTTTTCCAGAGTTGCATTCTGTTGCCCAGGTTAGAGTGCAGTGGTACGATCTTGGCTCACTGCAGCCTCTGCCTCCCTGGTTCAAGTGATACTTGCCGATGAGCCCAGTCTTAATATTGAGGGGGTAACTCATCCCTCAGCAGCTCTTTTTTTTTTTTTTTTTTTTTTTTTTTTTTTTGAGACGGAGTCTCGCTGTGTCACCCAGGCTGCAGTGCAGTGGCGCGATCTCGGCTCACTGTAAGCTCCGCCTTCCGGGTTTACGCCATTCTCCTGCCTCAGCCTCCGAGTAGCTGGGACTACAGGCGCCCGCCACCTCGCCCGGCTAGTTTTTTGTATATTTTAGTAGAGACGGGGTTTCACCATGTTAGCCAGGATGGTCTCGATCTCCTGACCTCGTGATCCACCCGCTTCGGCCTCCCAAAGTGCTGGGATTACAGGCTTGAGCCACCGCGCCCGGCCTCAGCAGCTCTTATTAGCCTTCCTCCGACTTCCTGAACCCCAGCTCTTGGAGGGCGGGTGTGGGTCTCCCTCAGACTGTGGACTCAGCTAGTACCGAATACCCCCAGGGCTCCCAAAGGAAGAGCTTTCCCTTCTCTCAACCAGCCCCTGCCACTGTGAAGCTGAGAATTGGGAGGCAGTCTCACACGTACTTACAAGACCCATTTCATGCTGTCAACATCAGTGTCACAAGCTCCCTCCCACTGCAGCACTGCCCCCTCTGCACCCCACAATATGGGACCTTGCCAGTATCCCCCTGTATCTTTTTTTTTTTTTTTAAGACATTTCCAATGGGAGAACCAGAAAAAGGGGGGAGGGGAGGGAAACTTTTTGATAACAATTGTGGTTTTATTGTGTCCAATGAATGCATCAATAAATGAACTTGAAGCCCAAGCCTGTGTGTGTCCTAATTCCACTCGCCCAGCCCTGGGCACCTGCCCCGCTCACCTCTGGCTTTGAGAAGGGGCGTGTGTCGGTGGTTGCCTGGCTAGTGTCTCACCTAGGCTAGGTGTGCACCTTAGAAGCACAAAGCGGGCACAGGAAGTAGTGGGTAATAAGCTCACTTTGCAGGTCGCTGGGTTATGTGCCCACCCTCCTGAGCCCCGAAAGAGGACCTGTCTGCTCCTGAGAGGCTGCTACGTGTTTGCCTTGTTCTGTTCAGGCATCTGAGGTAAGAAGGAGGGGCCAGAGGAGCACCTTGTCCAGCCTTCACCATGGCAGCAGGCATATAAATATAAATACAGGTAACTTATAAATAGAAGTCCAGCTCTGAGCTGAAAACCACAGGCAGGATGAAGAGCAGCCTCCAAGGGCGAGGCTGGCGGGCTGGGCACGGAGCGGCCGCTCTGGCGACTGACAGGAGATAGTGCACTCCTGCCCCCTGGTGGCTGGAGGGAGCGGCAGATCCCAGCCTTCAGGGCTGGTCGGCATAGCACCTTGAAGAGGGAGAAGCCATTGGCTTTACAAAATCAGAGAACTGGAAAGGATCTAGGAGATCATCTGAGCAACTCTGGTCATCTTACAGATAAGAAACTAACACCCAGAGAGGGGAAAGGTCTTGCTGGGTCACAAAGTGGGGTGGCGACTCATAGACCAGTTATTCTATTCCACCTCAACCAATGAGGCCCATCTGCTCCCTGAGCAGGAAGAGGAAGTTAAACTATTGGTGGGGATGGGGAATATTTTTTTTTTTCTTGAGATGGAGTCTTGCTCTGTTGACCAGGCTGGAGTGCAGTGGCGCGATCTCAGCTCACTGC
Source organism: Chlorocebus sabaeus (assembly GCF_047675955.1). Classification (NCBI taxonomy): domain Eukaryota; kingdom Metazoa; phylum Chordata; class Mammalia; order Primates; family Cercopithecidae; genus Chlorocebus; species Chlorocebus sabaeus. The sequence goes on from NC_132919.1 coordinate 69,726,877, forward strand.
AGCCTCCACCTTCTGAGTTCAAGCCATTTTCCTGCCATAGCCTCCCAGAGTAGCTGGGATTACAGGCATGTGCCACCATGCCTGGTTAACTTTTATATTTTTTGGCAGAGATGGGGTTTCACAATGTTGGCCAGGCTGGTCGTGAACTCCTGACGACAAGTGATCCACTGGCCTTGGCCTCCCAAAGTGCTGGGATTACAGGCGTGAGTCACTGAGCCCAGCCAGGGGTGGGGGATTTAAAACAGAAAACTACACTCCCAGGAGGCTAGCTTCTTCCAGCCAAGAAAAGGACAGGAGAAAGGTTAGAGTGAGGGATGAGGAGACGCCTAACACCAGTATAGGAGCATATGTGCGTGCATGCACACACCCACACAGGCACAACTAAACGCATACACACAATACCTGGATAACCTTTTTCTGGCGTCCAGGCTGGTGCCATAAGTGTGTGTGTGTCACTGATGGGAAGCCCAGAAGGTGGGACCCCTAACTATTAACAGGAACCAGACCCAAGAGGGGACACTGCTGCGTGGTGACTCTGCTTCCTGTTTGGGGCAGCTGGAAGGGATGGTGACCCACTGCCCCAGGAGACAGTGGAGCAGAGCCTATAAAAGCTGGGGTGGGGAGTAGGCTGTGAGGGCTGAGGAAGGGGATGTCAACCAAGAGTATTTGCACTTCCTGGAGGTGAGAGGGAGCAAAGTGGCTGGGGCCTGGCCTACTGGGGAGCTCTGTGGCTGAGCAGGAAAGGCAGCTTTCCCTCTACTTTGCCCTCAACCCATCTACCAGAGCCCCAGATGCTGAAATGGGGCTAGGATTATAAAGGAGGAACGGCAGCTCTTCAGCCATCCAAGGAGCCGCTGCCCTTGTTCTTCCGGCTGAGGGGGAAGGCAGACTTGCTCTGGGGTTGCGTCATCTTGCTGGCCAGGTAGACGAAGGGCTCCAGGAGGGAGCGCCGGTCTGCCACTGACACCTCCCACAGCTTCACCTTCTCTGACTTGGCCCAATGCTGAGCCACATCTGGGTCTACACGCCGCTGCTCCTGTAAGTCACACTTGTTGCCAAGGACCACGATGGTGACCTGGGGAAGAGGAACGCAGCATAGGCCTCTGAATGTACCATAAACCCAGGAATGGACATGGGGGCTGGCAACCATCTAGGAGTTCTATGAAAGGAAAGCTAAATGGCTGATGTCTCATCTCTTTCTAGATTCCATACCATTCATTGTGGGAAAGGAGATGGTTGCTTTTTCTTCTCTTTCCTCTGTTCAAATTCTGGCCTCCATCTAGCCCTCCTTTTAGGAGTTCTATCACCAGCCCTGTATTGCCCATACATGCTCATTACTAGCAGTCAGTTTCTGGCTCAACACCTCACAAGGAAGCACTCCCAGAACTCTGCAGCTTAGAGGGGGATTCTGGAGAACAGAAGGGCCTTCATGGCCAGATGCAGTGGCTCATGCCTGTAATCCCAACACTTTGAGAGGATGAGGCAGGTGGACTGCTTGAGTCCAGGAGTTTGAGAACAGCCTGAGCAACATGACAAAACCCCATCTCTAATAAAAATACAAAACTGGTCTTCGGTCCATACGTCCAAAATGACAAAGAAAAGAAGGAACAACGGTCGTGCCAAAAAGGGCCGCGACCATGTGCAGCCTATTCGCTGCACTAACTGTGCCCGATGCGTGCCCAAGGACAAGGCCATTAAGAAATTCGTCATTCGAAACATAGTGGAGGCCGCAGCAGTCAGGGACATTTCTGAAGCGAGCGTCTTTGATGCCTATGTGCTTCCCAAGCTGTATGTGAAGCTGCATTACTGTGTGAGTTGTGCAATTCACAGCAAAGTCGTCAGGAATCGATCTCGTGAAGCCCGCGAGGACCCTCCCCGATTTAGACCTGCGGGTGCTGCCCCACGTCCCCCACCAAAACCCATGTAAGGAGCTGAGTCCTTAAAGACTGAGACAGACTATTCTCTGGAGAAAAATAAAATGGAAATTGTACTTAAAAAAAAAAAAAAATACAAAACTGAGCCAGGCGTGGTGGTGTGCACCTGTAGTCCTAGCTACTCAGGGGGCTGAGGCAGGAGGACCACCCAAGCCTTGGGAGGTTGAGGTTGCAGTGAGCTGTGATCATGCCACTGCACTGGGTGAGCTGTGATCATGCCAGCCTGGGTGGCAGAGTGAGACCCTGTCTCAAAAGAAAAAAAAAAAAAAAAAAAAGAAGGGCTTTCATAGCTAAAAGCACAGAACTATCAGAAGAACAACTAGTGGGGGCTTCATACATTAAGTCAGGTCAGGGACCCCTTAAGCCACAAAGAGGCCTCTTTGGTTGAGCAGACTCAACATGCAGCCACCCCACTTCTAGCTCCTAACTCACCTTGGAGTGAAGAATGGAGCCATGCCAGGCTTCCCAAACCAGCCCACTGCCCAAACTCTCTGATCACTGAGGCTCCCACCAGAAGCCTATGCCACACACCTCCTTCTTGTCCTTGGATTTGTCAATCTCCTTCTTGAGCAGCTCCACACGCTGAAAAGACTCTCTGCTATCTGTGCTGTAGACCAGGACGTAGCCATCAGTGCAAGAGAAGCAGTGTCGGGGCAGTTCGGCCCCATCTCGGAGCCCTCGGGTGTCGTAGAAACGCACCTGCTCTCGCACCCCTCGGTCTGTCTCAATGGAGCCCACGTAGATGTCTTCCTGCGTCTCGATCATCTCTGAACCTGGTATAAAATGAGAAAACTGTCTGAAGTGGAAAGGGAGATGGGAAATGTGAGTTATGAGAACAGCTTAAGGCTGACCAGATGGGGAGAAAGGAATGTAGGGGGCTGAGGAGGCCAGAGAATTGACAGCCTGGCAGGATTGAAATGATTTGGGTTTAGGGGAACTAACATTAATTTCTTTTTTTTTTTTGAGACGGACTTTTGCTCTTGTTGCCCAGGCTGGAGTACAATGGTGCGATCTCGGCTCACCGCAACCTACACCTCCCGGGTTCAAGTGATTCTCCTGTCTCAGCCTCCTGAATAGCTGGGATTACAGGCATGCGCCATCACGCCCGGCTGATTTTGTATTTTTAAGTAGAGACGGGGTTTCTCCAAGTTGTTCAGGCTGGTCTTGAACTCCCGACCTGAGGTGATCCGCCCACCTCAGTCTCCCAAAGTGCTGGGATTATGGGTGTGATCCACCACGCCCAGCCAATGGACATTAATTTTATGCTAATTCCATGCTAAGCACAAGTGTGATATGACAGCTTCTCCTTCCTATCTGGACACAGGGCTTTCTCCCTCCGATTTTGTTCAGTGTTGTAGAGTTGATTTGTTACAATGTAAGTTTTATTCTTCCAGGGCAAAACCACCAGGAGCAGCTTTTAGGCTGTGTGTGTTGTGATCAAGCCTATTCCTTATTCTTCAACTTCTCCCACTGTTCCTCCCCCTCCAATAACACTCACCCACCACGTGGTTCCCATACAGAAGCTGCTCCAGGATTGAAGTTTTGCCCACAGACGCCTGGCCACACACGACCACCTTGCAGCTCTTCCCCATGCTTGGTTTTCAACCTTGAAGAACAGAAGCACGCTGGGTGAGGTGAGGAAAGAAAGCATCAACACAGAGGGCAGTTACTAGCAGATGTTTTCTGGTGGACAAAAACAAAAACCAGAAAAATAGAAGGCAGAACTTCCATAACTGAGAGCCCAAGTTCTAAACTAAATGTATAGTTCCAGGGTTTCAGCACCATCCCAATGCTAGTCAGAGGAAACCGATGTCTCTATGTTCACTACTGGACAGTGAGCTGTTATTTTATTTGTCTTTGTTATCCCCAGTTCCTAGCCAGTACCTGTCACAGGGCAGGTGCTTGGAAATGCTGCCATAAAGGGAGAGGAGAGTCACTGGCCACTGGCCAGGTTCCCTTTTGTGCACAAGATGCAGAGAGGACCAATTAGTGAAGGGAACTCAGCCCAGCTTCCTCTCTTTAATCATGACCCCATGGCGAATTAAGCAGGAATAGTATTTTGTGTGGCTGTCTGAAGCCATTTGCTCCCTGGGGGGACTGAGCAAATAAAAAGGATAATCTGGGGCAGGGCACGGTGGCTCACGCCAGCACTTCGGGAGGCTGAGGTGGGCGGATCACAAAGTCAGGAGTTCGAGACCAGACTGGCCAACATAGTGAAACCTCGTCTCTACTAAAAATACAAAAAATTAGCCAGGCGTGGTGGCGGGTGCCTGTAATCCCAGCTACTTGAGAGGCTGAGGCAGGAGAATCGCTTGAACCTGGGAGCCGGAGGTTGCAGTGAGCCAAGATTGTGCCACTGCACTTCAACTTGGGCAACACAGCGAGACTCCGTCTCAAAAAAAAAAAAAAAAAAGTCTGCTTATCTGCTTTCCTGTACGACTCATCTGGACAACAATCAATTCCCTCTAAACCCCATATGGCTAAAATGAACATAAGAGAGAAAGAGTGAAGAAACCTAAGGAAAAAAAGGCTTCAGAAAGGAGATACTTTTTGCTGCCCTTGGGCTGACAGACACAAAAGAGAAAGCTCATAGCAACCCTAAGAGGTCCCAGACAGGTATCTCCCCGAAGGCAAACTTCCAAACACAAGCCCCCCGCCAAGAGCTCCAGACAAAGATCCCCCCACAGAAAGCAGAGATAGATCACTCCCAAAGACGGTCCCAAACAGAAACCTCTCCAGGGGAAGCTCCTGACACAGACCCCCTCTCCATATACTGAGACCTACAATAAAAGACACCATAAGAGTGGGCCAGAGGGGCCCCCGCCACAGATTTTCCCACGGGGGAGCCCCCAGATGAATGAGAGGCAGAGACCAGCCACCTAAAGCGGCCCGGGGGCGGAGGCCGATCCTAGCGCCAGGCGAGCCTCGCCTCCCAGCTCCGTACCTCCCGGGGCCCCCGCAGCACCAAGCCGGGCCCTCGGAGCGCGCGGGGACCAGGGGAGGGGCAGCGCCGCCGCACAGGATCCAGTCTTCCTCCCGGGTCGGTGTAGGCTCTGCCGGGCCCCGCCCCCGCCTCCTGCCCTCTCCCCAGCTTCCGTCAGGCAAGACGAATTCCGGCAGCGGAGAACGGGTGCGGACCGTGCAGCTCCCCCAGAGGTCGGCGGGGGAATGACGGCCACGACCTGGCCTGCGTGTGTGCGGGAGCGCAAGGTTCTAGACTCCCTGGACGCGGGCCGCTGGTTGTCCTGGTGTCTCTGAGGCCCAAATGTTCTCCCTCTAAAGACGATCAGGGTACAGTAACTCTTCGTTTACTCAATCATTCATTGGTCGGATGTTTTCTGAGCATCTTCTCTGTCTGTGCCATGTGCAGGGCCATATACTGAGAGAAAGTGGACGAGTTAGATACGGTGGCTGCCCATCAGAACTCACGGTCTAGAGAAGCTAGATGTCTAACAATTACTGAGGTGCTGTGGGGCACAGCAAAATGGCATTTAACTTTGAGTCAGCAGACACTGAAGAGCTTGGGGGAAGGGGTGTCCTAGGGTGGAGGAAACATGGCTAAAAGTCATGGCATTTTCTGGAACTATGAGAACTTGGGTTCAATATTGGTGGTAGAAAGGACCTAAATACTGGTACTCAAATTAAATCATTAAAAAAAAAATAAAAGAAACAGATAATCAAAGGCTTTGTGTGGTAGGCCAAAGAGATCAAACTGACGGCAATGGAAAGCCATTGCCAATGAAGTGACATGATCAGTCCCTGAGGAAGGTCACTCTGGCAGAAGAGGGAAGACTGGACAGAGATGAAATTAGGGAACGATTAGGAGACTATTGCTGTATTCCAAGTGTTTTTTTTTTTTTTCTGTTGCTTTGTTGTTGCCGTTTTTTGTTTTTAGGGACAGGGTCTTACTCTTTTCTCCATGCTGGAATACACTGGTGTGCTCATAGCTCACTGTAGCCTCTAACTCCTGTGCTCAAGTGATCCTCCTGCCTCAGCCTCCCAAGTAGCTGGGACTACAGATGCATGCCACCATGCCCAGCCTATTCCAAGATTTAAAAATATGATGAGCGCCTGAATCGGGATGGAAAAATGGAGATGGATTTGGGAAATATTTGGTAAGAGAATCAACAAAACTGAGCAACAAATTGGAAGCCAAGAGTGAGAATGGTTTAATCAATTTAACAAGATATGGAATTTAGGAAAGATAATAATTACATCCAGCATTTGTTTTTTCTGTTGTTGAGGTGTAGGTAGACAATGAAAAGTTAAACTTAAATATGGTAAGCTTTGGGGATTTGTGAAACATACAAGAGATATCCAGTAGATAGTTGGATATGCAGCTGTGGAAGCTGAAGAAAGGTCTAGGTTGGAGATATGTAGAGTTGAGAGTCATCAACAGATGGAAGTAAAGCTGTGGGAATAAATGAGTTGCCTTAGAACATAAAGTGGGAAGATGGTGAGACAGGTTGGCTAGCATTAGACTGGACTATGAGCCACTGACAGGCAGGGCAGGTGGTCTGTAAGTCTTGTGCCCTCATAACCTAGCACAAAGTAGGCGTTTTGGAAAGGGCTATTGAGTGATTGGCTCAACGAACGACCCCTCCTTTCCAACCTAGTGAGCTTGTCCTATCCCTCCCTACTCAGTGGTCGCTGTGGTTTCAGCTCCCTCCACACTGGGATAGGCAGGGTAGGAGCATTGGCACATGCTGTTTTCCTGGAAGAAACAGGTAAATCCTTTTAAAAATTCCTTTGCCCTCTTCTCATTTTAGCTACTCTTAGCTTTAGTAAAGCTACTCCTAATACTCCTCCAATTTAACCCCAGAAAGCTCCAATTCAGCTCCACAAATAGTGGCTTGGGTGAGGGAATAACAAGACAATTAAACTGTGCCCTTGTCCCCTGTGAGTTCTCAATCCAGACCGCATTCGGCAAGACAAGCGTGATGAGTAGAGAGTTTATATAAGAGGTGGGAGTAATGGGGACACAAGAGCAGGGACCTCACCCAGCGAGCTTCCTTATAAACTCCAGGGCAGGGTCTGGGGCGCCATGTGTCAGCTTTCCTAGGCTTAATGCTGAGATGGCACTCCCAGGCGGCTGACATGAAAGCAGCCTCGTAAAAGGGTCAGCGTCATTAGGGTGATGAACCAGTTGGTGTTTGGAGATCCGGAGTGGATGAAAGGCGCAGGGTGAAGACGCCCTGCGTTCCCCTGGCTTGATTGGGCAGGGCTTCCAGAGAACGATGAAAGCTGGGGGAACTGGGCTCAAAGTGTCTCTTGCCTTTCCCGGGAAGAAGCTGTGAACACACTCCAAGGTCGGAAAGGTAGCAGTGGGGACTCTTTCCCTACAGTCTTGGGTCACCTGGTCCCCACCCAACCCAGACTCCACGTAGCCTTTGAGGAAGACGCTCTAGGATTGGAAGTTGCTATGGCAACGAGGCTCTTGGAATACTGAAACCAATCAAGCCCTAGAGAGGCTACCACCCGTACACCTCCCTTCCCATCCACGGGTAAAGTGGCGCCGCCTACGCACAGGCACAGTCCCTGGGCTCCCGCCCCGGCGCGGAGACCACCCTGGACATCCGGGGGCGGGAGGCCGCTCTGGCCCCAAGCGGAGCCTCTCTCTGGTAGACGAGCCCGAGGGAGCCCTTCTGGGCGCGGCGCCGCTGAGCTGCTCTATGCTCCAACCGGAAGTGCTCTTCACCGCCGACCTCCCACCCAGCTCTCTGGTCCCGGCGGTAAGATGGCGGCTGCCGCGGAGTGCGATGTGGTAATGGCGGCGACCGAGCCAGAGCTGCTTGACGACGAAGAGGCGAAGAGGTAACCGGGTAGCAGGGTAGTAGAGGAGGCAAGCTGCAGCTCCGTGGCTCAGGGAAACCCGTTCCTGCCATGATGCAGCCCCCAGCTGTTGAGGCGATGCCCCGCCCTACGCAAACACCCCCCCCCAATCTGAGATCAAGGCCGGATGGACCCCCTGAAGGGGCGCTCTTGGGGGTCGGCCTTCCTCTCCCGCTTCCGCCTGGCGAAGGAGCTGAGGCATGGCCTTCTCCAGCTGAGAGGATGATCATCCTTATAGGAGAGCCCGAGTCTCGGAGGGCAGTTTCGGAGGTCTGGTGCGAGGTGGGGGAGGCGGCGCGGCGTCGATGACGACTTCCTTACATCGCCCCTGACCCCCTCCTTCTCTTGTTAACTTCTCTGCATTGTTGCCTGTCTGCACTTTCCATCTCTAAAACCTTTGCTCTCCTCACCCCGTTTTCCCTTTCGATCACTAGTCTGGGTTCGAGGTGACTGTGTGTCTCCATAATTGACCTGGTTGCCCCCGGTTATCCCCGAAGTCAAAGATGATAGAGAAAAAGGGAAGAGCGAGGGGCTTATCTCGTGTTCTCCGTGTCAGACTCCTCTTCCCCTAGCCTTCCTGGGTGATCTTTATCCTTCCCAGCACTGTTCTTTCTTAAGCACCAAGGAAGAGGGCAACTGCTTGGGCGCTGTTGGCACTCCAGAGCAGCCGCAGTGGTTCGAGATTGCCAGTCGGACTAGCCAAGGGAGCTGCTGAGTGAGTGGTTTTCGAGAACGCTCTAGATTCTGGCAACAGTTAGGCCATATTATTGGAAATGGGGTTGGGACAGAGTTGTGGGTAATCATACGTGTTCTAATACTAAAGCAGAATTGACAAGAAGGTTCTAGAAGTTTGGAGCCCTTTCCTTATCAGCTGCAGGTTAATCTGACCCTTTTGTTCAAGATGTCTACATTGTCTCAGTCTCATTCCCACATACTTTATATTTTCATACCAAGCCCGTTATGTCTTCAGGCTGGGTAATTTGAGGTGGTGATGTAGAACTAGTTCATGAGATCTGAAATCAGGATTCTGAGATTTTTACTCTCTGATGAGTTAGAAATATAAGAACGGAGACCATGAATAGTTATCAAGCTTGAAGGTTGTTACCACAGCCAGTGTCTCAAGTTCCTTCCTGATCCATTGGGAGCTGGGGGGCCTGACAGAGTGTATCGGTCCCTGGGATATCAGAGAAGCCAGGACACCAGAGTCCAGTCTCTGTTCTTAATTTTGAGCTTTCATGTTGTTCCTGCTTCTTTCTAGATATTTAAAGTTAAGCATCATCAACCCTTATACATCATTAAAGAGCTGCAATGGGAAACAAAATTTCTCCCAGTGCAGACAGAGCTTAATTAATTGTAGAGAGTTACTTGGATTTGGAAAGAGTTCAATGTTCCTTTATATTATAAATAGGGATTTGGCCATAGGTAATTTATTTATTTATTTATTTTCAATTTTTTTGAGACGGAGTCTCGCTCTGTCTCCCAGGCTGGAGTGTGGTGGCATGATCTCAGCTCACTGCAAGCTCCGCCTCCTGGGTTCACACCATTCTCCTGCCTCAGCCTCTCCAGTAGCTGGGACTACAGGCGCCCACCATGCCCGGCTAATTTTTTTTTTTTTTTTTTTTTTTTTTTTTTTTTGTATTTTTAGTAGAGACGAGGTTTCACCGTGTTAGCCAGGATGGTCTCCATCTCCTGACCTCGTGATCCTCCTGCCTCGGCCTCCCAAAATGCTGGGATTACAGGCGTGAGCCACCGCACCAGGCTGGCCATAGGTAATTTTAAAAATTCATCCTACTCATTGTCAATATCTGATGTAGAGTGTCCCTATTTTGGACTTCATTTCAAAACCTCCTATCTAAAGCAAATACATTTCTTCAATCACAGCCTTAGAGGATATTCTATCATAAAATTGGAGTAAATGAACCTGAAGATGTATAATAAAATAGGTTATGCTGTAATGTGACCACATCACACAAAACATGGTATTTTATAGCAGTACAACAAAATAAGGTAAACTACCTTATTACTTAAGTAGTCTGTAATCCCAGCACTTTGGGAGGCCGAGGCAGGTGGGTCAGCTGGGGTCAGGCGTTTGAGACCAGCGTGGCCAACATGGCAGAACCCTGTCTCTATTAAAAATACAAAAATTAGCTGGGCGTGGTGGCACGCACATGTAATCCCAGTTACACAGGAGGCTGAGGCAGGAGAATTGCTCGAACTCAGGAGGTGGAGGTTGCAGTGAACTGAGATCGTGCCATTGCACTCCAGCCTGGGTGACAGAGTGAGATTCCATCTCAAGAAAAAAAGTCATTGATTGCAGAATGCAAATTATTTTATCTGTCACTAAGAAAATATAACTATAAATTAAACATGACAACATGCATTATCCCTGTAGTTCAAATAGTGAGAGAAAAAAATTAATTGAAAAAGGCTGGGCGTGGTGGCTCACACCTGTAATCCCAGCACTTTGGGAGGCCAAGGCAGGTGGATCACCTGAGGTCAGGAGTTCGAAACCAGCGTGACTAATACGGTGAAACCCTGTCTCTACTAAAAATACAAAAAGTAGCCGGGCATGGTGACGCACACCTGTCATCCCAGCTAGTCGGGAGGCTGAGGTGGGAGAATTGATTGAACCTAGGAGGTGGAGGTTGCAGTGAGGGGAGATCATGCCATTGCACTCCAGCCTTGGCAACAAGAGCAAAACTCCATCTCAAAAAAAAAAAAAGTTAAATTAAAAAAAGAAAAAAATGCATTCTTATCAGACTTTTATGTTTCTCATATATAGCACTCTTTTCGACAGAATTAAACATGTTTATTATATACCACTTTTGTGCACAAGTCAAAAGGAAAATAAGGCTGGGCGCAGTGGCTCACGCCTATAATCTCAGCATTTTGGGAGGCTGAGGTGGGCGGATCATGAGGTCTGGAGTTCAAGACCAGCCTGGCCGACATGGCGAAACCCCATCTCTACTAAAAATACAAAAAATAGCTGGGCGTGGTGGTGGGCGCCTGTAATCCCAGCTAATCGGGAGACTGAGGCAGGAGAGTCTCTTGAACCTGCCGGGAGGCGGAGGTTGCAGTGAGCCAAGGTCACACCACTGCACTCCAGCCTGGGCCACGCAGCAAGACTCTGTCTCAAAAAAAAAAATAAGTTAAATAAACAAAAAAATCAGTTTAACTTTTTGCCATATCAGACATCCTTAGAAGAATAAACATTGGCCAGGCGTGGTGGCTCACGCCTGTAATCTCAGCACTTTGGGAGGCCGAAGCAGGCTGATCACCTGAGGTTGGGAGTTCGAGACCAGCCTGACCAACATGGAGAAAACCCATCTCTAGTAAAAATAGAAGAAAAAAAAATAGCCACACGTGGTGGCGCATGCCTGTAGCCCCAGCTACTCGGAGGCTGAGGCAGGAGAATCATTTGAGCCCGGTAGGCGGAAGTTGTGGTGAGCCGAGATCACTCCATTCTCTCCAGCCTGGGCAACAAGAGTGAAACTCTGTCTCAAAAAAAAAAAAAAAAAAAAAAAAAGAATAAACATTAGGCTCTGTTAGTATGAAAAAAACCTTGTTTATGTATGATTTTTCCAGTGCTGAAAATGGGATGGAGATTTAGAAGCTTTGGAGGGAGGTGGTTTTATGTTTTTCATGTTTCCTGGATTCCTCTTGTGTGGCCATAGCAGAGGGCAGTGATAGGGGCATCCCTTACAGATGCCCTTTTACTGTCTGGCTGTCTGCCTTGGTTAGAGTTCTTTGGCCAAGTTCCTGCCTCTGTTGTTATGGTCCCACTACCAGTTCATTTAGAGATACAAGTGTTAATGGGTCTCGGGTTGCTTTTGTGAGGTCCAGCAAGGAGTCCTTCCTTCTTTACGTCTTGGCTTAAGACATGTCCTGCTGCTGCTAAGTTGTCACAGTCCCACGGGGGGGGCCAAAATGAGAGGCGCTTTTAAGACGTTGGACTTCACGATTGCAGCATTTTAAATGGCTACATGTTTTATTTCCTTAGCTTTAGTGTTTCTAGAGAGAAGAGATAGATTTCAATTTTTTTGCATGTCACTCTGACAAAGTTCTGTTTCCCTTATTTTAGCCAAGAAGCTAAAATAAGGCTAGGCTTAGTGGCTCACGCCTGTAATCCTAGCACTTTGTGAGGTCAAGATGAGAGGATTGCTTGAGCCGAGTAGTTTGAGACCAGCCTGGGCAACATAGACTTAGTCGCTGCAGAAACATTTGAGGTTGGGTGCGGTGGCTCACGCCTGTAATTCCAGCACTTTGGGAGGCTGAGGCCAGTGGATTGCCTGAGGCCAGGAGTTTGAGACCAACCTGGGCAACATGGTGAAACCCCCCCATCTCTGTAAAAAAAAATACAAAAATTAGCAGGGTGTGATGGCGCATACCTGTAGGCCCTGCTACTTGGGAGGCTGAGGTGAAAGTATCACCTGAGATGGGGGAGGTCGAGGCTGCGGTGAGTTGTGATCACACCACTACACTCCATCCTGGGTGACAGAGTGAAACCCTGTCTCAAAAAAAAAAAAAAAAAAGGGTTGGGGCTAAAATAAAAGATGTATTAGTTGGCACTCCAAAAGAGATCAGGATTCTATGCATGAAGATTATTTCTCTTTGCTCACCAAAACAGGCAAAGCTCTTTATGAGCCAGACGGTTAAACTTCAGATGTTTCACATTTCAACTAACTTAAGCTTTATGTTTTCCTGTGAAGTTGCTGACTGCTTTACCTAATATGGGAATACCTGTCTTGAGTTAAGTATCTCTCATTATTATCTCCTGGGCTGGGAAACAGCTTGATCTCTATAGGGAGTCTTTCTTATGGTAAACTTGAGGGATTTCAAATCGTTTTTCTTTCTTTCTTCTTTTTTTTTCTGACAGAGTCTTGCTCTGTTGCCAGGCTGGAGTGCAGTGGTGTGATCTCAGCTCACTGCAACCTTCGCCTCCCAGGTTCAAGCGATTCTCCTGCCTCAGCCTCCTGACTAGCTAGGACTATAGGCACATGCTACCATGCCCAGCTAATTTTTATATTTTTAGTAGAGACGGAGTTTCACTGTGTTGGCCAGGATGTTCTCGATCTCTTAACCTCATGATCCGCCTGCCTTGGCTTCCCAAAGTGCTGGGATTACAGGCGTGAGCCACTGCACCCGACCTCAAATTGTTTTTCAGAGAGAAAACACTTATGTGTCTCAACATATACCTAATGTGACTGGACAACAAGATCTAAAAGAATCAAGGGATCTGTAGACTTAAGAGTCAGGACATCCTTACCTGATTCCTTGAGCTGATAAGCTTAACTTCTCTGTATGTTTTCCTGATGGGCACAAATAAGAGCAATTATTAGGCACTTACTTCCTAGGTATTGTAAACTCTTTGCTGTTAGGATTTTGCCTTTTATTTCTTTATTCACATTGTTAATGGGGACAACTGAACTCTGAATTCATGTCCCTGGTTTGCTGTAGTTGCTGTTTGTTTGCTGCAGCTTTGCATGGTGTTTTTAAGTTTGGCCTTACTTAACTGAAGAGCTTGTGGGCATGCCTCCCCTGCTTTCTTCCTTGCCCGGTTTTAAATTCTTAGGAATGTGTCCTTCTAATCTTCCTCTTGAAGTTTCAGAGCAAGCACCTAGACATTTCAGTAAGCCTCCAAACTGAGTGGGAATTTATCTTTGACTTGGATCCCAAATCAGTGAGAAACGTTTTTTTCCTTTTGCTATGCACTAAGTGTAGTCAGACATGAAGAAATGGGAGATGGGAGGAGAAATGGGTCATGGTTAAGAAAGAGATAAACCTAGGAATACAGAATTCTCAATACCGGCAAATTAATTGAACTCTGATACTAACAAGTTGCAAAGTAGATAATCATAATTGGAGCAAAGGTAGAGTACAGAGAAAGGTTCTCTCTTACTGCTTTAATTCAGATCCACATATTAACTAGTGCCAGAGAAACAAGAATTTTGAGAGAATATAGGGCCAAGTGAGTGGCAGTTGCCTTAGAGTCCAGTCCACTCCCAACAACCAGAACTCTGATTGGCTGAAAGCCCAGCCTTATTGTACATCCCAGCCAATCAGGGATTAGTTTAGTCTTTGACGTTTGTATTTTAAAGGTTTTGAAAAGCTGAGTACTGGGCGCTTGAGTTTTCCTTCTTCAGGACTTTAGAAGATTGGAGAACAATGGTCAGCCGTTGCCTAGTTGCCTTGTCGTCTGATGCAGAGTCCCACTGAGACCCATTTCTCCCTTACTGCGCTAGTCTTTGGTCCCCTTTCTCCAGCGCTGAGTGATGTGGAAGTTACTTAGAGGTCGTTCCAGGTATTCTTTTAAACTTTCAGAAGTAAGAACAAAATTCAAAGTGCAGTTATCCCAACAACTTTTATTGGAGTGACACTGTTTTTTCTTCTCCTATTCGGATCAAAATGGCAATTCCTATGTTTTACCCTCACCATTGGTAAGAATATGAGTGGTTGAGGCTTTTGAGAATGGTAATAGGAGGAATATATGACTCTCAGGTCTCATTCTGAGACCTGAAATTCTGTTGGCATGTGACTTACAATTTGTGTGGGGAGGCGAGATTGTCAGATAAGCAGTGTTAACCATCTCTGCTGATTCTAATATTACTTTTGGAGAGAGTATGAGGGGCAAGCAGGACCCTCTCTTGTTTTTGGAGTTTCTGTCCTGAGAGTTCTTCCTTGGACAGTTTGCCCTGAGACAGTTAACCACCTGTTGAACTAAGGAACCAAGACAACTTTGAGAAGTAAAATACTAGTTGACAATCCAGGCTCCTCCCCACCCTAGTTCCCATCTCCACCCCACCCCACTCCACCCAAAAAGACTCATGAAGCAGCCTTTATATATATAATATATCTATATATATATTTTTTTGAGACAGAGTTTCACTGTTGTTGCCCAGGCTGGAGTGCAGTGGCGCAATCTCGGCTCCCTGTAGCCTCCGCCTTCAAGGTTCAGGCAATTCTCCTGAGTCAGCTTCCCGAGTAGCTGGGATTACAGGCATGCGCCACCACAGCCGGCTAATTTTGTTTTTTGTTTTTTTTGTAGAGACGGGGTTTCTCCATGTTGGTCAGTCTGGTCTCGAACTCCCAACCTCAGATGATCCGCCTGCCTTGGCCTCCCAAAGTGCTGAGATTACAGGCGTGAGCCACTGCAGCACCCGGCCTAGGAAGTCGCTCGCTCCTTCCTTCCTTCCTTCCTTCCTTCCTTCCTTCCTTCCTTCCTTCCGTCCCTTCCTTCCTTCCTTCCTTCCGTCCGTCCGTCCGTCCGTTCCTTCCTTCCTTCCTTCCTTCCTTCCTTCCTCCCTCCCTCCCTCCCTCCCTCCCTCCCTTCCTTGTTTTTTTGTGATGGAGTCTCGCTCTGTTGCCAGGCTGGAGTGTGCAATGGCACGATCTCGGCTCACTGCAATCCCACGATCTTGGCTCACTGCAATCTCCGCCTCCTGGGTTCGAGTGATCCTCTTGCCTCAGCTTCCTGAGTAACTGGGACTACAGTTGCATGCCACCACGCCCAGCTAATTTTTTGTATTTTTAGTAGAGATGGGTTTCACCATGTTGGCCAGGATGGTCTTGATCTCATGACCTCAGGATCTGCCTGCCTCGGCCTCCCAAATTGCTGGAATTACAGGCGTGAGCCACCGCGCCAAGCCAAAGCAGCCTTTTCCTTAATTGTAGTTCCTCAGTTTTAAATTTTTGATGGGTGCTGGTGTTCCTATAGTAGGAGATGTCACAGAATAGGGAACCAAGGGATGGAAAATGGTGGGTTTGGGGATATGCTGTGAAAGCAAGCCTCTGGCTAATGCTGAAAAGCCAGTGACTTGTATCCTCAGAATGGTTTCAGAGAAGCATGTTTCTCAGAGGTAGCTTCATTATTGGGTCTCCTCTCCCCAGGGATAAGTGAAGGTTAGGTAGATGTAATAGATGGTGACACCTCTCATTTAAGGATCTAAAATAAATTTAAAACACTGTTGAGACAAACATTTCCAAGTGAGTATCTTTCTGCTTGCAGTGATGGGATTTCTGTAGGGCTTGAATTGGTTGCTTGCTTTTTCTTCCTTACTGAATACGGCGTAGCCAGCTGCACAGCCAGGCACAGCTTGCTGCCTGGTGTCTGTCCCTGCCTGAACAGTAGGGAGTGCTGCTGCTTTGTGTAGACAGTCTGCGACTCCTCTGGTGCATTTTGAGTCCCCTCTGACTCTGTTAAGGCTTCCGCTTGAATGTCCACCCAGAGGACAATTTGAACTGGTGTGTTAAGGAATTTTATTCATCTTTTACCTTCTCTCTTTTTTAGCGGGGAGGTGTAGAGGGTTGTTCCAGTTGTGCTTTAAAGTGAAAACTATCTATTCTGTAGGAAATTGGGTAAAGAAAGCTGAGTAGCAGATAGCTTTGCTGAAAAGTAGCAGTTGGATAGCGCTCACCTTCTGTTTTTTTCTGAATGAAGCACCTAGCATAAGTACCTTGCAATATTTGTAGAATTATTCCAAGTCATGTATCTATGGCCAGGCGCGATGGCTCACGCCTTTAATCCCAACACTTTGGAAGGCCGAGATGGGCGGATCACTTGAGGTCAGGAGTTTGAAGACCAACGTGGCCAACATGGCAAGACCTCATCTCTACTAAAAAATACAAAAATTAGCCAGGCATGGTGGTGGGGCCCTGTAAACCCAACTACTCAGGAGGCTGAGGCAGGAGAATCACTTGAGCCTGGGAGGCCGAGGTTGCAGTGAACTGAGATCACACCACTACACTTCAGCCTGGGTGACAAGAGTGAGAGTCTATCTCAAAAAAGGTATATCTATGTATATATCTATACCTGTGACTTCCGCTTATCTATGTGAAATTTATATTGACATTTCACTCCTAGAATAGTTGAATTTTTTTTTTTTTTTTTTTTTTTTTTTTTGAGATGGAGTCTTACTCTGTTGCCCAGCTGGATTACAGTGGCACAATCTAGGCTCACTGCAAGCTCTGTCTCCTGGGTTCAAATAGTAATTCTCCTGCCTCAGCCTCCCTAGTAGCTGGGATTACAGGCACCCGCTATCATGCCTGGCTAATTTTTGTATTTTTGTGGAGGCTGGGGTTTCACCATGTTGCCCAGGCTGGTCTTGAACTCCTGACCTCAGGTGATCCACCCGCCGTGGCCTCCCAAAGTGCTGGGATTACGGATGTGAGCCACCTTGCCCAGCCTAGATTTTTTTTTTTTGAGACAGAGTCTCGCTCTGTCGCCCAGGCTGGAGTGCAGTGGCGCGATCTCGGCTCACTGCAAGCTCCGCCTCCCGGGTTCATGCCATTCTCCTGCCTCAGCCTCCCGAGTAGCTGGGACTGCAGGCGCCCACCACACCACCGCGCCCAGCTAATTTTTTGTATTTTTAGTAGAGACGGGGTTTCACTGTGGTCTCGATCTCCTGACCTTGTGATCAGCCCTCCTCGGCCTCCCAAAGTGCTGGGATTACAGGCGTGAGCCACCGCACCCGGCCTTTTTTTTTTTTTTTAAAGAAACTTTTTGCTGGGCACGGTGGCTCACGCCTGTAATCCCAACATTTTGGGAGGCCGAGGTGGGTGGATCACCTGAGGTTGGTAGTTCGAGACCAGCCTGACCAACATGGAGAAACCCCATATTTACTAAAAATACAAAATTAGCCAGGTGTGGTGGCACATGCCTGTAATCCCAGCTACTCGGGAGGCTGAGGCAGGAGAATCACTTGAACCCGGGAGTCAGAGGTTGCATTGAGCCGAGATCACGCCATTGCACTCCAGCCTGGGCAACAGGAGCAAAACTCCGTCTCAAAACAAAAAAAAAAAAGCAGTTTTTTTCTGGCCAGGTGTGGTGGTGCATGCCTGTAATCTTAGCACTTTGGGAGGCTGAGGCGGTGGATTGCCTGAGCTCAGGAATTTGAGACCAGCCTGGGCAACATAGTGAAACCCCATCTCTACTAAAATACAAAAAATTAGCGAGGCATGGTGGCGCGTGCCTGTAGTCCCAGCTACTAGGGAGGCTGAGGCATGAGAATCGCTTGAACCTGGAAGGTGAAGGTTGCAGTGAGCCGAGATCCCACCACTGCACTCCGGCCTGGACAATAGAATGAGTCTGTCTCCAAAAAAAAAGAAACTAAATGACTTGCTTTTGGTAAGATGGACTAGAAGTTAGGCTCCTGGGCTCCTTTTACTTTATTCTGTCATGAAGGTCAGGGAGAGTGCAACATGAAACAGGCCCTGTGACATGCCATTAGGGACAAGAGGTCTCCGACCGTGGGAAGGAGGAAAGAATTTCTACTCTGACTGGCCAAGATCCCGTGAATTCTGAAGGGTGGAGGGCATTTCTAGATCAGCAGGCAACTAGTAAATTTGACTGAATAAAATAAATGGGGCACCACAATCATAGAGTAAGGCGACATTTGGGGAGTAGTAAATATAAGAGGAATGCATAAGGGGCATTGACTCATTCGCAGTATAAAGTATTATTATTAATAACTTAAAGGAAAAGAAAAGTATATTTTTCTTTTCCTTTTTTTTTTTTTTTTTTTTTTTTTGAGACAGAGTCTCACTCTGTTGCCCAGGCTGGAATGCAGTGGCGATCTCAGTTCACTGCAAGCTCCACCTCCTAGGTTCACGCCATTCTCCTGCCTCAGCCTCCTGAGTAGCTGGGACTGGAACTATAGGTGTCTGCCACCATGCCTGGCTAATTTTTTTTTTGTACTTTTAGTAGAGATGCGGTTTCATCGTGTTAACCAGGATGGTCGTGATCTCCTGACCTCGTGATCCACCTGCTTCAGCGTCCCAGGTAGCTGGGATTACAGGTGTGCGCCACTACGCCAGGCTAATTTTTGTATTTTTAGTAGAGATGGGGTTTCACTGTATTGGTCAGGCTGGTCTCGAACTCCTGACCTTGTGATCCGTCTGCCTCAGACTCCCAAAGTGCTGGGATTACAGGCATGAGCCACCACATCCTGCCAAGAAAGGTATCTTTTTCTAAAAAATTTCTCAGTGCCAATAAAATACTCTCCAAAATCAAAGGCCACTAAACACTCCTCTGCTTTGCCAAAATAAATCATTTTATCTTCAGTTGTAATTTCAACAAAACTGAATTTTTTTTCTTCCACTTCAGGAATAACAGAATACATCAAGAAAATGAAAACAAAACCTTATTTAGGCTGCTGCGCCTGTTTTGATTTAAGCTATTATTAATGCTTTTGGAAGAGCTTAACTTTATTAAAAATATTATTCTGTCCAAATACCTGAAATAAAAGCAGTGTGGCAGCCATGTTCAGTGGCTCGTGTCTGTAATTCCAGCACTTTGGGAGGCTGAGGCTGGAGGATTGCTTGAGCCCAGGAATTTGAGACCAGACTGGGCAATGAAGTGAAATCCCATCTTGACAAAAAAATAAAAAATTTAGCCAGGCATGGTGGTGTGTTCCTGTAGTCCCAGGTACGCAGGAGGCTGAGGCAGAAGGGTTGCTTGAGCCCAGGAGGTCGAGGCTGCAGCAAACCATGTTCACCCCACTGTACTGCAGCCTGGGTGACAGAGTGAGACCCTGCCTTTAAAAAAAAACAAAACCAGGCCGGGCACAGTGGCTCACGCCTGTAATCCCAGCACTTTGGGAGGCCGAGGCGAGTGGATCACGAGTTCAGGAGATCAAGACCATCCTGGCTAACATGATGAAACCCCATCTCTACTAAAAATACAAAAAAATCAGCCAGTCATGGTGGTGGGCACCTGTAGTCCCAGCTACTCGGGAGGCTGAGGCAGGAGGATGGCATGAACCTGGGAGGCAGAGTTTGCAGTGAGCTGAGATCGCACCACTGCACTCCAGCCTGGGTGACAGTCAGACTCTGTCTCAAAAAATAAACAAAATAAAAATAAATAAATAAATAAGCTCTTTTCTCAAAAAAAAAAAAAATTGTCCGGGCGTGGTAGCATGTGCCTGTAATCCCAGCTACTTGGGAGGCTGAGGTGGGAGAATTGCTTGAACCCGGGAGGTGGAGGTTGCAGTGAGCTGAGATTGCGCCACTGTGCTCCAGCCTGGGTGACAGAGCGAGACTTTGTCTCAAAAAAAAAAAAAAAGCAAACAAACAAAATCAAACCACAGTGTGGTGTGCTTTTTGTCATACAAAATTGGAATCCACATTTCCTAGGTTACAAATGTTGCAGAATAATGAAACCATGCTAGTCTGTTTTTCATGCAGTGAGGTGGAATACATTTTAAAATGATGAAGAATCTCATCCCTGTTTTAATAATCTGCAAATATGTGATATGTCAAGCAATTCCAGAGAGAACCCAGCCATGTTAATGACATTTTTAAAACTACCACACAATTAATTCTGCGTTAGTGGAGGCTGACTAAAGTTTCCGATTGCTTCTTTAATTGTTAAAAGTTAGACTAGTTGGCCCAACACAGAGATCTTGCTTAAGTGTTCAACTTGGAAGTACTTAGAGAGAAAATGGAAATTTTTATAGGGCATCTAATTTGGGGCATGTTGCAATGTCAACTACGATGTTTTAATGTGTTTTTAATTCAGTAGAGCTGTAAATGTGCAAAGTTGGCTAACAATCATAAGCCCAATTTGTCTGATGTAATCACGTGATGCTGAGCCCTGCTAAGACCTGTGTGATATCAAATGATTCCCTTGGCAGTGTTTGTTGGAGTAATTAGTGTCAGCAATGAATGAATGCTGAATTCAGAGAGAGATAATGTAACTGCATGGGTAAAGGATATACAGATTTTAACCAACATTTATTGTAGAAGAGCAAGTTTTCAAAGTTGCAGTTTTCTTACTGGTGGGTGGTTTTGTTTTTTTGAGACAGAGTCTTGCCCTGTCACTCAGGCTAGAGTGCAGTGGTACAATCACAGCTCATTGCAGCCTCAACCTCCTGGGGTCAAGCGATCCTCCCATCTTAGCCTCCCAAGTAGCTGGGACTACAGACATGCACCACCATGCCCAGCTAATTTTTAAATTTTTGTAGAGACAGAGTCTCCCCGTGTTTTCCAGGCTGTTCTCAAACTCCTGTGCTCAAGCAGTCTTCCTGTCTTTGTCTCCCAAAGTGCTGGGATTACAGGTGTGAGACATTGTGCCCAGCAAGGTTATTTTTGAAAAACAAAGACATACATTTTAAAATAGCAAAGGAGACCACGAATGAGATGTCTTCTCTGAAGGCCAGGCCGTCCAGTGCTGATCCTGTTGTGGGAGATCCTCCACGCATCCAAAGAGGACAGATTTTTTTGGAAAACCTTTCAGTAGCTGTTTGCACACAACTGTATTACTGTCAATTAAAATGAAAAGACTGGGTTGGTGGAGGTGGAGTCCTTCCCAGCATCTCTTGGTGAATCAGAGCTGTGAAGCTTATTCTGCTTAGAAGTTGATGCAAGGGGCCGGGCGCGGTGGCTCACGCCTGTAATCTCAGCACTTTGGGAGGCCGAGACGGGTGGATCATGAGGTCAGGAGATTGAGACCATCCTGGCTAACACGGTGAAACCCCGTCTCTGCTAAAAAATGCAGAAAACTAGCCGGGCGCGTTGGCGGGCGCCTGTAGTCCCAGCTACTTGGGAGGCTGAGGCAGGAGAATGGTGTAAACCCGGGAGGCGGAGCTCACAGTGAGCTGAGATCCGGCCACTGCACTCCAGCCTGGGCGACAGAGCAAGACTCCATCTCAAAAAAAAAAAAAAAAAGTTGATGCAAGGATTTAGTGGGAGAACTGGATAAATTAGTTTTAATCTAAAAGCCTTGATACTAACGGGATGTAGGGGAAAATATAAACTTCTAGGACTTAGGAGACCTGTGCAGCCATCTTGGGTGCCTCACTAGCTCTTCCTCTGTTGAAGGATAGGTGAAATTATTGTCATAACCACCTCAGAAGGCCATTTGAAAATCTTAGGCTGGGTGTAGTGGCTCATGCCTGTAATCCCAGCACTTTGGGAGGCGGAGGCGGGCGGATCACGAGGTCAGGAGATCGAGACCATCCTGGCTAACACGGTGAAACCCAGTCTCTACTAAAAATACAAAAAATTAGCCAGGCGCAGTGGCAAGCACCTGTAATCCTAGCTACTCAGGAAGCTGAGGCAGGAGAATCGCTTGAACCAGGAGGCGGAGGTTGCAGTGAGCCGAGATCGCGCCACTGCACTCCAGCCTGGGCAGCAGAGCGAGACTCCATCTCAAAAAAAAAAAAAAAAAAGAAGAAGAAGAAAAGAAAATCTTGGTTAGGCGTGGTGGCTGACGCCTATAATCCTAGCACTTTGAGAGGCCTAGGCAGGCAGATAATTTGCAGTCAGGAGTTTGAGACCAGTCTGGCCAACGTGATGAAACCCATCTCTACTAAAAATATAAAAATTAGCTGGGCATGGTGGCACATGCCTGTAATCCCAGCTACTTAGGAGGCTAAGGCGAGAGAGCACTTGAACCCAGGAGGCAGAGGCTGCAGTGAGCCGAGTTCATGCTCCTGCACTCCAGCCTGGGCCAAAGAGTGAGACTCCATCAAAAAAAAAAAAAAAATTCAAAATCTTCATTGGAAATGCTTTGAAAATCTGAAACAACACTACAAATATATTGTAGTTGTTAATAGTACCATCAGATCAGTTATGGCCAAATCTATATTTTGCTGTGGTATTATATTTAAGAGTTTAATCTGAATTTAATTTTATAGCCACAGAAAATAATCTGTAGTTTAGTGCATTGGGAATCTTTTTTTTTTTTTTTTTTTTTTTTTTAATTGGTCTAGGTGAAGCCAGTTAATCCTAATTCTTCTCAGTACTGGTGTGTTTTAGTAGGTACATGTTATAACCTCACTTGCTTATCAGATGAATTGACCCTGGCAGTGAGTGAGTGACAGATGCCACCACCAGACTGCCCTCAATTCTAGTGTTAACCTGCTCTTCTGCTTTTCCAGTCCCACGCCTTTGACATCTCATCCTTCAGTCCCTTTGCTATAAAGGCAACTTGAACAAGCTTCAGCCCTTTCTCAGACTTCCAGGGCAGGACTTGAATGGATTTTACCCTGGAATTGTTCCTGGTGCAGCCTTGTTCAGTTCTTGCTGCTGCCATGCTGGATTCCAAAGATCCACTCTTTCCTCGACTGGTCTCACAGGGTCAGGCCCATTGATTAAAGCTTGTTGTGTATTTGGTCGGGAGGTTCAAAATGAAGGAGGGACTCCAGTCCGCTTTGGGCATTGGACCTGGAGGCAAAAAATCAGCGTTCAGTCTAAAAGCACTAAGTGCCCATTGTTTAGGCAGCTGTTAATCAGCCACGTTTCTATGAAAATAAGTCCTTTTCATGAGGCAATTGTGTGGGAATAGCTAATTCTGGCCTGATGCTGTGCAGTGTGAGGTTAAAAACATGGCAACTTGTCACAACACAATTCTTCTTGTTCTTTTTGCTGTGGGCTGACTCTACATTACTTGCTTTGTTTGCTCTAGAATGGAATCTACTCACCATTTACTAAAATGAAATGCATTTCTTTGGGGAGGCAAAGTCCAGTTCACTAGGTCTTGCATCTTAAAGAGAAAGGAGCCCTGCTTCCTCTTTGACTAATTGTTAGGAATGTCGTTTAGCTTATTTAAATACCGATTTTGGTTCTGGGGTTAAATATATGCCGGGGGTCTTAGTTTAAACAAATTTATACGTATTGTCTATGTCTTACATATATTGTCCATGTCTTATTCCTCGTAGTACAGATTGATTTTCAAAATAGTTAGCAGTAAGTGGAGGCAAGCATTAGAGAGAAAGCTTGGCATAGTAGAAAGTGCACAAGCTTTGTATTCTGACAAATGTGGGTGACGTCCTGACCTGACCTCAGGCAAGTTATTTAACCCCCAGGCCTTATTTCCTCCTTTGAAAAATGGGAATAATGATGTTCACCAGACTCTGTTTTATAGAGGATGATGTATGGAAAGTACCTGGCCTCAGTAATTATTAGTAACCGTCCACCAAAATAATCCTTTGCATTTTTTCTAGAAGCCAGTCCTGAACTCCCCGACCTCCATGGGGTAGTGTTTTAGGAAAGAGGAGGCTAGGGGCACCTTTCAGCAGTCCTGTACATTATTTCACTTTCGATTAACAGGCTTTATACTGCTGACACAGTGACTCCCCAGGTACCTAGATGTCTTGGTTTTCCTCAGAGATTTGCATATTCTTAGCCACTAGCCAACTGAAGAAGAGGCTAGATCTCTGATAGAGTTTGGGCCTAATGTCTTACTTTGGAATTTGCTACTCCATTTCTTCACAGCAGTTTGACTAATTGAAATCCAGTTTGAGCAAGTCCTTTGTTCGAATCCCTTAGCATGTCTGCTGTTAAAGGATAGGCTCCTCGGAGTTTTTATAAGCACTTTGCTTAATTTAGAGTTACAGGGTGGTGTATACTGTGTAGTAGGATTTCAGTTGGTCCTTTAAATCTTGGAATTGGGGGATCTTTCTTGAAGATTTTTAATAGCAGATGGCCTCTTTTCAGCATCGTGATAGTTGGTATAAACAGTTACTCAAGCAGATTTATATCCATCACATTTCAAATCTGTCAGCATTTATAGGTCACTCCCATTTTCCTTCTCCTTTCTTCTAGCAGCCTTTTCATATTAGTAGGACTTGCCAGGACAGTGATGGAGAAGAATGGAGAGGGAGGATCACCTCAATAAAAGGAAGGCGGTTTTGCTAGTTTGTAGTTTAAAATAAGTAAGTAAATCACAAATCTCCCTAATGCAGATAACCATAGACTCAAGCTATAAATTGCTATACCATCGCCAGGGTTTAAGAACTAGGACTTTTGCCCCCACTTCAGGCAACTCTGAACTAGGTTCTTTTTTGCATGTGAAAAACAGGAAAAGAAAGATGCTTTCTTTCCTGTTGAAACAGGATCATAACAAAAATGATCAGGTACTTAGTTAATGTTGCAGTAATCATTTCAGTAAAGAATTATCTTTATCACTTGAGAGTGGAGTGATTTTGAGTATCTTAATAGAGGTTAAAACATTGTTGGTCATGTCTGATTTGATTCTAGGTACTTGCTCAGGAATCTAATTCCCCAATTATATAACATTGTTCCTTTAGGAAAGTATACTCTGTCTAGTGGCATAGTTTCAAAAAATAGATCTTAGAGGTAGGGAAAAAATTCTGCTATAACCCAGTTGTTGAATATATAAGGTACTGGAGGGAGTGCAAAGGGGGCAGCAAGTACCCACATAGATGTGATGGGAGGAGGGAACACCAGTAGATGGGTGTTCCTTATAGTATGGCACTGGCAGCCTATACCTCATATATCCCTGTCATCGATGGTCTTAGTCTCTGCTGTCACTCAACTCTGTTCCTGCCTTAAACACCAACATGCTATGCTTTTAACTCTTTTGCCACCTGCCTTTGCTCTGCTTGTTCTTTCAGTGACAAATGCATGAGCCACTTTTCAGGAGATGAAATTATTAAAACTCTTGAGGATATGACCTATTTCACATTGAGAAATAAGTTGCCCCTGAATGGAGTAACCTTTTTCCTGTAAGTTTGCAAAAGAGGCAGCACTTGTGACACTGTGGAAGGAGAAAGAAAAATTCCTTGCCCTGAGGGAATGTCTAAATTTGTCTGTCCTGTAGGAGGATGACTATAGGCAGAAATAGTGAGGTGAGGCAAGAACGTAAGAGGGGTTTTCTTGATTTAGTTTGAATGTATCTAAGTGACAAAAAGGAGCATCTGAAGAACTTGGATTCTTTCATTGGCACCTCCTTTTGGTCCATTGGCCTATTGAACAAATGTATAAATTCCTTCAAGTATCACACTAACTTTCAGCTCAATGTGCTGCGGGCTCTAGACCAAAGATTGCTCCTAGAAGATTACAGAGGTTATTCCCTTTGTACAGTAACATAATTCTTTTTCTCTTTCATTTTCAGGGAAGCAGAGACTTTCAAGGAACAAGGAAATGCATACTATGCCAAGAAAGATTACAATGAAGCTTATAATTATTATACAAAAGCCATAGGTGAGAAAGACTTGATACTTATGCTAGAAAACATTTACTTGCCAAATATTATTAAAAGTAGCTGCCAGTCGTGGTGGCTCATGCCTGTAATCCCAGCACTTTGGGAGGCCGAAGCAGGCAGATCACTTTAGATCAGGAGTTTGAGACCAGTCTGACCAATATGATGAAACCCTGTCTCTACTAAAAATACAAAAATTAGCTGGACCTGGTGGCGGGCACCTGTAATCCCACTTACTTGGGAGGCTGAGGCAGGAGAATTGCCCAAACTTGGGAGGTGGAGGTTGCAGTGAGCCAAGACTGTGCCACTGCACTTCAGCCTGGGAAACAAAGCAAGACTTCATCTCAAAAAGATTAAAAAAATAGGCCAGACACAGTGGCTCATGCCTATAATCCCAGCACTTTGGGAGGCCAAGGTGGGCGAATCACCAAAAGTCAGGAGTTTGAGACCAGCCTGGCTAACATGGTGAAATCCCATCTCTACAAAATACAAAAATTAGCTGGGCGTGGTGGCGCGTGCCTGTAATCCCAGCTACTAGGGAGGCTGAGGCAGGAGAATTGCTTGAACCCGGGAAGGTGGAGGTTGCAGTGAGCCAAGATTGCGCCATTGCACTCCAGCCTGGGGGACAACCAAAGAACTCCATCTCAAAAATTAAAGAATAAAAAAAGTAGCTTCTCTCTGAGAAGTAGCCTTTTGCCTAATGGGTTGATAACTATTACTGTATGAACTCCTTCAGGCTTGATTTCATGAATGGGCCAGACGTGGTGACTCACGCCTATAATCCCAGCATTTTGGGAGGCCGAGGCTGTCGGATCACCTGAGATCAGTTCTTCTCCCCTAATTTGCTTACCCCAACTCAACATGCACATTTCTTTTCAGCCTGGTGAACATGGTGAAACCCCGTCTCTACTAAAAATACAAAAATTAGCTAGGTGTGGCGGGCGCTTGTAATCCCAGCTACTGGGGAGGCTGGGGCAGGAGAATTGCTTGAACCTTGGAGGCAGAAGCTGTAGTGAGCTGAGATCATGCCACTGCACTCCAGCGTGGGCAACGAGAGCGAATCTCCATCTCAAAAAAAAAAAAAAAAATGTCATGAATGATAACTTTTTTCTTTTTCTTTTTCTTTTTAACTCTTTAAATTTTTAAAATAGAGACACGTGTTGCCCCGGGTGGTCTCAAACTCCTGGACTCAAGTGATCCTCCTGCCTTGGCCTCCCAAAGTGCTGGAATTACAGGCATGAGCCACCACGCCCAGATGTGATAACTTCTTTTGTTTTTTGTTTTTTTTTTTTGAGATGGAGTCTAGCTCTGTCACCCAGGCTGGAGTGCAGTGGCCGGATCTCAGCTCACTGCAAGCTCTGCCTCCCAGGTTCACGCCATTCTCCTGCCTCAGCCTCCCGAGTAGCTGGGACTACAGGCGCCCGCCACCTCGCCCGGCTAGTTTTTTGTATTTTTTAGTAGAGATGGGGTTTCACCATGTTAGCCAGGATGATCTCGATCTCCTGACCTCGTGATCCACCCGTCTCGGCCTCCCAAAGTGCTGGGATTACAGGCTTGAGCCACCGCGCCCGGCCCCAGATGTGATAACTTCTAACTGGGGTGGGTAGTTTTTCTTTTGACAAAGGCAATTCCAGAAACACTGAATGTTATGGCAAAACAGTACCCACCTAAATGCATTTCAGTCATTGCCAATTCATTTACTACCTCAGAAAATGGCCTTTGTACAAAAAAGAAGTCTTAGTTATCTCCATGTTTAATTTGCCAGCATATTTTAATCCCATGTCAGCATTCTTCTCACCTAATTTGCTTACCCAAACTCAACACGCACATTTCATTTTAATGTCTCATTATACAAAACACAGTTCATTAAGATTAATAAGCTGCCTCTCCCCTCAAAAGATAATCACTGCGCTTTAAAGCTGTACCTTGTTTTGTTTTAAAACTGATTTTATCATTGCTGCTGTCCATTTGCACAAGCAGTCAGAAATTTGGATGCAGACTTTTATTTATTTTGGGGACAGTGTCACTGTCACCCAGGCTGGAGTGTAGTGGCACAATCTCGGCTCACTGCCAGCTTCATCTCCTAGTTTCAAGTGATTTTCATGCCTTAGCCACCTGAGTAGCTGGAATTATAGGTGTGTGCCACTATGCTCGGCTAATTTTTTTGTATTTTAGCAGAGATAGCGTTTTGCCATGTTGGCCAGGCTGATCTCAAACTCCTGACCGCAAGTGATCTGCCCACCTCGGCCTCCCAAAGTGCTGAGATGATAGGTGTGAGCCACCGTGCTGGCTGTGGCGTTCTGAAGAGTGTGTCAGGGCTGGGTGCAGTGGCTTACTCCTGTAATCCCAGCCCTTTGGGAGACTGAGGCAGGTGGATCACTTGAGGCCAGGAGTTCAAGACCAACCTGGCCAACATGGCAAAACCCCATCTCAACAAAAAATACAAAAAAAGCTGGATGTGGTGGCGGGTGTCTTTGGTCCCACCTACTCAGGAGGCTGAGGTAGGAAGATGTCTTGAGCCCAGGAGGCGGAGGATGCAGTGAGCAGAGATCATGCCACTGTACTCCAGCATGGTCAACAGAGCGAGACTATGCCTCAAATAATAAATAAAAATACAAAAATTAGCCAGGTGTGATGGCGCATGCCTGTAATCCCAGCTGCTTGGCTACTTGGCACGCTAAGGCACGAGAATCACTTGAACCCAGGAGGCAGAGGTTACAGTAAGCCGAGATAGCACCACAGCACTCTAGCCTGTGCAACCGAGTGAGACCCTGTCTCCACGAAGAAAATAGAGTTTATCAGCATTACAGATAGATTCCCTTAACATTGGTTGGAGGGAGATGGCCTCTAAGTTTTTTGTTTTTTTGTTTGTTTGAGACAGGGTCTTCCTCTGTTGCCCAGGCTGGAGTGCAGTGGTGTGCTCTTGGATCACTGCAACCTCCACCTCCCAGATGCAAGCAGTTCTCATGCTTCAGCCTCCTGAGTAGCTGAAATTACAGGTGCCCGCCACCTCGCCCAGCTGTTTTTTTTTTTGTATTTTAGTACAGATGGGGTTGTGCCATGTTAACTAGGCTGGTCTCGAACTCCTGACCTCAAGTGGTCCGCCCTTCTCGGCCTCCCAAAGTGTTGGGATTACGGGCATGAGCCACTGCGCCCAGCCCCCTCTTAAGTTTTCAAAGCAGGAACCTGTTCTAAACTTTGTTTTACCATTCTTCTGCCTTTCCTGTAGATATGTGTCCTAAAAATGCTAGCTATTATGGTAATCGAGCAGCCACCTTGATGATGCTTGGAAGGTTCCGGGAAGCTCTTGGAGATGCACAACAGTCAGTGAGGTTGGATGACAGTTTTGTCCGGGTATGTATGTAATGGGGCTGTTTGGGGAAGGCTGGGTTGTTACAGCTGAGTTTCTCTAGCCCAGTGTTTCTCAACCCTGACACTACTGACATTTGGGACCAGATTATTCTTTGTTGTGGGGGAACACTATACTGTGCACTGTGGGTTGTTAGCGTCATCTCTGACTTTTAATCACTGGGTATGAGTCGCATCCCCTCTGCGCAATTGTAACAACCAAAAATATCTCCTAACATTGCCAAATGTCCCCTGGAGGTCAAATTGACCAGGTTGGGAACTGCTGTAGTCATTTTCATTCTGTATTAGTTTTGTTTGTTTTTGTTTTTGAGATGGAGTCTCGCTCTGTCGCCCAGGCTGGAGTGCAATGGCGTGATCTCAGCTCACTGCTACTTCAGTCTGCCGGGTTCAAGCAATTCTCCTGCCTCAGCCTCCAGAGTAGCTGGGACCACAGGCATATGCCACCACACCTGGCTAATTTTTGTATTTTTAGTAGAGATGGAGTTTCACCATGTTGGCCAGGCTGGTCTCAAACTCCTGGCCTCGAGTGATCCACATGCCTTAGCCTCCCAAAGTGCTGGGATTACAGGTGTGAGCCACCACGCCCAGCCTCTGTGTTTGTTTCGTGTGGGTGTTTGTTGCTGCTGTTGATTTCTTTCCACTTAGCCAATCATCCTGCTTTTCTTCCCTCTTGGTATTCTTTTAGGGACATCTACGAGAGGGCAAGTGCCATCTCTCTCTAGGGAATGCCATGGCAGCATGTCGCAGCTTCCAGAGAGCCCTAGAACTGGATCATAAAAATGCTCAGGCACAACAAGAGGTATGGGTCTGATGCTGTTTCTATCAAAAGAGGCAGTATGGTATATTTGGGAGGAGTGGCTACTTGAAAGTCAGAACTGAGGTCTGGTCTCACTTCTGCCATCAGCACACCTGGGTGACTTTAGGCGAGCTTCATAGTGTCTCTAAGTCTCAGCTTCCTAATCTGTAAAATGAGTTTTGAATATGATTGACAGCTTTTAAAAATCTGTGAAAATTGAAGCGTTTCTGAGATGGCTGGGGAACAGGTAAATACTTCCAGGGACTGATTTGAGTGAGGTTAAAGAATTTAAGAGTTTGGGACTTCAAGAGTTTGGAACTTAGCGAGTCCCTGTCTCCACAAAAAAAATTTTTTAAATAGCCAGGCCTGGTGCCATGTACCTGTGATCCCAGCCACTCAGGAGGCTCAAGTGGGAGGATTGCTTGTGCTCAGAAGGTCGAAGCTGAGCCATGATCGCACCACTGCACTGTAGCCTAGGCAGCAGAGCAAGAACCTGTCTCAAAAAAAATAAAAATAAAAAAGAATTTGAGTAAATTCAAGCCCTGATGAAATTGGTAGCAGCTAAAACATGTTTTAATTACATCTCCATATACAGTATGTGTCGCTTAATGACAGGCATACATTTCGTTAGGTGATTTTGTCACTGTGTAGACATCATAAAGTATACTTACACAAACCAGGTGGCGTAGCCTGCCACACACCTAGGCTATATGGCAGTAGCTTCTGGACTACAAACTTTCATAGCGTGAATATTGTAGGCAGCTATAACAGAGTGGTATTTGTGTATCTAAACAGAAAAGGTACAGTAAAAATACGGTATTATAATCTTACAGGAGCACTGCCATATATACAGTTCATTGTTGACCAGAGCATATGACTGTATATACAGTTTACCCTAGATGCATTTCAGTGAGAATCTCAAAACGTATGCTCAATACCTGGCAATGCATTGCCTTTATTTTATGTATATCAAGCATGATACTTGTGTTCCTGACTTGAAGTTCAAACTGAGGGTGAAGTTTGGGTCTAGCCCTTCTGTTAAGGAGTCTAGACTTCATCAATTTGGTTTGTGAAATGTCTGTGGTTCTGATTTTCTTGAAAGAAAATCTTCTAGAGACATCTATGAGAGGGCAAGTGCCACCTCTCTCTAGGGAATGCCATGGCAGCCTGTCACAGTTGCCAGAGAGCCCTAGAACTGGATCATATAAGTGGCCACTCAAAACAGGAGGTATGAGTCTGACCCTGTCTCTATCAAAAGAGGCAGTGTGGTATATTTACTCAATTCAAATTCATCAACGCCTTGTTAATTTTTTTGTGGTTGTTTAATCTACAGCTTCATTAAAACTTTCCTATGTCTGATTTTCTGGTGTAGTTCAAGAATGCTAATGCAGTCATGGAATATGAGAAAATAGCAGAAACAGATTTTGAGAAGCGAGATTTTCGGAAGGTACAGTACAACCATGAGATAATCTCGTCTGCCCTTTGTCACAAAATTCCCATTCGTGTGTGTGTATGATAATTAAGAGGAGTAGTATGGCACAAAAGATCTAGAATAGTAAATTATCACTCAAATTAGCCTTCTTAGTTTTCCTTTTAAAAATGTTTTGTGCTAAGGTACTTATTAATTATATTTGGCCCTATAATGAAAGGTAAAATAAGTGTGCCACTTGAGTTTGTTTCTATTGTTGATGTAAAGCACTGGCCAATGGTGTACTGCTTAATAAAGGGAAAGCCAGCTGGAATTAAATATTAGGTTTGGATAATCTTTTTTTTTTTTTTTTTTTGAGACGGAGTCTCGCTCTGTCGCCCAGGCTGGAGTGCAGTGGCCGGATCTCAGCTCACTGCAAGCTCCGCCTCCCGGGTTCCCGTCATTCTCCTGCCTCAGCCTCCCGAGTAGCTGGGACTACAGGCGCCCGCCACCTCGCCCGGCTAGTTTTTTTTTTGTGTGTATTTTTTAGTAGAGACGGGGTTTCACCGGGTTAGCCAGGATGGTCTTGATCTCCTGACCTCGTGATCCGCCCGTCTCGGCCTCCCAAAGTGCTGGGATTACAGGCTTGAGCCACTGTGCCCGGCCTCTTTTTTTTTTTTTGAGACCTAGTCTCACTCTGTCGTCCAGGCTGGAGCACAGTGGCCAACTGCAAATCTCCACCTCCTGGGTTCAAGCGATTCAAGTGATTCTCCTGTCTCAGCCACCTTGGGATTACAGGCGCATGCAACCACACCTGGCTAATTTTTGTAGTTTTTTTTTTTTTTGAGATGGAGTTTCGCTCTGTCTCCCAGGCTGGAGTGCAGTGGCGTAATCTCGGCTCACTGCAACCTCCACATCCCAAGTTCAAGCAATTCTCCTGCCTCAACCTCCTGAGTAGCTGGGATTATAGGCACACGCCACCACGCCCAGCTAATTTTTGTATTTTTAGTAGAGACAGGGTTTCACCATGTTAGTCAGACTGGTCTCAAACTCCTGACCTCCTGATTTGCCCGCCTCAGCTCCCAGAGTGCTGGGATTACAGGCGTGAGCCACCGCACCTGGCCTTTTTTGTTTTTTTTTTTTGTTTAAGTGGAGACAGAGTTTTACCATGTTGGCCAGGCTAGTCTCAAACTCCTGAGCTCAACTGATCTCTGGCCTCAGCCTCCCACAGTGCTGGATTACAGGTGTGAACTACCACACCTGGCCCTGGATAATCCATTTTTATTTGAATAATAAGAGCTGGCTTTAACTTCAGCTTTTAAATCAGAAATAAGGAGCTGGGCAATGCCATGCCTATAGCCCAGCTACTTGGGAGGCTGAGGCAGTAGGATTGCTTGAGGCCAGGAGTTCTGGGCTATAGTGCAAGATGCTGATTGGGTGTCTACACTAAGTTTGGCATAAATATGGTGACCTCCTGGGACCAGGGAACCACCAGGTTGCTTACAGAGGGGTGAGCTGCCCCAGGTTGGAAACAAAGCAAATTAGAACTCCCATACTGATCAGTAGTGGGATTGAGCCTGTGGAAAAACCCCTGCACTCCTGCCTGGGCAACATAATGAAGCCTTGTCTCTTAAAAAAAAAAAAAAAAGAATGGCCGGGCGCGGTGGCTCAAGCCTGTAATCCCAGCACTTTGGGAGGCCGAGACCGGCGGATCACGAGGTCAGGAGATCGAGACCATCCTGGCTAACACGATGAAACCCCGTCTCTACTAAAAAATACAAAAAAAACCTAGCCGGGCGAGGTGGCAGGCACCTGTAGTCCCAGCTACTCAGGAGGCTGAGGCAGGAGAATGGCGTGAACCCGGGAGGCAGAGCTTGCAGTGAGCTGAGATCCGGCCACTGCACTCCAGTCTAGGCGACAAAGCGAGACTCTGTCTCAACAAAAAAAAAAAAAAAAAAAAAAAAATGGGAGAGGCCCCTTTTACATTTTTGAATAGTGTGCTTAACCTGTCGTCCCCTCCTTTTTGGCATTAGACTGTTTTTAGATGTTGGACTGTGCAGTAGTTCTTGAAAATTTACATGTCAAAGGGGTAGACATCTGAAATGTGAGAAAGGTATAAAAGTTCTAGATACCTTTCTTTCTCTCTTTTTTTTTAGATGGAGTTTCGCTTTTGTTGCCCAGGCTGGAGTGCAGTGGCACGATCTTGGCTCACTGCAACCTCTGCCTCCCAGGTTCAAGCGATTCTCCTGCCTCAGTCTCCCGAGTAGCTGGGATTACAGGCGTGCACCACCATGCCCAGCTAATTTTGTATTTTTTTAGTAGAGATGGGGTTTCTCTATGTTGATCAGGCTGGTCTCGTACTCCCAACCTCAGGTGATCCACCCCCCTTGGCCTCCCAAAGTGGTGGGATTACAGGCGTTAGCCACTGCGCCTGGCCAAAAGTTCTAGGTATCTTTCTAGACCTCGAAGTTATTATACTTTGTCTGTATAACTCCTTTCTTCTTTAGATGGTGCTTGGATACAGTTTTCACTTGAGTTTCTAAAAGGGAGGTAGATAACCCCCAAAAGGTTAATAACCACTGATCAGGAGAGATTTTCTGCATCACTTAAGTTTGTGACTACTGTCCAAAGAACAGAGTTGTCACTTCATATGTGGGAATTTGCTCAGTGCTTTTTGGAGCATGTGCTCAGTAAATGTTTGATAAACGGGTACATTAAGAATCAATTCACATTCACTGATGGTCTTTTATTTGGTAATGTATATATCTGATTAGCTTCTGCACAGTCCCAGCAGTAACTTATTAGCATCCCTCTTCTGTCCATTGGTTTTAATAACCACAGTTGTCTTTGTAGTGTAATTCGTAAGTTTGTTTTGTTTGGCGTGTGCGTGTTTAGAAAGCAGTTCTGCCTGCTGTCACGTTTTCTGAGGTTTACATAGGCAAAAGCTTTGTCTTGAGAGGCAGTCTTTTGGGTTTCTTTTCTCTCTTGCCTACTCTGGAGCCAGAATCCTGAGTTTGTGACAGAATCCTCTGTTTGTGACATCCCAGCCCCCCCACTGTAGCTCATGGTGATGTCACAAATGAAGAATTATGATCCTGGCAGGGGAAACAGATGAACTTGGAAGAAACAAAAGATCTTCTTTGCCTGCAGCTGTCCCTAGTCATGGGGAGGTGGGGGTGGGAAGTGAGGCGCTGATGAGCCCCATGATGAGCAGGACCAGCTCTGCACAAAACGGGGTCCTTGTGAAGGCAGCAGGGTGTGGCTGCTGACATTTTGACAGACTTCTTCCTGCCCCCTCATTCCTTTTCCATCTGAGGGGGGCAGGACAGTTAGCACAACTCTACCTGTGTAATGCTTAAGTTTTCATATTGTCCTTAGAACTTTCAGGACATGTCGAGCGTGGTGGCTCATGTCTGTAATCCCAGCACTTTGGGAGGCCAAGGCGGGCGGATCACCTGAGGTCGGGAGTACGAGACCAGCCTGACCAACATGGAGAAATCCTATCTTTACTAAAAATACAAAAAATTAGCCAGTCATGGTGGTGCATGTCTATAATCCCAGCTACTCTGGGGGCGAAGGCAGGGAAATTGCTTGAATCCGGGAGGCAGAGGTTGCAGTGAGCCGAGATCATGCCATTGCACTGCAGCCTGGGCAACAAGAACGAAACTCCGTCTCAAAAAAAAAAAAAAAAAAAAAAAAAAACTTTCAGGACAGTAACCTGTGCCACTGAAGGAGAGGCATTCCTGTCACTGCTGTGTGACACTGCAGAAAGTCTTCTCATTGAATAGCTGGTAAGCTGGTAGTGTTTACTGACTTGCTCATATTTTAAATTTCAGTTTTAGAATCGGTGCTATTCATGGTTCAAAAACTAGGAAGTATTGCCAGGTGCAGTGGCTCATACTTGTAATCCCAGCACTTTGTGAGGCCAAGGCAGGAGGATCACTTGAG
Organism: Chlorocebus sabaeus; assembly: GCF_047675955.1. Taxonomy (NCBI): domain Eukaryota; kingdom Metazoa; phylum Chordata; class Mammalia; order Primates; family Cercopithecidae; genus Chlorocebus; species Chlorocebus sabaeus. Next base: position 69,762,105 of record NC_132919.1, read on the forward strand.
GCCAGGAGTTTGAGACCAGCCTGGGCAACTTATTGAGACCCTGTCTCTACAGATAGTTTTAAAAATTAGCTGAGTGTGGTGACGTGTGCCTGCAGTCCAAACTACTCGTGAGGCTGAGGCGGGAGAATCACTGGAGCCTGGGAGGTCTAGGCTGCAGTGAGCCATGATTGCGCCACTAATAGTCCAGCCTGAACAGCAGAGCAAGACCCCATCTCAAAAACAAAAACAAACAAAAGTTAGAAAGTATGAAAAATATTCAGTGATTAGTGTCCCCTCAAACTTGTCCTCTCTTTGCCCAGTTCTCACTCCCCTAAGCTAACCACTGTTCTTATGTCTTCTATTTTCTTCTGTAGTTTTGTTGTACATATATAAAATAAAGATCCTGGATTTTCTACCTTTACCTTGCATGAAAGATGTATGCTTTTTGCCAGTTCTGCACCTTTAAAAAAAAATTACTGAATAGGTTTTGGAACTCTTTCCATATTAGTACATGAAGAGCTTCTTTATTTTATTTTAGAACTACATAGTATTCCATTATATGAATGTCCACATTATCTAACCAGTCTCCTGTTGATGGAATTTGAATTTTTCTGCTTGTAAGTTTTCAGAGTTTATCTCTTCTTGATCCCCATGGCCAGATTCTTAGAGGGAATAGGTGTCCTTTAACTCCACATTGCTCCTTTGGTTCATTTATTCTTGGAGTGAATGTGATTCAGCAAGGCTCTCCCAGGAATAAATAGCAGCTAAACCAAAACTGAAAGCTCAGAGGACAAACTAGTAAAAAGATGCTTTATGAGGCTGAAAGAGTAAATTAATCCCCACCTTTTTGTGTGTGTGAGAGCTACTTGGCTTGTGGTTTGTATAGTGGCATGCTGGGAATAGTAATCTGATATAGCCTATTTAGAGCCATTTAAAATAACTATTTTAAGGCCGGGTGTGATGGCTCATGCCTGTAATCCCAGCACTTTGGGAGGCCGAGGAGGGCAGATCACGAGGTCAGGAGATGAAGACCATCCTGGTTAACATGGTGAAACCCTGTCTTTACTAAAAATACAAAAAAAAAATCAGCTCAGCACGGTGGCGGGCGCCTGTAGTCCCAGCTGCTCGGGAGGCTGAGGCAGGAGAATGGTGTGAACCCGGGAAGCGGAGCTTGCAGTGAGCCGAGATCGTGCCACTGCACTCCAGCCTGGGCAACAGAGCGAGACTCTGTCTCCAAAAAAAAAAAGGTTATAATATTGCCTATTTCATAAATTGTTGTTGTGAGGATTAAATGGGTTCATATACAAAGGCACCCAGTAAATGATCACTATCCTCATTATCCTCTGGAATCTTTTGCTCTCCTCATTTCAGTGCGTTTATTTAATGAATTAGGTATGTTTTTAAGCTTTGATATTACTTAACAGTGGACCCAAAGACTTCTTTGAGCTTTGAGTCTGTTTCCTGTGACTAAACTGAAGATGTTTCTGGAGTCCCTGATGAAGAGCCTTATTTGTTTTCTTCTTCCCCACAGGTTGTTTTCTGCATGGACCGTGCCCTAGAATTTGCCCCTGCCTGCCATCGCTTCAAAATCCTCAAGGCAGAATGTTTAGCAATGCTGGGTCGTTATCCAGAAGCACAGTCTGTGGCTAGGTATGCAGTCAGGCCAGTTGGGCATTAAAATGCCAGATACCATTGGTCTGATGGTGTCCGGCAGCTTCACCACAGGATATGGTCCCCAGAGCAGGCCAGCTAGGGCTGATGAGACCCTCTTAAGACTTAAAGTCAAAGATTAGACCAGCTTTGAAAACCCATAGGTATACAGGAGTATAGTAGTATAGCAGGTACTTGAGCTATATACGAAAGAACAGATTGTGTTACGTGAGTTTTTTGTGGTTTTTGTTTGTTTGTTTAAGGTAGTCCTTTTCCTTCTACTCCACTGGTTGGCAAACTTTCTGCAAAGGGCCAGATTTTAGCCTTTGCAGGCCACAGGGTCTCTGTTGCAACTAACTCAACTCTGCCATTGCAATGCAAAGGCTGCCCTAGATAATAGATGAACCAATAGATGTGGCTGTTTCAATAGAGTTTTATTTACAAAAACCAGTGGCAGAAAGGATTTGGCCCTGTGGGCTGTAGTTTGCCAAACCCTGTTCTAGTTTAATGAGGATTGTAAGACACAAGATGTGTGTTAAAGATAATTATAGGTGGTTTATTTGGGGAAAGTTTGGGAACAGTTCTTGGGAATCTGTCTACCTTTGGATATTCTGAATGCTAGACACATGGTCAAGGAAAAAACTGGCCACAAATGGTAGTAATGGTGGGGACATTCTAAAGCACAGCTCAATGTGCCCTTTTCTGACTATTGCAGTGATATTCTACGAATGGATTCCACCAATGCAGATGCTCTGTATGTACGAGGTCTTTGCCTTTATTATGAAGATTGTATTGAGAAGGCAGTTCAGTTTTTCGTACAGGCTCTCAGGATGGCTCCTGACCATGAGAAAGCCTGCATTGCCTGCAGAGTAAGTTCTAGTCACCAGACCTAACTGGGAAAGAAAGCTTCCTTTTGGGACCTTTAAGATGGCTAGAGGGGAAGGTTTTAGAGTCACAGGGAATGTCATAGCCTTTCCTCCTGCTTTGCAAGCATGCTTGGTCTTTATTAGAAATGGTTTTAGGACTACTTTTATCTACCTAAAGGTAAATTTGATCATATAGGGTCGGATGCCTTTAATATCTAAGAAGGTTTTGTTTTGTTTTTCCCCTCAGTGAAGATAGATAGTAATACTTGCCCTGGGAAGTGGAGGCAGACCCAGTAACATAGGTCTTTTTGGTAACTCTTGGTTTCTCCTGTCCAGTCTGTAGAAAGCTCAAATGAGCAACAGATAGCCCAGATTGGGGGTTGGCGGGGCTCTGTGATGCTAAACTACCATAAGCCAAGAACTTGAAAACAGAGTCTGGCTTCTCTGTGCAGTGGTCTGAGGCTTTGTGGATATGAACCGATCTTCCCCGTGCTTTTTTCTGTAGAATGCCAAAGCACTCAAAGCAAAGAAAGAAGATGGGAATAAAGCATTTAAGGAAGGAAATTACAAACTAGCATATGAACTGTACACAGAAGCCCTGGGGATAGACCCCAACAATATAAAAACAAATGCTAAACTCTACTGTAATCGGGGTACGGTTAATTCCAAGGTAAGCTCTTGATCTAGATCTTGGGGCCTATAGATATATTTTTAAGGGACATCAAAGGGTCTTGGGAAATCTGCCCAATGAAGGTGAGCAAGATGAAAGAGGAAAAGTTGTTATGGTTAATAGCTTGTTGGGAACTCCCTTCCAAGAGGCAAGCTTTTGTCATCTCCATGGAATTTGAGGGCAGTTGGACAATTTGCAAGGATATTCTCACCTGTTCTTTAAGGTCCCTTTCCTCCAGTAAGAGAATGGCTAGGGGCTGTGGGATAATCTTAAGCAGCTACTGTTGCTTTTTTGTTGTTGTTTTGCTTATGCAAGTGATCATTTATTTTTTAGGAGTGATTTGGAGGAAGAGTATGAGGCAAGCTTGTTGTTTTTCTCCAGTGTAACTGATGGTCACCATGCATGGTTGAAAATGGCCTGAGTGCTTTTGTGGCCCTCCACAACATGAGAAACAAAAAGTAGACTCCTTGCCCTTGCAGAATTCTAGCAGTTAAAAATCAGAGTGATTTCTGATCCCTCTAGGTGGCCTCTGGAACAAAGGAGGGCAGGAAGCAGCCTGCTATGTCCATGTTTTCATTGGGCACTAACATGGTGTGGTAAAGGTAGTTTATCTTTGAAGACAAATGTGCCTGTCTTGTATCATATACAAGAGAAATCAGTTTTGAAGTTGCTGTCCATAGCCCTGGTGTCAAAGAACTAGAACTTAATATGACATTTAGGGGGCCAGCATGACTGATCCTCTTAGAGTTTTGAAGCCATGCTCACAGCTTCTGAGCTCCCTCAGTCACCAAAGATGTGAAGTATGATTGCTCTCTCTCTCCTGAAGCTTAGGAAACTAGATGATGCAATAGAAGACTGCACAAATGCAGTGAAGCTTGATGACACTTACATAAAAGCCTACTTGAGAAGAGCTCAGTGGTAAGTGCCTCTGGTGGGTGGGGGGAAGAGGGAGTTGCCACTGGCCTCAGGGGAATTGCCTTGTGGATGACGAAGCAGACCCAGAGATGTTGTGAGGTCATTTGGTCCTTCCCCCTGCCTCTAGGTGGGATTGTTCCAGCCCTAGACTATCTTTATAGACCTCCAGCGGAGGAGATTGCACAAGCTCCCTCAGTCTCCCATGCCTGTGTCTAACGCCCCTCACGGTCAGTAAGTTTCCTCTGATGCCTGACCCAAATGCCTTTTGTTAAAGTTTAAATCCATTTCCTTTGGAGATTTTATTTTGTGTTGTACACTTATGCTCTAACTTGGCACAGTGCTTGACACATAGGTGCTCACTGAGTAAATGTTTTGTTGAATGAATGTATGGTGCTTGGAAGAGAAAGTAACTCTTAGAGACAGTTGAGAGTTGTATTTCATCCTGTTTATTCTGGGTGAGGGAAGACAGTCTTAGAGTTGGAAGAGATGTAATCCGCCTCAGCCTCCCAGGATAAAGGAACTTCCTTTTGAAATACCCTGGATGGCTACTCTCTGCTTGAATGTTTTGAGTGGAGGGCACTCTGTGTCTGACAGGGTGATTATAAGCCAGGATGTGCCTACCTGTAATGCTCAGATTTGCCCCAGAGTCAGGGTGCTCCCTGGCATAGTTGCTCCTCTTACTCTTAGACCCGCCAGCTGATTTTCTCCAGATAGGAACAGGGCTAGGAGAAACCTTTCTGAGAAATCCACCTCTTCTGATTTCAGATGATTCTCTAGGTGGAGAAGAACTTCCCATCTTTAAAGTTCTTAAAGAAGACGTATTTGTTGTATACTAATCCTCCAGCACCTGCTCCACTCCTTATTATAAAATGTCACATCCAAAGAACAGATGCTGTCATTGATGCCTGATGAGCCAGTAGTTTAAGCTTCCTTGGCTCATCAGTGGTACAGAATATCTCATGGACTACCTCCCACTTAGTTTTCTCAAAATTATCTCAATTAAAATAGGAAAACTGCTGCTGTGTGTGATGCTTTTTTTTTTTTAAGTGAATTTCTAAGTCGATGACTAAGTCTGTCCAACAGAAACATACATGGAATTATAACTTCTGAGACCGACTGTCAGTCATTCCAATCTTTGCAAACCACTGGCACACAGAAGCAGAAGCTTTGGAAGACAAAAAGAGCACCCTTTGATTCAGCCAAAGATTGACTTTAACAGATGCAAAATGCTATATACATGAAGGTGTTTACTGCAATTTTATCTATAATAGCAAAAAGAAAAAAAAAAAGGCACGAGGAGAATCACCTACATGTCCAGTGGGAAGGGGGTGGTTAGATACTTGATACTGTATCGACTTAATGGAATGCTCTGTATATGGAATGCCAGGGGATGGAAAGAGAAGAGAAAAATCATTTTGTTTTGTCTTTTTGGGATGGAGTCTCACTATGTCGCTCAGGCTGGAGTGCAGTGGCATCATCTTGGCTCACTGCAACCTCCACCTCCTGAGTTCAAGCGAGTTTCCTGCTTCAGCCTCCGAAGTAGCTGGGATTACCGGCACATGCCACCACACCCAGCTAATTTTGGTATTTTTGGTGGAGATGGTGTTTCATCGTGTTGGCCAGGCTGTTCTCAAACTCATGATTGCAAGTGATCTGCCTGTCTTGGCCTCCCAAAATTCTGGAATTACAGGCAGGCATGAGCCACCATGCTGGGCCCTTTTTTTTTTTTTTTTTTTTAAAGCAAGCTCCCAGCCAACACCATAGAAAATTCTTGATTTCTTGAAGGATAATTGGATGGAGGATTATTTTCTTCTTTGTTTATGTACAAGAAACAAAAATAAGGAATTGCTTTGATCAGACAACTTCTTATCTTTGTGGTAGAAACAGAACTGCCCTTCTTGGAGTGGCTCTGCCTCTGAGATCACTACAGGGGAGACAGCACGCCCCGTTCAGCTGGCTGAGTATTTGGCAACAGTCTCCTGAAGCAGGTGGAATTGACAAGAAGTACTGGAGATTAGCTCGGGCCAAACTCTTACCTCTGGCCTGACCACTGCTGCAGTGTGCCTCAACTTACCCCTAAAGTTGGGGAGATGCCACCCGCACATCTTTGCTACACATGCCATCATGAACTAGAGTTCACCCTTCCTCCCTAAAGCCCTATTTACTTTTCTACTTCAACTTTAAAACAAAATTAAAATGTTGAGGATATCCCTGAATTTTAAAAAGCATGAAGTAAAAATGCAAATTAGTATAGTTTGTTTAATACATTACATATAGACCTAAAGAAAGTTCATCAGGGTTAATCATTTGTCACCTCATTCTATACCCAGGGCTATCAGCTATCAGTTTTCCTTTTTTTTTTTTTAATTCAGGATCCAGCTCTGTCACCCAGTCTGGAGTGCAGTATCAAAGTATCAATTTTCTCTTACTTCAAATTATATTACATTTTATTCTGTAAATTGATTCTGAACTCCTAATGTAATATTTATGTCCTGTGTTTGCAGGCCATTGGTTTTTTTAAAGTCATAAATCAAAATGGTACCAGAAAATCAAATATGCCAAAGATATTGGGCCTCTCTTTTGCCAGCCACATTGGTAGCACTCTCCTGCCCTGGCCTCCAAGCTGGTGGGGATCTGTGATATTTGTGAAAATGGGCTTGTGCCGGGCGCGGTGGCTCACGCCTGTAATCCCAGCACTTTGGGAGGCCAAGGCAGGCAGATCACGAGGTCTAGAGTTCGAGACCAGCCTGGCCAACATGGTGAAACCCCATCTCTACTAAAAATACCAAAAATTAGCTGGGCATGGTGGCACACGCCTGAAATCCCAGCTACTCAGGAGGCTGAGGCAGGATAATCACTTGAACCCTGGAGGTGGAGGTTGCAGTGAGTGGAGATTGTGCCATTGCACTCCAGCCTGGGTAACAGAGCAAGACTCCGTCTCAAAAAAAAAGAGAGAGAGAGAAAGAAACTGGGCTTGAGTGGTAGCAGTGTAAGAAACTGAATCTCTGTTGTTCAGCAGCTAGCTGTACTGCATGATCACTTCCCCTTCCCCAGCTGACAGTGGCTGTCTCTGGAACTCCTACCACAGCCTTTAATTGGTAGGCCAGCCTTAGTGCCAGTGATTTTATCTGGGCATGGAAAATGCCACTTGCTTCTGTGGAAGAGACACTTAAAAGATCTGGCAGTTGGCCAGGCACGGTGGCTCACATCTATAATCCCAACACTCTGGGAGGCCGAGGCAGGCAGATCACAAGGTCTACTAAAAAAAATACAAAAAATTAGCCAGGCATGGTGGTGGATGCCTGTAGTCCCAGCTTTCGGGAGGCTGAGGCAGGAGAATGGCATGAACCTGGGAGGCGGAGCTTGCAGTGAGCCGAGATCGCACCACTGCACTCCAGGCTGAGTGACAGAGCGAGACTCCGTCTCAACAACAACAACAACAAAAAAGATCTGGCAACCATCCTATCAAGCTTGATTCCTCCAATCTTGGGCCAAGGGCCTCTCCTTTGTTTTGTGCTACCGAAATAAAAGCTAACCTGTGTTTAGAATTCCCTTTTCTGTCTCGTTCACCTGCGTCTCTCATTGATTGGTCTTAGTGGAGGGATTTGCCAGCAGCCACCACGTTGAACTTGATCCTTTTAGTGACTCACTAATCCCACTTCTACTCTGGATTGTAGCTAGTCCTGCATGTTTATGGCACTATAGGTTTCAAAGCTCTTTCATACCCATTTATTCACTTGATAATTTTTCTCTTGTGTGTTTCAACCCAAAGTGATCAAGTAGATCCCTTCACATTGCCTTTTCTAAGGCAGTCCAGTACCTTTTAGGTGGCTCTGTGTCAGAAGGAACTTTTTCCACTTGATTACTTTCTGCTCAAAGCTGAACACTTTGCTGGTGGGTGCAAGTGCCATGCAGCCTCTATTTCCTCGAAGACTTGATAGCTAATTTTCTCTCACTGCTAGATTAAGGGCTCCTATTTCAGAAGCATCTTACCAAAAGTGTGTGTCTCTTGCTTGAGCCATGCCTCTTGCCTTAGAGTGATCCTGAGAACCATTGCTGTTTATGTCTGAGTGCTATATTGCCTTGTATTTCCTTCTCAGTTACATGGACACAGAACAGTATGAAGAAGCAGTACGAGACTATGAAAAAGTGTATCAGACGGAGAAAACAAAAGGTAAGTTTAAAAGCATTTGTTTTTCAGGGAACTGTGTGGAATTCTTTGTAGGCCATAAATCTGTACACAAGGTAGTTTGATTCAGGTATAAGGGGATGTACCTAGAACTTATTTGATCACCAGCCAGAAAGAAGTGAACAAAGGCTAGGCGTGGTGGCTCACGCCTGTAATCCCAGCACTTTGGGAGGCTGAGGCGGGCGGATCACCTGAGATCAGGAGTTTGAGACCAGCCTGGCCAACATGGTGAAACCCCGTCTCTACTAAAAATACAAAAATTAGCGGGTATGGTGGTATACGCCTGTAATCCCAGCCACTCAGGAGGCTGGGGCACAAGAATTCTTTGAACCCGGGAGGCGGAGGTTGCAGTGAGCTAAGATTGCTTGACTGTACTCCAGCCTGGGCGATAGAGCGAGACTTCATCTCAAAAACAAAAAGAAAAAAATAGTGAACAGAGATCCTGGGTTGGGGCACGAGGCACCTATTTTCTGGTTCCAGATCCTCCCTGTCGTTTTCATTTCCTTTTTTGTGTGGTGAGGCTAAAGTGAGGAACCTAAGTCTAGGTAGATTTTCTTTTTTCTTTTTTTTTTAAGACAGAGTCCGACTCTGTCACCCAGGCTGGAGTGCAATGGCGTGATCATAGCTAACTACTACAACCTTTGCCTCCCAGGTTCAAACAATTCTTCTGCCTCAGCCTCCCGAATAACTGGGATTACAGGCACATGGCACCACGCCCGGCAAATTTTTTGTATTTTTAGTAGGGATGGGGTTTCACCATGTTGGACAGGCTAGTCTCAAACTCCTGACTTCGGGTGATCTGCCCATCTCGGCCTCCCAGAGTGCTGGGATTACACGCATGAGCCACTGTGCCTGGCCGAATAGATTTTTTTTTTCTAATCTCCAGAAGAAAGCACTGTAAAAGTCCCTGGCATGGTTAACAAGGCCTGTAACTCCCAGGCAGCTGGGCTGAGACCTGGTGAGGGAAACACCAGAGTCAGGTTTGTCCACTGATGCCAGATGTCTTCCTCTAGAACACAAACAGCTCCTAAAAAATGCACAGCTGGAACTGAAGAAGAGTAAGAGGAAAGATTACTACAAGATTCTGGGAGTGGACAAGAATGCCTCTGAGGACGAGATCAAGAAAGCTTATCGGAAACGGGCCTTGATGCACCATCCAGGTAGAGTAGGTGGGGGCAGTGGGCTCAGTGGGAAGAACCTGCAAGGCAGGCCAACTGCCAGACTTGGTCCAGAGGTGACACCTTGGAAAGGTTCTTCACCTGAGAATAAGGTGTTGCAGACTTGTGTACCCTCCAAATTTTGGGAAATGCCAAATTCTAAAATCAGACATAAAGTGGTTTTTCTCTTAAATTTTGTTTTCTTGAAACTTTGATTTCCTCTGAGTTGTTATTTTACTCCCCACTTTAGATCGGCATAGTGGAGCCAGTGCTGAGGTTCAGAAGGAGGAGGAGAAGAAGTTCAAGGAAGTTGGAGAGGCCTTTACTATCCTCTCTGATCCCAAGAAAAAGACTCGCTATGACAGTGGACAGGACCTAGATGAGGAGGGCATGAATATGGGTGGTGAGTTGGCTGGGGCAGCCTGGGGTGAATTTGACAGCCGTAGAATGTTAGAATTTTTTCCAAAGATGCTCCAGAGGGAGAGTCTGGGCCAAATCTGATCCGTGGTCCAAACAGTAATAGACATGGATTCAAACAAATGCAGTCAAGTGTGGTAGGTTCACAGTGTGCAGTGAGCTCTGAGGAGGCGAGCACTAGGGAAGGCTTGGAAGTGCAGAAAAGCATGGCCCCATGGCTCATGCCTATAATCCCAGCACTTTGGGAGGCCGAGGCGAGCAGATCACTTGAGATCAGGAGTTCAAGACCAGCCTGACCAACATGGTGAAACCCTGTCTCTACTAAAAATACAAAAATTAGGCCGGGTGTGGTGGCTCATGCCTGTAATCCTACCACTTTGGGAGGCCAAAGCAGGTGGATCACCAGAGGTCAGGAGTTTGAGACCAGCCTGGCCAACATGGTGAAAACTTCGTCTCTACTAAAACACAAAAATTAGCCACGTGTGGTGGCAGGTGCCTTTAATCCCAGCTACTCGGGAAGCCGAGGCATGAGAATCACTTGAACCCTGGAGGCAGGGGTTGCAGTGAGCTGAGATCGTGCCACTGTGCTCCAGCCTAAGCGACAGAGCAAGATTTTGTCTCAGTTTAAAAAAATAAGAAAGAAAGAAAAAAGAAAAATTAGCCAGGTGTGGTGGCGCATGCCTGTAATCCCAGCTACTTGAATCTGGGAGGTGGAGGTTGCAGTGAGCCAAGATAGCGCCATTGCATTCCAGCATGGGCAACAGCAAGACTCCATCCCCCCCCCAAAAAAGCAAAGCATGGTCCCTTTGGGGATCTGCAGGGGGTTCGGTCTAGGAAAATAAAGGGATAGGGTGCTAGAGGCAAGTGGTGGTGGAAGGCCAGCAAATAGCTGGATCAGAGCTCAGCGGCCATGAGGGCTGTATGTGGTAAGGAATATGGGCATTTTCCTATTATCTGGAAGTTCTTCTTTACCCACTGCAAAGTGTATGCTGACATTTATGTGTGTCATACATTCCTATAAACACTCCCAGATTCTAATTTCCCAAAAGACTTAGCATGATATAAAGCACAGCTATTGTCAATATTGTTGCTCACTGTTGGCTGTCAGAGATAAGAAGCCCTGACCTGTGAGCCGGGCATGGTGGCTCACGCCTGTAATCCCAGCATTTTGGGAGGCCAAGGTGGGTGGATCACCTGAGCTCAGGAGTTCGAGACCACCCTGGGCAACATATAAAATACCAAAAAAATTGTACTCTCTTCTAAAATACAAAAAAATTAGCTGAGCATGGTGGCGCATGCCTATGGTCCAAGCTACTCAGGAAACTGAGGCACAAAAATCTCTTGAGCCCAGGAGGCAGAGGTTGCAGTGAGCCGAGATTGCGCCACTGTACTCCAGCTTGGGCTACAGAGTGAGACTCCATCTCAAAAATTAATTAATTAATTCAGTCAGGCAGTCTTTACTATAAGTTGTCTGCCCAAAAATTTGCCAGGCATGGTGGCTCACGCCTGTAATCCCAGCACTTTGGAAGAACAAGGCAGGCAGATCACAAGGTCAAGAGATCGAGACCAACCTGCCCAACATGGTGAAACCCCATCTGTACTAAAAATAAAAAAATTAGCTGGGCATGGTGTCACACGCCTGTAGTCCTAGCTACTTGGGAGGCTGAGGCAGGAGAATCGCTTGAACCCGGGAGGCGGAGGCTGCAGTGAGCCGAGATTGCGCCATTGCACTCCAGCCTGGCAACAGAGCAAGACTCGTCTCAAAAAAGAGAGGCCCTGACCTGTGAACGGTGCACAGACCTACCATCTCTTCCACTAAGAAAATCTCGGCTCACTGCAACCTTTGCCTCCCGGGTTCAAGCAGTTCTCCTGCCTCAGCCTCCTGAGTAGATGGGATTACAGACACCCACCCCCATGCCTAGCTAATTTTTGTATTTTTAGTAGAGACGGGGTTTCACCATGTTGGCCAGGCTGGTCTTGAACTCCTGACCACAAGTGATCTGCTGGCCTTGGCCTCCCAAAGTGCTGGGATTACAGGCGTGAGCCACTGTGCCTGGCCTTCTATTGCAATTTATTTATTTATTTATATTTGTTTATTTTTTTTATGTTTTTGAGACAGGGTCTCACTTTGTTGTCCAGGCTGGAGTGCAGTGGTGCAGTCTCAGCTCACAGCAATCTCCACCTCCCGGGTTCAAGAAATTCTCCTACCTCAGCCTCCTGAGTAGCTGGGATTACAGGCACCTGCCACCACACCTGGCTAATTTTTATATTTTTAGTAGAGACGGGGTTTCACCACATTGGCCAGGCTGGTCTCAAACTCCTGACCTCATGTGATCTGCCCACCTTGGCCTCCCAAAGTGTTGGGATGACAGGTGTGAGCCACCGCACCCAGCCAGAATTTAAAATAAGAATGATGGTACTATATAGATAATACTGAGTCCTCTCCAGTTCAGTGTGGGGGGATTTGTGTTTAATAAACCTAGGTTCACCATAATAAACATGTTCCTCTGAGCAGTTAAGAAGAGCTATAAGCAGTCAAAAGCTAGTGAAGAGTTTTTGTTTTGTTTTGAGACAGAGTCTTGCTCTGTTGCACGGGCTGGAGTGCTGTGGCACAATCTCGGCTCACTGCAAGCTCTGCTTCCCAGGTTCACGCCATTCTCCTGCTTCAGCCTCCTGAGTAGCTGGGACTATAGGCGCCCGCCACCACGCCTGGCTAATTTTTTGGGTTTTAGTAGAGACAGGGTTTCACTTTGTTAGCCAGGATGATCTCGATCTCCTGACTTCGTGATCCGCCCGCCTTGGACTTCCAGAGTGTTGGGATTACAGGTGTGAGCCACCACGCCAGGCTGTGAAGAGTTTTAAGTAGGGGCACTGTGGACCAGATTTTGGCTCTGGAAATATATTTGTGATAGAGGTGAGGAGGTGGTGGTTGGAGGGAGTAAGGAGGATGGAGATGGAAGGAAGACAAAAGATAGGAAAGGACTGGAGGGCACAGTCGGGAGTTAGTGGTAGACTCAGCAGGAGTTGGTTGCTATTCAGATGTGTTGGGGAGCGTGACAGACATAGCTGACTCTTGGGGTCATTCACTAAGCAGGGGAGGCCCAGGAAGATACGCAGATGCAAGCAGAGAAACTCACTCTGGGCACAAGGTGGCTGTGGGATCACCTGGTGGGGATCAGTCCTTCTCTGTAGCTTGGGAAGTCAGTCGGGGATGGGGCCATCAGACATGCTGTGGCCTCACAAAAGTGCACAGTCAGGCAGGCAGGAGTTGGATTTTCCAGTTCTGCTGCTTTCGCTGCCATGTGATCATGGGCCAGTTACTTGAACTACCTACACATGTTTTGTTGAGTATTAGTTGGGAATGATACTTACCCTGACAAATCATTACTGGGATTAACTAATGTAATGTATGCAAAGTACCCAGTACCTTGCACCTAGTAGGTGTTTTTGTTGGTTTGTTGTTGTTGTTATTGAAACAAGGTCTCGCTCTGTCACCCAGGCTGGGGTGCAGTGTTGTGATCATAGCTTACCGCAGCCTCGAACTCCTGGGCTCAAGCAATCCTCCCACCTCAGACTCCCAAAGCGCTGGGATTATAAGTGTGAGCCACCACGCCCAGCTAATAAACCACAGCTTTTTTTCTAGCCTAGAGTCTACAGAGTAAAAGACATGGAATCAAATACAGTAAATCCTAGATCTTGTTCTTATATTTATTTTTGGTAACATTTAAGTGACACATTTTATCCTTTTTAGTAGCCGCTCCAGCATTATAGGGAGACAGAGTATGGGGAAAGTCTTGTGTAAGTGCAAATGGCATTCCATTTGTTAAGAAAACAGCCCAGCGAAGCAAGCTGAAGTGGAGAAAGCTTTCCTTTGGGGCAGCACTTGGAAGGAGAAGGGAACATGTCCTAGGAGTGGGATCAGGTAGCATGTTTTGCACGGGGTGGGGCAGGTTGGCTCACCTGCAGTCTGAAGTGTTGGGAAAGGAGGGAGTGAGACTCTCCAGGAAAGCTTTGGAGATCTGTTCTCAGTGTCATCAGTTCTCTTCAAACATTTCTAATTTTTCACCTTTTCTTCCCTTCCATGTTACTTGCCTTGCTCTACAGATTTTGATCCAAACAATATCTTCAAGGCTTTCTTCGGCGGTCCTGGAGGCTTCAGCTTTGAAGGTAGGTAGGCCTGCTGTTCTGGGAGTTCCCAGATCACAGGCCAACACACTCACTGCCACTTAGGCAGCTCTTCGGGAGTCAGAGGGGCCATGAGAGGGGGCGGCTGAATTCTCATCTAGCATGGCATCTATCCACTCGGCTGTTGCTAAGGATGAAGACAGGAAGGTACCCCTTGCCTTGGGACCTTTAGCCACTGCATCTCTGCAGGGGCAGGGGGCATCTCTGACTGCCTACTACCGAGGCTTCTCTGCAAGAGCAAAGGTGTTTAGAAGCTGCCCATGTATAATCCGGTCACCTGCTCCTTCTTGCACCCCAAAACAGCCTGAGCTGTTTGATACCCATAGAGTTTCTGTCTGCGTTTGAGTTTGAAGCAGCCCTTGAAAACTTTTCCATAATCAGAGCAAAGTGATCTTCCCTAGAAAATCCAGAGCCAACGACCAAGCCCTTCTTTTCTCTTTCAGCATCTGGTCCAGGGAGTTTCTTTTTTCAATTTGGCTAATGAAGGGCAACCACCCAGAACCCAGAAAATGCAGACTCACTCAGTTTAATCTTGAATGTGGAAACAGTTCACCTCCTCCCTTCATCACGTCTCCATGTACTTAGAGCAGTTTCGTTTTCTCAGTTGGATGCCCTGTGTCTCTGTGAGTGGGGTGGAGCAAAGGGAACCAATGCCGAAGACCGCGGGCAGGGGAGGGAGGCGGGGGTGGACAGGGAGGCAGCTTGTGAATTTTTGTTTTACTGTTTAACTTTATTAAAAAAGAAAAAAAAAAGAAGAGAATAAAATGTTTTGACCCTTTCTGGCCCTTTGCTCTGGCATCTGCTTTGTCTCCATAGTCTGTGAGCCAGAGCCGAGCCCGACCTGGACTTGGGGTGCGGCAAGCTGCCACAGGTAGGCTGTGAGCACCGAGCCTAGTGGCAGGTGGGGCACTCTGCCTCTCCCAGACCTGTCCCGCATGTGAGTGCTAGGCAGACCCTGGCTGTGCTGCTGGGCCCAGCCTGACATCAGTCACGGAGAAGCAGGTTCAGAAAGCATGCTCACCTTACAGTGGGGCCCCAGAAATCACTAGAAGCTGTGTGCGTCCAAAGCTCAGGTGGGTACTGACCTAGACAGGGCAGTTTACTTACAAAGGCTCGCTCAGTTCCTGTTGCAGTGTGGGTTCGAGGGAGATGGTAGACAGAGATAAAACCCTGCCTCTTGACCCCCAGACCTGTTTGAAGTGGGACGGGTGGCTCCAGAGCTCTGGTCTGGCCACTCACTATTTTTAGCAAAAGCCCCGGCCTTCTCTGCTCCCTTTCTGCATGCAGGAGACACGCTGCTCACGGATGCAGCGGCATGCACCATGCTGTCCTGTCAAGCATGGTGTTCAGTGTGAGTAGCCTTCCCAGGAGCCCTAGACAGAGACTTGAAGCTCTAGCTGAAGCTCAGAGATGGCCAGGGACAGGCCTTGACCTAGAAAGGTAACTTAGGATTTCTCTTCATCTGAGCTCCTGCCCCTTTCTTTCAAGTCTTCCCCGGCTGGTGCCTTAGCCATGGTGAAATGATGCCTGAGTCAGGCCTGGGAAGTTTCCCTTGTGGCTGACTAGGCCTCTTGTGGCCTGGAAGGGAATCAAATGTTAGGTCTTCCCTGGTGCTTGAAGTTGCAGTGACCTACAGGTGGCCTTCCCTAGAGAACTGGGAGAAACCCATACCAGGAGCTTCAGGTCTTACTGAGATCTTTCTGATCCAGTGGGCTGGGGACACCTGTGGGCCTGGTGCCCTGGTTAATGGGGGATGAGAGGCTTTTGTGCTCCATGTCCCTCATACCCAGCCAACCCCCACCTTCTGTATGAGTCTGAGGCCAGCCTCTGCTTTCTGCCTCCTCATGAAAGCCAACACTGTTCAGCTGCCCAACCTCACCACAGCTGTGCCCGGCCAGCAGAGGGGAGACAGGACCGATGGCCCCAAGCTGTGGGACAAAGCCAGTCCTAATACACCCAGCCCTAGGGAAGACTGAGCTGGGCACAGAAGGGTAAGAGAGACTGCACACAGCTAGGATTAACATGATTTATTTCATTATCAGTCTTACAAGTTGCTGAGGTTGGGCAAAGCCAGGATAGCAACTTAAATCCAAAGTACTTTTGTTGAGTGACAACCTGATTAGCAAGGCCCTGTTACTGAACAGAGGGCAGTGGAGGGCACCCCAGGAACCACAGCACATAGACCAGTGTTAGAAACCCCTTCCCAGAAGCAACCGGTGGGACTTGGCCCTTACCAGCCAGGGGTCTACTCCATTGGCTCTTGGTGCCCACCAGCCCCCGTTAGAGGAGGCCCAGAGGCCTCCAGAGGCACCATGGAGGCAAAATGGGCTGGGTAGAGAGCAGGACTGGAGCTTCCTCACCAGGGTGCTGCCTCTGGCCTCGATCTCCCCATCTACACAGCGGAGTCACGCCACTGGAAAGGACGGCCAGTCCAGCCCCTTCCTGGAGTGAGGCCCCCAGCCAGCGGGGATGTGGCGGCTGCTTAACTGTTCTGCTTTCTTCCCTAGTTATCAAACTGTTACCTAGTTATGGTGTGCAGGGGAGGGGCAGGGACTTAGGACCAAAGGTGGGAGGTAAGCTCCTTTTTCTACCCTGGTAAATAGCCCCAGCCTTCTTGGGGCTATGCTGATTAAGAAATGGGATCACTCAGGAGGATGGCTTGAGCCCAGGAGTTTGAGGCTGCAGTGAGCCATGATCGCACCACTGCACTCCAGCTTGGGAGACAGCAGGACCCTGTCTCTAAAAACAAAGAAAAAAGACAAGGAGATGGAATCAAAGCCCAGAGGTCCTCCCTTTCTCAAAGCCACCACTAGTTCTCTGTGACCATGGAAAACTACCCTCAGCCCCACTGCCTTTTGGCTCTGGTCAGTGGGTTTTGCGGGGTTCTGAGGTGTCTCCCCACTCGCCCAGCTCTGGGCAGAGCGGCTGGGCTGGGGCTGAGCTAACTAGAACCTGGAAGCAGGGCTCGGGGTTCTGGCTGTGGCCCCATTCCTGGCTTGGTCCAGCCTCGTTAGCTTTGGTCCAGGTTCCTGAATGGTGCCTCCCCGCCCACCTTGTGTTGGGAGTGTGAGCATTAGAGGGGAAGAGGGCGGACAGGAAGGGAGGGTCAGTTATTTTACAAGTTTTTAAAAAGTTATAGGTAAGTTAACTTTGAGTAAAAAAAAAAAAAAAAAAAAAATCACAAAACAAGGATCAAGCAGAGGGCACGTTTCCCTCTCCCCCACTTCCCTTCTAGGGGCATACGTGGTGGTGAGAACACTCATATGATGGTGCAGGACGGCAAGGCGCCCCCCTTCCGGCTGCCTTGCGTGGACACGGGTTTGCCTTTTCCGTAGTACCCCGTGAAGATGGCCCTGACCTCCATGTTCTTGGCCAGGTTCAGCATCCAGCGCCCATTGCCCAAGGAATAGAGCTTGCCCCGGCTTAGCTCGCCCACCTCCTCGCCTCGGCTGCCCCCCTTCTCCTGCCGCAGAATCTCTAAGAGGTCAAGGCCCGTCTGCACGGCCTCTACGTCAGCTGCGCAGCCGAGGGTGATGTGGGCGCGGCTCCCCCGCGGCAGGTTGTCAGTGGGTGACAGCTTGTCCACATCACTCGGCCACAACTGCAGCTGCTGCTCACTCAACTCCACCCGGGCCCCAGTCGTCTTGGGTGTCACAAAGAGGGCAGAGATGGTCAGTGTGAAGGCCTTGGAGTAAGATTTCTTTACCACCTGGGGAGAGTGAGAAAGAGGGGCCCAAGCTAGAGATGGTGGGCTCTTGAGGAACAGCTGACCCAGGGAGGGTCCCTCCTGGAGGAGAGAAGGGAAAGTCTAACAGAAGTGAGCACAGCTGAGCAGGGGTTGGGTATAGGCCCAGCATCCACTAACACCTGCGGCACGCACCTTCCCCGGGCACTCCAGGCTCAAGTGAGAAACTCGAAGGCACTCAGACAGGGCCACATGGGGAGAGCCGGACTTCCTGAGGGAGCCCATCTCCTTGCACACTTGCTTCCGGCCTCAGCAGGCTGGCTGACCTCTCGGTGCCTTGGCTTCGTCACCCATAAAACAGGGAGAACCAGAGCCTACTTCAGAGTTAATGTGGTTATGGGAGTGACTAGGTGAAGAGCCCACAAGGGTGTCCGTGCACACAGCAGCTGCCACTGTTGGCACTGCTCAGCTTCCCCTGGGACCCAGGCAGCGCCCTGGAGGGCAGGGTGAGGTCAGACTTGCCCTTGATGGAAACCTGCTCTTACACTTTGGTTCCCATCTGATAAGTCTGCTTCTATCTGATTCTTTGAGAAAGCCCATCCCATCTCAGCATAAAAGCTTTTCTATTTTTGCTCACGATCCCTTGTCCCAACAGTGTCTGGCATGAAATGGGTACTTAATAAATGCTAAATGAAGGCATGGTTAGGGATGGCAGCTCAGCTGTTACATATTCATTCGACTATGCTAGGGTGTTGGAACCACAGGGGTCAACGAAACCTAAAAATGCCCTCAGGGAGCTTCCATTTGGGAGGACACTCCAGTGAACAGACAAACGGCTGTGCTCATAACCTCGGCAGAGAAGTGGGAGAGTGGACTTGGGGTGAACACTTGGAGGCTGGAGACTGTGTGGATCTGGGCGACATGCCTGGCATTCAGGGATCACTGTCAGTGGCGGTGTGGGTGTAAGGTGCCAGCTGTGTGGTGCAGAAAGGTCTCATACCCATTAGCCAATAAGCTTCACTATCGTATGAAACTCCCTCACTCTGGGGACAGGCCAGACCTCAGACATGGGGACCTCAGTGCACCAGACTCCCTGGTGGTGAGGGACTCCTAGTCTTTGGAAGGTAAAACAGGCTCAGAGAGGCCAGAGCAGGAGCCCACTGTGGACCAGCATTCTCCATGAATCTGCAGAAGGCGGAGGTGCTTGGGGGCAGGCGAATGCACAGGCTGGCGATACTGCCAGGGCAGGCTCCTTAGAACCTGCGGCTGAGGTCTATGCAACTATGCCTGGGGACAGGGGAGCTAGGAGGAGGAGGTGCCGTTTTTCTTGAGCTGCCGTCTGGTTTTGGTCCCTGCCTGGCCGGTACCCATCTCCAGAAGATGCCGCAGCCCCTTCTCCCTCAACCTCCCACCTCCCCCATGTGTCCCTGGGGAAGACTCACATCTTGTTGAGCATACTCCTCCGCCCCGGGAGCCTTCCCGTAGTCACAAAACTTGGTTGTGCAGTGCAGCACGCCTGGGGGTCTCTTTCCAAAGTAGGTGACCAAGTCCATCTTCTCCCTGGGCTCATCCCCAGGGACAACTGCCAGGAGAAAAAGAGTGCAGTGAGGGCAGGGGAGCAGGGGCATACCATCACCCGCCACCAGGACCACAGAGGCCCAGCGCAAAACACTCGGACGCTAAGCATCACCTCTCCAGCAACCCACTACAGTTCATTCATTCGTTAGGTGGTCAAACTAATGGCAACTTTAGAGCAATAAAAAGTTAAAATTCTCAGGCCGGGTGCGGTGGCTCACACCTGTAATCCCAGCACTTTGGGAGGCCGAGGTGGGCGGATCACGAGGTCAGGAGTTCAAGACCAGCCTGGCCAAGATGGTGAAACCCTGTCTACTAAAAATACAAAGAAATTAGCCGGGTGTGGTGGTGGGTGCCTGTAATCCCAGCTACTCGGGAGGCTGAGGTAGAGAACTGCTTGAACCCAGGAGGCAGAGGATGCAGCGAGCCGAGATTGTGCCACTGCACTCCAGCCTGGGTGACAGCAAGACTCCGTCTCAAAAAAAAAAAAAAAAAGTTAAAATTCTCTGTCTTTAGGTTGTATAGATCTTTCCATCTCTTCCCCAAACTCTAAGGCATTTGTAACAGAGGCAGGCAGTACAGGCCAAGGGAATCTAAGATTTACTAGCACCACATCTCAAAGGGGAAGCAAGTCATGGGAAGTGGGGTAGAAAGAAAACAGGGCTGGGAACAACGTGGTACAGTGGAAACAGCCAGAACACAGTGAACATCTCAGCCCTGCTGCGTACCAGCCATCGGCCTGGGGCAAGTGACCAACCCTATCTATCAATCCAGCATAACCGTTAGGGTGACCATACACCCCGGTGTTCCCAGGACCACCAGGGAACTATCAGTAGTGACCCATTTCACTCAGGGGCCCATCTGGACAGTCACAATGTCACCATCAGTTTAATACACACCTTGCAGGCCGGTTTGGGGGATGAGAGCCTATGGGGGCCCTCCTGGTACAGGAAGGGTCTTGGGCTATAATGGGGTGACATTATGGGGCTGGAAGACACAAAGGGGAGTGGATTATCTGTGATTTTCATTTCCAGACTCCACACCTGTGGCTGTCTTTGGAGTCACTCGCTTTTTCCTGTTACATTCTGAATTGAGTCCCCGTGAGGATGTTTTGCCCTCTCTAGAGGGGAGGAAGGCCTCTCCTGAGGGCAGCCTGGCTGGTCTATTACATTTCTCCTGCTGTAACCCTGGGCAGAAAAAGATTCCAGTTTTCCTTCACAAATAAAATAGGCTGGACATGGTGGCTAGTGCCTGTAATCCCGGCAACTTGGGAGGCCGAGGTGGGTGGATCACTTGAGGTCAGGCGTTTGAGACCAGCCTGGCCAACATGGTGAAACCCTGTCTCTACTAAAAATTTATAAATTAGCGAGGCATGGTGGCGGGTACCTGTAATCCTAGGTACTTGGGTGGCTGAGGCAGAAGAACTGCTTGAACCCGGGAGATGGAGGTTGCAGTAAGCTGAATTGCCCCACTGCACTCCAGCCTGGGCAGCCGAATGAGACTGTCTCAAAATAAATTAAAAAATAAAAACAGGCTGGGCGTGGTGGCTCACACTTGTAATCCCAGCACTTTGCAAGGCCAAGCGGGGTGGAACACAAGGTCAGGAGTTCAAAACCAGCCTGGTCAAGAGATAGTAGAAAACCTGTCTCTACTAAAAATACAAAAAAATAAAAATAAAAATTAGCCAGGCATGGTGGCTGGTGCCTGTATTGCCAGCTACTTAGGAGGCTGAGGCAGAGAACTGCTTGAACCCAGGAGGCAGAGGTTGCAGTGAGCCAAGATCATGCCACTGCACTCCAGCCTGGGCGACAGAGAGAGACTCCGTCTCATAAATAAATAAATATTAAAAGCAACTTTGAGCAGTAGTCACTCCAGGGCAGAGCCACCAGCTCACAGGTACAGGGCTTGCTCCTGGCCAATGTCAGTGCAAGCACCACAGTTCACTGCAGAGTTCAAGTTTAGGAGCTGAGGAGAAAAAAGTTCTCTGAGAACCCATACTGGCACAAATTCCCTGCTTCTGTGCAATATACACAGTGTCAACAAACCAGAGTGGGGCTATTTCAGGTATGAAGATCATGTAAACTTGGGGGCGGCTGGGCGCAGTGGCTCACACCTGTAATCCCAGCACTTTGGGAGGCTGAGGCAAGCAGATCACCTGAGGTCAGGAGTTCGAGACCAGCCTGGCCAACACTGTGAAACCCCATCTCTACTAAAAATATAAAAATTAGCTGGATGTGAGGCCGGGCGCGGTGGCTCAAGCCTGTAATCCCAGCACTTTGGGAGGCCGAGATGGGCGGATCACGAGGTCACGAGATCGAGACCATCCTGGCTAACACAGTGAAACCCCGTCTCTACTAAAAAATACAAAAAAAAAAAAAAAAAAAAAAAACTAGCCGGGCGAGGTGGTGGGCGCCTGTAGTCCCAGCTACTCGGGAGGCTGAGGCAGGAGAATGGCGTGAACCCAGGAGGCGGAGCTTGCAGTGAGCGGAGATCCGGCCACTGCACTCCAGCCTGGGCGGCAGAGCAAGACTCCGTCTCAAAAAAAAAAAAAAAAAATTAGCTGGATGTGGTGGCACACACCTGTAGTCCTAGCTACTGGGGAGGCTGAAACAGGAGGATTGCTTGAACCTGGGAGGCAGAGGTTGCAGTGAGCTGAGATAGTGCCACTGCACTCCAGTCTGGGTGACAGAGGGAGACTCTGTGTCAAAATAAATAAATAAATAAATACAATTGGGGGCAACCAGAAATGGCCTAAAGGCATATAGATGGATTAGTGGGTGACATTTCTCCAACAGGTCACTGCAGGAGAGCCACCAGGACCCCTCTTTATCCCAAACTTATCATTGGAGCAAAAAGCCCATGCCAAGAGAGAACACGGCTAGAGTAGCCAGAGTCCAGGGTTCAAGCCCGTAAACCCCACATCCCTCCTGGGCCCGTGTTTTTCCATCTGAAAACAGGTTTTGGCCTAAGTGTGTGTCCTCTGGAGCTGTAAGATGCCACAAACCCATGAGTAAATCAAGTAGCCCGAGGCCTGAGAACCATCCCCAGTGAAGCCACAATAGTCCTAATTTTAATTTTTTTGCAGCTTACAATTTCATGTCATTATTATTATTTTGGAACATTATTCTGCTGCTAAAAATGAGTTGGAAAACACTGGGCTTGATTCCCCCTCTAAGATTACATTAGAAGAGGACATATTTCCTGTTACTACAGTTTTTCCGACCTCCAAGACGGGTCGGTGGTCTACATTCAACCTGGGAGAAGAGTGTCAGAGAGAAGAGGGCTAGAAGGAAAGGTGTAGTAGGAGGAAAGCAGCTCTGGGAAGCCCCCGTGTTCCCAATGTGCTGCCAACTCCCCAAGGCTACCACTGGGACACACTGCTGGCCCCTGCCCGCTCTGAGGTGAGCCCTTCTCTGCCTCCTGCTGCTTCGTGCCCCACCCTATGGTCCTATGCCCACAGCGCCCTGTGCCCAGCAAGGTAGGCTTATGAATAAGGCCCCACCCTGCCACCTACATTGTCGCAGCTCCTTCTTGAAGGCCTTGTGGTTCCCCAGCTCTTCCAGGAAGACCTGGCCGGCTTTGCGGAGGATCTCGGAGCTCTTCTTGGACAGGAACCAGCCGAAGTAGAGCGGCAGGAAGTCCTTCTCCAGCCCAGGCTTCAGCTTCTTCAGGTCATCAGCCGACAGCTGCCACTGGTTCTTCTCCTTGAGCTGGGCACAGTCCAGCCGCCATGCCGTCTTGGGCTCTACCAGCACCACCTGGTACTGGTACTGGTCGGCCATTTCAAAGAGCTGCTCCAGCCGTTCCCGCTCGTGGTTGGTGTCATCTAGCACAAGAATTCTGATATCCCGGCGGCGGCAGTAGGCAGCCAGGTCCTCATCGAGCCGCTTGTACTCCTCGGAGAAGGCTCCTCGAGCGCCGGGGGTGATCTTGTAAGCGTCGGCCGACACCATCTTGGTGCCATCACGGTACTTGTCCACGATGGCCCGTGCCAGCGTGGACTTGCCGCTTCCTGGCAGGCCGCGCAAGATAAAGAGCGTCTTGCACTCTTGCAGCGTGGCCACCGTGTCCTCATCCTGAAGGAAGGGAAACTGCAGCTCAGGCTTGTCCTTGGCCCCTGAGGATGACATCTTGCGGAAGAAGATCTTGGGCAGGAATGTGTGGCTTTTTCGGGAGAAGCCTCTGTTCTGTGTAAGGAGGGGAAGAGATGTCAGCCCAGGTCATTCGCGGGCTCCCCGCCGGCCTTACCCCTAGTCCCTAGACTGGGTGTGGGTGCCTTCCCAAGCAGGGCAGTGCTGGACCTTCTGTCCCTTTCGGTCCGGGAGCACCTTTCCGCTTCTGGTCGTGGAGGAGGAAGAGGGAAGCTTGTCTGAAGCTCTCCTAAGCGTGCGCTTTCCCCATTGCTGCCACCTCGGAAAGGAAAACGTGCTGGAGGCATGCAGGGTGTGCCAGGAGCCTGCGGTTCTGGGACTGGCCTCACTCTTATATGCTTGGCACCTACTAAGGACGTCCTCTTTGGAGGTGGGGGTCTCTGTGTCTGGGCCAAGCCACAGCTGCCACGGCTGAGTGCACAGAGAAGGGTGGGGAGTGGAGAAGGGTTACCCCAAGACTGCCTCCCTTCCCCCAACAATGGCCGCAACAGATAATACTCTCTTGTCTGGCATGCGGGGACAATGGTCCCACAGAAGGGCTGGTGGGGGGCAGGGCTGGAGAGCACTGGACAAAGGCCCTCTTTCACCGAGCCTGCCACCTCCTCCTCTACCCTCTCCCGGCCCCCACAAAGTCGTGGTCTTTGTGCCTGTCCAGGACAAGGCAGCAGAGGGCACCTGCAATCAGGATCCAGCTCTGCCCGCCGCTGTGCTGTGTGTCTGAACCGCCTCTCGGAGCCACTTGTTTTCCTATCTTCTAGAAGCCACAACGGACGGCAGCTTTTACCGTAAAGGGTCCCCTCCTCTGAACTGGCTCCGCCTCCCGCGCGCACCCGGGCGCGTGGCAGCGGTTCCGCGTGATGGGACGGTCCCGAGTCCCCTACTGAGGAACGCTACCGTTTCCCTCTCCAGCGGCCTCTCCGGCACTCCGAACCCCCCGCCCAGCTTCTTCCAGACCTCAGGGCTGCCCTGAGTACCAAGACAACTGGAAATCGAGCCCGGAGCCCCGGGTCCTCGTTTGCAAGACGCTTCCTGCCGAGGGGCCCCGACACTCGTTTCCTGCCCTGGTGCTACCCAGTGCCCGGCCCCGCCCGGCCTCTCACCATGATGAGGAGGGGCGCCGCCGTCGCCGCCTCTGTCGGCACCAGCGCTCCGGGGCCGCCCGCCTGCGCGGAGGGACACTGGAGTCCAGCGGTGGCACGACCCGAGCCCGGCCGCTTTACATAGCCCGGGGGCGGAGCGGGCACCCGGGCGGGCTGGGGCGGGCCGTCCCCTCTGCGCGCAGGCGCTGCGAACCGAAACCCGAAACTCCCGCCGCGCGCGGGAACCCCGGCCCGGCCCCACCCCCTGCGCGCGCCCGCCCCGCCACGCGCACCCACTCACTACGCCTGCGAGCTGGACGGCCGCTACCTTTTTCTGTGTGTTGAGGGATAACTCAGTCACCCTCCCCGGTCCCGGGGATTAGCAGGAAGTGAGTGAAGCAGGGTCGTGCAAGGTTGGATCCTATCTTTAATTTTTGATATTTTATTCATCATGGACTTTTGCATTAATTAAAAACTTTTTTTAAAACCACATTGGATTAAAGTATGCAATTTGCTGGCATCCTGGTCAACTCTGCATCTGAAATACCTCACTGACCTCGTCCGGGCCCTGTGCCAGCCGAAAGTCAGTCTCAGCCCCGACCTTTCCTTCTAGAAGTTGTGGAGACAGACCAGGATGGCAATGGCCAAAGGGACAGATGAGTAACGGAGTGAAATCCTAACATCCTCTGAGGCCAGATGCTCAGCTGCCACCACCTCTGTGAAACCACTGAGAGCTCCATTGGATTTTTGAGTTTCTTGTACCAAGTGCTGTGCTAAGCACTCAGTCCTCGCAGCAACCCCTGAGGCAGGTATCCCACTGTTCAGAGGAGAAGCCAGCTTGGAGAACCTGATTTACCTGATTGTGCCACCCAGAGTTGTCAGAGGTGGAGTCTGTCTGCCCTCCCAGGCCACTCCCCTATCTTTGGCCTCAGTCCCAGCATTCGCTTAGTTCTGGCTTGGGGCATTCTCCTGCCTGTGCTAGCTGGGGCCACCCCATCACTGTTCCATCCATAAAGCCTCGCAGGTGTCCTGCGCACTGGAAGGACTCTGTCAGTCAGGGGTGTCTGGGAAGCACCTCTCCTCCCAGGCCTTCCCCTCTCCTCCTTCCTGTGACTTCTCATTCCCTGAAGCTCCTGTATCTTTACCCTCCTGAAACCCTTTCTTCTTGGCACCTTTCTCTCCATGAGGCTCTTCCAAGAATGGGCAGGGGTGAGGAGACAAAGTGACAGACTCAGGGTTTGCAAGAGTGAAAGACACCTATTTAATGGCAAAATAGTAACGGAAAGCAGCACAAGTAAAACCCTCATTTTTCCTATTACAGATAAATCGCTTGAAAATCCAGTTTAATAAGATCCCGTTATCCCTCTGAACACCAACTTCCTGATCCTTATCCCTACTGCTGTCTTCATTCATACTCCTTTTCCATCTCATTTTCTGTTTTTTTCATTTCTCCTATTTCCCCAAATTGTGTTTTTCCCAGTTCTTCTGGGTCTCTTCTGCCCACTTCTGAAGGTTTATTTAGTTCTTCTGGTTCCTGTCTGCTGAACTCTCCTGAGAGTCTTTGGCCTAATTCTCCTGAAGGCCTCCTGTAAATTTCTCTTGACTCTCTTCTGCCAGCTTCTAGTAGCTTCCTGCCTGTTTCTCCTGATCTTGTGCCTAATTCTCCTGACAGGCCCTTGGCAACTTCTCCCAAATTGCTTCTGGCTTTTCCTGCTTCCACACTCTGCTTTCCGCTTGTTGTGCTCTGCAGAGCTCCCCCAAAAGCCTCATCGTCCTCATCCGTCTCTTTCTCATCCTCAATATGGTCCCACTGCTTCACCACCTTCTCAGGCTCATCTCTCACTCTCCTCATGTCCTTCTCTGTTATTATTCTATCTTCATACAGTAAAGCTTCTGAAAAATAAGAGAAAAGTGGGAAGAAAGATAAAAGTTTGTTCATGTCAGGCCGGGTGTGGTGGCTCATGCCTGTAATCTCAGCACTTCGGGAGGCTGAGGCAGGCAGATCCCTTGAGGCCAGGAGTTCCAGACCAGCCTGGGCGACACAGTGAGACCCTGTGTGTACTAAACAAAAATTAGCCAGCCATAGTGGTTGGCGCCTGTAGTCCCAGCTATCTGGAGGCTGAGGCAGAAGAATTGCTTGAGCCCAGGAGGTTAGAGCTGCGGTGAGCCAAAATCGAGCCACTGTACTCCAGCCTGGGTGATAGAGCGAGACCTGTCTCCAAAAAAGGAAAAAAAAAAAAGAAAGAAAGAAAGAAACTGTTCATCTCTGTGGAGGCCTGTGCTTTTGAGAGGCAGATGAAAGAAAGGTCCTGAGAATGACTGTTTTTGCTAGCTTTTTAAATTGGTGTTGACAGCACACCTTTCCAAAAGCAGAGAAAGGGAACCATCATTTACTGAGCCCAGCTCCGTCCTGCGCATCACGTGAGGGCTGTATAGCTTATCCCATCCGGACATCAGGAAAATGCGCACTGCCGTTGATTTGAGTTTGCAGTCAAGGGACCTGAGACTGATAGGAAAGAAATCACACGGCCGGGCGGCATGGCTCATGCCTGTAATCCCAACACTTTGGGAGGCCGAGGCGGGTGGGAGGCCAACAAGGTGAAACCCCGTCTCTACTAAAAATACAAAAATAAGCTGGGCGTGGTGGCGGGCGCTATAATCCCAGCTACTTGGGAGGCTGAAGCAGCAGAATCGCTTGAACCCAGAAGGCGGAGGTTGCAGTGAGCCAAGATCGTGCCATTGCACTCCAGTCTGGGCAACAAGAGCGAAACTCTGTCTCAAAAAAAAAAAAATTAGCCGGGAGTGGTGGCATGAGCCTGTAGTCCCAGCTACTCAGGAGGCTGAGGCACGAGAATCACTTGAACCTAGGAGGCAGAGGTTGTAGTGAGCTGAGATTGCAGCACTGCACTCCAGACTGGGCAACAGAGGGAGATTCTGTTTCAAAAAAAAAAAAAAAAAAAAGCCGCAGTGGCTCACGCCTGTAATCCCAGCACTTTGGGAGGCTGAGGTGGAGGTTGCAGTGAGCCGAGATTGCACCACTGCACTCCAGCCTGGATGACAGAACAAGACTCCGTTTCAAAAAAAAAAGAAAAAGAAATCACACAGTGGTCACACTGCAAGTAAGAAATGGCAGAGCCAGAATTTGAACCCAAGACAGTCTGACCCCAGAGCACCTTCTCTTTTCTCTACAAGAAATAGCATAGGTGCTGGCAAACGACAGAAGGGTTTTCTCCAGCATCTTCATTCTGACACATTCATTATTTGTTGGGAGGTTTCCTATGAAAATATAGGAAAAAACATAGGAAAAAAGATAGGTTTCCAATAAAGATATAAGCTGCTAACAAAAAAGTTCAGCTGATGAGTTATTTTACAGGCAAAGGGATCCTTGCTCCTAAATGTTGTTTTTTTTGTTTGTTTGTTTGTTTTTTAATCAGTTATGGAGAAAAGTTACATCCCCTTCTGCATCTCCCTTACGTTCTTCTCCTGGCAACCACTGAGGTGTCTGCAGAGGGTCTCCGGTCTCAGGGATCACAGCCCTTTGGAGGTGAAAACAGATGCAATGCTGCCACCTGCTGTTATGAGAGGGAAGTGCCCGGCAGTTCTCCAGGCACAAGGACGCAGGCCAAGGCAGGGAGATTGGGGTGTTGGCTGCTTCCCCGCAGTCTCTCTCCACAGCGGTTGCTCCTGTGGCTTCTCAGAGCAGCTCAAAGGGCATGTGGGGGC
Organism: Chlorocebus sabaeus; assembly: GCF_047675955.1. NCBI lineage: Eukaryota > Metazoa > Chordata > Mammalia > Primates > Cercopithecidae > Chlorocebus > Chlorocebus sabaeus. The sequence goes on from NC_132919.1 coordinate 69,790,346, forward strand.
GGAGACAGAGCCCCTCTGAGGGGGTCCAGCCACCACAGAACAGGTGCTGGATAATAAAGGGCTGTCATCTGGCTGCTCAGGTGCCCAGAAACCTCCCGCTGCCCTACCTGGACCAGAGAGGATGTCAGCCTTGCAGCCTGGAGGGCTGCAGCCAAGAATCTGCACTGGGCTGTGGCCTCCCAGGCCCCCAGCCCCGGCTCTGTTCACCACAGTCTGGCTGGAGTCAGAGCTCCGGAGACTGGGGCAGGAAAAGGCTGTCTGTGTCACTAGAAACAGTGTGGCACCGGCCGACGCATGGCTTCTAGAGCAGATCGCCCAAGACTGAAAACCACTGTAGCCTCTGACCCCTCTGCCTCCATGTCCTCCATAAAGTCAAGCTAATAACACTTCCTTCATAGTGTTCCTCAACGGATACGGGTAGGATGAGTCCATGCGCACCAAGCCTTTGGAAGAATGCCTGGCCTGCAGAAAACATGAATGGGGGTCGGCTACTGCGCTTAACACCTCTGCTCCTCTAGGCCCCTCTCCAGTGGGATAGGGCTGCTCAGCCATCTTCTGCTTCTCCTTCCCTCACTCCCACCCTGCAGGAAAGGAGAGCCCAAAGGCAGGGGCCAAAGGCCTCTTTACTCCCTGGAGACCTTGTGAGAAAGAATGTGGTAAGGCACAGCTGCCAGGCAGCCTCTGCACCTCGTGTCCCTCTGCACCTGCCCATCACACTGCTGGCCCGAGAGCAGCACCGTAGTGGGGAGAGTGGGGCCCCAAGTCACCCCTCCCTAGCTACATGACTCTGACAGAGCACTCACCTCACTCAGCCTCCGTTTCCCCCCATAGCACCTACACCTCCTAGCGGGGTAAAGACCAACAAGATCACTCCTGTCTGGTGCTTAACCCAGTGCCCGGCACTCAGTAAGAGCCCCCAAAGGGTAGCTACTGTTATTCTGTCTCTGTGCCTTTGGTCCTGCTGTTCCCTGCTGGAAATGCCTTTCTTCTCCCACCTCTCTCCTGGAAAACTCCTGGGCATCTTTTGGAGTTGGAGGTAGATGATTCTTCCTCGTCGAAGACTCCTCTGCCTCCCCAGAGGAGCCCGCGTCCCGTTGCACGCACCCTCATGGCAGCACACCTCCACCTCGGTGTAGCACCTGCATGCAGGAGCCCAGCAGCTGACAACTCCACTGGTCAGCCTTGCCCAAAGGGCCATGGGCTCCTCCAGGGCAGGGATGTGCCTCTGTCTTCCCAGAATCTAACAACTTCCAGGTACATGACAAGTGCTCAACATATACTTGATGAATCAGTTGAAGAGAGAAATGAGTGCGCTCTGGGGTCAGACAGTCCAGCCCATGGTGGCCTGAAACCTCGCCCTCTACTGCCCCAGAGATAGGCTAGGGCTGCTGGTAGCACTGAAATCAGAATCCATGGTGGGCAGTGCCAAGCTCCCAGACGGGGGAGCTGCTGTCACGTGTGTCTCGGACTAGAGGAAGAGAAAGCAGAGAGAGAATGCTGAAGTTGCCTTTTCAGAGTTCAGGAACTCACCTCCCTCGCTCTTTTCTTTGAGATTCTCCATGTAGTTGGTTTTCCTCAATTCTCCGATGATACCCTTGTTGGCATCGTCCAAGGCCTGTGGATGGTAGAGGGAGCTTAACCCGTGTTTGGCACCTACACCATTAATTTTCCCCACCCAGATCAATCCCAGAAGGCAGGGCTCTAGTGGGAACCTGCCACCCTCGGTTTCCCTCTGGCCCCTCCGATGACCCCTACCCTCAGATTAATCTACACCGACTCAGAATGATCCACACCAACTTGTGTCTGAGAGATACATGACTGCGAGTCAGTCAAACGCGTTTCTCTTGGGCTTAGGCATGTATTGGGAGTTGTGTCTATCTACTCATTTCTACCTTTAGATGAACCACCTAAAGCTGCTTTTAGCTTCAGTCAATGCAAAAAGACAATCCAAACCTGCAAGCACTCAGCAAGCCAGCACTGAAGGGACCCAGAAACACACCCAGGTGACAGGACTGCCTTCAGAAGGGCCTTCTAGGATGTCTGCAGTTTCCCCAACTCGAGTGTGCGATCCCTAGAGGCCTGGAGCTCGGCCTGTGAGCCTCTGGAGGGCAGGTCTTGCCTTCTTGCTCAGAGCAGGCCTGTGGCTGGCACTGACAGTGTCTCCCGAGCAGCTCCAGGGCCTGGATGCACTCTCTTGTGGTGTTGGTCTGCTCACCCCCGGCCCCCCAACTGTGAACCTTCCTACCTGGAGTTGCCAGTCCAGGAGGGTGAGGGGTCAGGGGTCTGGTCCCATGAGGAGTCACTGAGAGTCACAGGGACCTTCTCTCTGCCCCTAACCCTTCAAAACCACTGCCTAGCCTTCAAGGTGACCTCAAATCCTCCTTGTTGGAAAGCCTCCAGCTCTGCCTCCCAGCGGAGGCTCTCTCACTCTGAATTCTCCTAGTCCCCTATGGCGCTGGTCATGAACCAGGGTTTGTGCTTTGTTTTTTTTTGAGACCGAGTCTTGCTCTGTCGCCCAGGCTGGAATGCAGTGGCACCATCTCTGCTCACTACAAGCTCCGCCATTCTCCTGCCTCAGCCTCCCGAGTAGCTGTTTTTTTTTTTTTTAAGAGACAGGGTCTTCCTATGATGCCCAGGCTGGTCTAGAACTCCTGGACCCAAGTGATCCTCCCACCCTCAGCCTCCCAAAGTGCTGGGATGACAGGTGTGAGCCCCTGTGTCTGGCCTTTTACTGTAATCTTCTTGTGGGCCAGGACCATGGCCGTACACCTTTGGGCTTGGCAGCCTGGAGCCAATCTACACTCAGTGAATATTTCCTGAACTGAACGGCCATGCTCTCTGTCTGCAGGGCGATCACACGGAAGTATGTGGCGCATGGCACATCTGGCAGGGCTGCAGTGAGGTGGGTGCTCTTTGCCTGGAAGCCAGAGCTGGGGACATGGCGTATACGACGAGGATGACAATGTGCTAGGCCTGGGCTCCCCTGGGCCGTGTGGTGGCAGAGGATAGACTGCGCCTGCTGGGGTCTTTTGGGTATGATTGCTCTGCTCTGAGAGGGCAGTGTTAGCCTCACCACAGTCCTCACAAACAGCTCACCATGAACCTGCCTCCCAAAAGACAGAGGGGATCCGGTCACTTCTCTGCTGTCCACAGCCCTTCAAGTCCAGGCTGGTGTGCTGTCTGGGGCTTTGTCACCCCACCCCCGCCATTGGGAACCCCCAAGCTCTTGGACCCAGGCCAGGATCTCTCTTCTGCCGGCCACCGGCCCTCAGCGCCGGCCTCCCACGTCTTCAGTGCACTTGCACCTCCTCGGCCTGGCCAGCTCTGCTATCCTAGTCCTTCAGAGCACAGCATGAGGTCTTCCTCCAACTGGGAGTGTCCTGAGCCTTCGCTTCTCAGGGTCCCTGCTCCCTTTGCCCAGGGCCTACAGACCCCAGGCTGGTCCCTGAGGCCATGCCCCTTTGCTGCCCACAAGTTATGCAATCTGGTTTCTTTCAATCATGGCACAAGCTCCCCGAGGACAGGGGCTTCATTTACTTCACTCCAGCAGATACTTCCTGGGGTCCAGCTGTGTGTCAGTGGTGCTCTGGAATTTGGCTATGGGAAGAAGGGCTTAGGGAAGCTGTCTGGTCAGCAGCGGGAGGAAGAGGCCTGGGTGAGTGCGCACCTGTGAGGTTGGTGTGCAGACTTTACTGGGTTTGTGCGTCTGTCTACCTGGATGCACTGGGAGTGGGTGGGATGGAGGAGCCCAGACCACCTCCAAGTTTCTCCTCTGGTCTCTGCCTCCTGACACAGTGTAGGCCAGGCCAGCACTATTCAACAGAAATTTCTGTGACAATGGGAATATTCTAGATCTGTATTACGTAGCACCCATAGGCCACAGGTGGCTGGTTTTTTTTTTTTTTTTTTTGAGACGGAGTCTTGCTCTGTTGCCCAGGCTGGAATGCAGTGGCAAGATCTTGGTTCACAGCAACCTCCACCTCTCAGGTTCAAGCGATTGTCCTGCTTCAGCCTCTCAAGTAGCTGGGACTACAGGCGTGCGCCATCACACCTAATTTTTTGTATTTTTAGTAGAGACAATGTTGGCCAGGATGGTCTCAATCTCCTGACCTTGTGATCCACCAGCCTCGGCCTCCCAAAGTGTTGGGATTACAGGCGTGAGCCATCACACCCGGCCTCACATGTGGCTATTAATGACTTGAAATGTGGCTAGTGTGGCTGGGTGCAGTGGCTCACGCCTGTAATCTCAGCACTTTGGGAGGCCAAGGCGGATGGATCACGAGGTCAGGAGTTCAAGACCAGCCTGGCCAAGATGGTGAAACCCCGTCTCTACTAATAATACAAAAAAATTAGCTGGGCATGGTGGCACATGCCTGTAATTCCAGCTACTCCGGAGGCTGAGGCAGAGAACTGCTTAAACCTAAAGGGGTGGAGGTTGCAGTGAGCCGAAATCGCGCCACTGCACTCCAGCCTGGGTGACAGAGCGAGACTCCGTCTCAAAAAAAAAAAAAAAAAAAGCCAGGCGCGGTGGCTCAAGCCTGTAATCCCAGCACTTTGGGAGGCTGAGACGGGCGGATCACGAGGTCAAGAGATCGAGACCATCCTGGTTAACACGGTGAAACCCCGTCTCTACTAAAAAATACAAAAAACTAGCCGGGCGAGGAGGCGGGCGCCTGTAGTCCCAGCTACTCGGGAGGCTGAGGCCGGAGAATGGCGTGAACCCTGGAGGCGGAGCTTGCAGTGAGCTGAGATCCAGCCACTGCACTCCAGCCTGGGCGACAGAGCTACACTCCGCCTCAAAAAAAAAAAAAAAAAAAAAAAAAAAAGAAATGTGGCTAGTGTGACTGATAATTTTACTTTTTTTTTTTTTTTTTGAGACAGAGTCTCGCTCTGTTGCCTAGGCTGGAGTGCAATGGCATGATCTTGGCTCATGCAACCTCCACTTTCCAGGTTCAAGCGATTCTTCTGTCTCAGCCTCCCAAGTAGTTGGGACTACAGGTGTGTGCCACCATACCCAGCTAATTTTTTGTATTTTTAATACAGATGGGGTTTCACCATGTTGGCCAGGCTGGTCTCAAACTCCTGACAAGTGATCTATTCACCTGGGGCTCCCAAAGTGCTGGGATTACAGGCATAAGCCACCACGCCCAGCCTAGTTTTAATTAACTTTACTCTAAGTAGCCACACGTGGCTAGCAGCTGCCTCCTTGAGCAATGGAAGTCTAGGCAATTACAAGTGCACAATGTGGACTTTGATGGGGGACATATCGAGGCTGTGAAAGCCAGATGTGAGGGCTCCTCACCCAGACTGAGTGGTCAGAGAAGGCCGCCTCGAAGAGGGGACATCTAACCTGAAACCTAAAGGTTGAGTGGGAGTTAGCCAGGTGAAGGAGGTGGGAAGGGAAGGTTTAGAATATTCCAGGCAGAGATAACAGCATATGTTATGAGGCATAAGAAAGCTGTTCAGGCCGGGTATGGTGGCTCACACCTGTAAACTCAACACTTTAAAAGGCTGAGATAGGAGGATTGTTTGAGCTCAGGAGCTCAAGACCAGCCTGGGCAATATAGTGAGACCTCATCTCTACAAAAAATAAAATTTAAAAATATCAGCCAGGCACGGTGGCCCACACCTGTAGTCCCAGATACTTATCTCTTGAGCCCAGAGATCAAGGCTGCAGTGAGCTGTGGTCACACCACTGCACTCTAGCCTGGGTGACAGAGCAAGACCTTGTCTCAAAAAAAAAAAAAAAAAAAAGAAAGAAAGAAAAAGAAAAGAAAAAAGAAAGCCTGTTTAAGAAGACAGGAAGCTGGTATTGGCTGGAGCTGGAATACAAGGTGATGGGCGCTGGGGACTGGCCAGCAGGAAGGCTGGAGAGGCCCACAAGGGAGAGCTTACCCAATGCCTTCCTGCCCCTGAGAGGAAAAGTCAGGAACAGAGACACCCAGGCAGCAATAAAGGGTTTAGGCAAGAGAATGACGAAATCACACTAGATTTCTTGTCTCCTGGAAGAGGTAGTATTTTTCAAACTTCCAAGTCCTAACGTCAATTTAGACCAGGGGTCCCCAACCCCTGGGCCACTGACTGGTCCATGGCCTGTTAGGAACCGGGCCACACAGCAGGTGAGTGGAGGGTGGGCAAGTGAGCATGACGCTGTCAGATCAGTGGCGGCATTAGATTCTCATAGGAGGGAGACCCCTATTGTGAACTGCACGTGTGAGGGATCTACGATGCATGCTCCTCATGAGAATCTAATGTCTGGCCGGGCGCGGTGGCTCAAGCCTGTAATCCCAGCACTTTGGGAGGCTGAGACGGGTGGATCACAAGGTCAGGAGATCGAGACCATCCTGGCTAACACAGTGAAACCCTGTCTCTACTAAAAAAAATACAAAAAACTAGCCGGGCGAGGTGGCGGGGGCCTGTAGTCCCAGCTACTCGGGAGGCTGAGGCAGGAGAATGGTGTGAACCTGGGAGGCGGAACTTGCAGTGGGCCGAGATCCGGCCACTGCACTCCAGCCCCTGCGACAGAGCGAGACTCTGTCTCAAAAAAAAAAAAAAAAAGAGAATCTAATGTCTGATGATCTGAGGTGGAACAGTTTCATCCCGAAACCATTTCCCCCGCTACCAATCCATGGAAGAATTGTCTTCCACAAAACTGGAGCCTTGTGCCAAAAAGCTGGGGGACTGCTGATGAAAGAAAATGAGAGCTGGGTACAGTGGCTCAGTCCCAGCACTTTGGAAGCCCAAGGCAGGAGGATCACTTGAGTCCAAGAGTTTGAGACCAGCCTGGCTAACAGAGTAAGACCCTAAGTCTACAAAAAATAAAAAAATTAGCCCCCAGCATGGTGACATGCATCTGTATTTCCATCTAGATGGCAGGCTAAGGTGTGAGGATTGCCTCGGCCCAGGAGGTCAAGGCTACAGTAAGCTATGCTCTCACCACTGCACTAAGCCTGTGTGACAGAGAGACACTATCTAAAAAAAATAAAAGTAAAAAGAAAAAGAAAATAAGAAAATAAGAAAATAAGGTTAGGCACGGCCGGGCGTGGTGGCTCAAGCCTGTAATCCCAGCACTTTGGGAGGCCGAGACAGGCGGATCACGAGGTCTGGAGATCAAGACCAACCTGGCTAACATGGTGAAACCCCGTCTCTACTAAAAAAAATACAAAAAACTAGCCGGGCGAGGTGGCGGGCGCCTGTAATCCCAGCTACTCGGGAGGCTGAGACAGGAGAATGGCGTAAACCCGGGAGGCGGAGCTTGCAGTGAGCGGAGATCCGGCCACTGCACTCCAGCCTGGGCGACAGAGCGAGACTCCCTCTCAAAAAAAAAAAAAAAGAAAATAAGGTTAGGCACAGTGGCCCATGCCTGTAATCCCAGCACTTTGGCAGGCCAAGGCAGGAGAATCATTTGAGGCCAAGAGTTTGAGACTAGCCTGGCCAATATACTGAGACTCCATCTCTACTTATTTATTTATTTAGAGACAGGGTCTTGCTCTGTCACCAGGCTGGAGTGCAGGGATGAGATCACTCCTTGTTACAGCCTCAACTTTTCAAGCTTGAGTGGTCCTCCCACCTCAGCCTTCCAAGTGGCTGGAACTATAGGCGTATGTCACCACACCCGGCTAACTTTTTTTGTTTTTTAGAGATAGGGTTTTGCCATGTTACCGAGTCCCAGCAACACAGGTGGGTCCCAGGCCAGGTCCCACCATGCCTGGCCCTGTCTCTATTTAAAAAAAGAAAAAAAAAAAAAAAAAAAGCCGAGCATGGTGGTTCACACCAGTAATCCCATCACTTTGGAAGGCCGAGGTGGGCAGATCACCTGAGGTCAGGAGTTTGAGACCAGCCTGGCCAACATGGCTAAACCCCATCTCTATTAAAAATACAAAAATTATGGCCAGGCGCGGTGGTTCACACCTATAATCCCAGCACTTTGGGAGGCCTAGGCGGACAGATCATTTGAGGTCAGGAGTTCCAAACCAGCCTGGCCAACATGGTGAAACCCTATCCCTACTAAAAATACAAAAATTAGCTGGGCGTGGTGGCGGGGGGCGCCTGTAATCCCAGCTACTCGGGAGGGCAGGTGAATCGTTTGAACCCGGGAGGCGGAGGTTGCAGTGAGCCGAAATCAAACCATTGCACTCCAGCCTGGGTGGCAGGCGAGATTCAGTCTCAAAAAAAAAAAAAAAAAAAGGCCAAGCACAGTTTACACCTGTAATCCCAGCACATTGGGAGGCTGAAGAAGAGGGTGGATTGCCTGAGCTCAGGAGTTCAAGACATAGCGAGACCTCATCTCCACAAAAAAACTTTAAAATGAAGCAGGAGGATAACTTGAACCCAGGAGGTCGAGGCTGCAATGAGCCATAATACTGCCACTGCATTCTGATCTGGCCAACGGGAGTAAGACCCCGTCTCAGTAATAAATAAATAATAAGAAAACAGAATGCAATAGGAAATATCAGCATGCAGAGTACATAGCAGAGGTAAATAGATTTTGTAAAATTTTTGTTTCTGGGCTGGGCACGGTGGCTTACGCCTATAATCCCAGCATTTTGAGAGGCCGAGGTGGGCAGATCACGAGGTCAGGAGATCAAGACCATTCTGGCTAACACAGTGAAACCCTGTCTCTACTAAAAATACAAAACATTAGCCAGGCATGGTGGCGGGCACCTGTAGTCCCAACCACTCGGGAGGCTGAGGCAGGAGAATGACGTGAACCCGGGAGGCAGAGCTTGCAGTGAACTGAGATCATGCCACTGCACTCCAGCCTGGGCGACAGAGTGAGACTCTGTCTCAAAAAATAAAATAAAATAAGTAAATAAATATAAATAAATAAATAAATTTGTTTCTGATTTTTGTTTGTTTTTCAAATAAAACTGTGTCCTGGGTTACTATACAAACTGATGGCAATAGCAGGCACTTCGAAGCCATTACCCCATCTAGAGTGTGTCCTACAGTTGGTGGATAATAAACGGCTGTGGGGCCGCGCATAGTCGCTCACGCCTGTAATCCCAGCACTTTTGGGGAGGCCGAGGCAGGTGGATAACCTGAGGTCAGGAGTTCGAGACCAGCCTGGCCAACATGGAGAAACCCTGCCTCTACTAAAAATACAAAAATTAGCCGGGCCTGGTAGCATGCACCTGTAATCCCAGCTACTTGGGAGGTTGAGGCAGAAGAATTGCTTGGACTTGGGAGGTGAAGGCTGCAGAGAGCCAAGATCATGCCATTACACTCCAACCTGGGCAACAGAGCAAGATTCCATCTCAAAAAAAAAAAAAAAAAAAAAAAAAAACCCGACTCTGGAATGGCCACCCACGCAGGCCGAGGGGGAACTGAAGGCCTGACCACCCGACCCCACTCCCAACACCCGAAGCCCGGCAGGTGGAAAGGCTCACGCTGATGATGGCCTGCTGCGCCTCATTGTTATGCACAAGCTTCGCTCTCTCCAGGGCCTTCTCAAAATTGTTCACGGCTGACTCAAAGTCTCTCAGCTTCACTGGAGAGCAAGGGGAGAAGGCACAACACAGGTAAAGTGTGACTATGTGTGGGGCGTGATGGAGCCTCTGGCTGCTCGAGCACTGCCAGGGCCCATCAGAAGCTTGTGTGAGCTGTTGTCCATCCCAGGCCCCAGGGAAGCATCACTGAGCTGCTCAGCACCATCCCTTCCACCGTGTTCCTGGGCTGTGTCACCACTGAGAACCAGGGCTGAGGAACCTGGGCCTTGGGTTTCAGGTCATTCAAAGGGGTTGGTTAGAGAAGGGGACTGTGGTGCAGTCTAGTGCACACATCATGTGTCTCTAGAGTGGAGGAGAAAAACCGCATCCTGCTCCATCTTTAGATTGTTCCGGAAGAGGAAATTCTTTTGGTGTTTTTTTTTTTTTGAGACAGTTTCACTCTTGTTGCCCAGGCTGGAGTGCAATGGTGCGATGTCGGCTCACTGCAACCTCTGCCTCCCAGATTCAAGCGATTCTTCTGCCTCAGCCTCCCGAGTAGCTGGGATTATAGGCATGTGCCACCACAACTGGCTAATTTTTTTTTTTCTTTTTTTTGAGACAGAGTTTCACTCTTGTTGCCCAGGCTAGGGTGCGGTGGCACAATATCGGCTCACTGCAAGCTCCACCTCCCGGGTTCACACTATTCTTCTGCCTCGGCCTCCTGAGTAGCTGAGACTACAGGCGCCTGCCACCATGCCTGGCTAATTTTTTGTATTTTTAGTAGAGATGGGGTTTCACCGTATTAGTCAGGATGGTCTCGATCTCCTGACCTTGTGATCCTCCTGCCTTGGTCTCCCAAAGTGCTGGGATTACAGGCGTGAGCCACCGCGCCCAGTCTAATTTTGTTTTTTCAGTAGAGATGAGGTTTTGTCATGTTGATCAGGCTGGTCTCAAATCCTGACCTCAGGTGATCTGCCTGCCTCGGCCTCCCAAAGTGCTGGGATTACAGGTGTGCCACCGCTCGGCCAGAAATTCTTTTTTTTTTTTTTTTTTTTGAGACGGAGTCTCGCTCTGTCGCCCGGGCTGGAGTACAGTGGCCGGATCTCGGCTCATTGCAAGCTCCGCTTCCCGGGTTTACGCCATTCTCCTGCCTCAGCCTCCCAAGTAGCTGGGACTACAGGCGCCCGCCACCTCGCCCGGCTAGTTTTTTGTATTTTTTTTAGTAGAGACGGGGTTGAAATTCATATTTTTTAAATGGTCATTCACTTTTTTCAAAAATGATATGCAGACCAAACAAAGCATGGATGGCTGGATGCAATCCATAGGCCAGCTGCTGGAACCTCAGCTGTCTTGAGTCCAGGCTCTACTCAGGTACAATCTGAACCCATAGAAAAAGTGGCTCATCTGGGCTCTCCATGCCAATTAGTGCTGGAGCTGGGACTGAAATGATTAACAGATTGAGTGACTGATTTGAGTCCTCAGAGCTTCATTTCATTTTCAAAAATTAAATATATAGGTCAGGCCGGGCGTGGTGGCTCACACCTGTAATCCCAGCACTTTGGGAGGCCAAAGCGTAAATCAAAGGCAGGCGGATTGCTTGAGGTCAGGAGGAGTTTGAGACCAGTCTGGCCAACATTGTGAAACCCGGTCTCTACTAAAAATACAAAAATTAGCCAGGCATGGCGACTGTAAACCCAGCTACTCTGGAGGCTGAGGCACAAGAATTGCTTGAACCCAGGAGGCAGAGGTTGCAGTGAGCCGAGATCGCGCCATTGCACTCCAGCCTGGATGACAGAGTAAGACTGTCTCAAAAAAATTAATTAATTGAAAATGCATACATACATATATACACACATACATAGGCCAGGTGCGGTGGCTCAAACCTGTAATCCCAGCACTTTGGGAGGCTAACACAGGCAGATCACTTGAACCAGGAGTTCAAGACCAGCCTGGGCAACATAGTAAGACCCCATCTCTACCAAAAATACAAAATTAGCTGGGTGTGGGGCCGCATGCATGTAGTCCCAGCTACTCGGGAGGCTGAGATGGGAGGATCCCTTGAGCCCGGAAGGTCAACGGATCTTCAGGTCAGTGAGCCCAGATTGCACTGCTGCACTCCAGCCTGGGTGATGGAGTGAGACCCTGCCTCAAAATATATATATATATATATAAAATTAAATTAATAGAGACAGGGTCTCACCATGTTGCCCAGCCTGGTCTCGAACTCCTGGCCTCAAGCAATCCTCTACCTTGGCCTCCCAAAGTGCTGGGATTACAGGTGTGAACCTCCCTGCCTGGCCAAGAGCTTCATAAAGGAGAAAGTGCTTACCAGCCAAGGTCTTCACAAACCACTGCTTTCTTTTACAATTGAGTATATCCAAGATCTATCCTCCTCCTAAGCACTGCTTTGAGACCCATGGGGAAAATAAGCCCTTGTGCTCATAAGTCAGACTTTAAAAGGCCATTACAGCCAGTTACGGTGTCTCACACCTGTAATCCCAACAATTTGGGAGGCTGAGACAGGCAGATCAGGTCAGGAGATCGAGATCAGCCTGGCCAACACGGTGAAAGCCCATCTCTACTAAAAATACAAAAATTAGCCAGGCATGGTGGTGGATGCACGTAATCCCAGCTACTTGGGAGGCTGAGGCAGAAGAATCACTTGAAATTGGAAGGCGGAGGTTGCACTGAGCTGAGATTGCACCACTGCACTCCAGCCTGGGTGAAAGAGTGAAACTCTCTCTCAAAAATAAATAAATAAAATTAAATAAAAGGCTATTACACTTGGCCAGACACAGTGGCTCATACCTGTAATCCCAGCACTTTGGGAGGCCAAGGTGGGAGCACTGCTTGAGCTCAGGAGCTCCAGAACAGCCTAGGCAACATAGGGAGACCCTGTTTCTACCAAAAAAAAAAAAAAAATTTGCCAGGCATGGTGAAATGCACCTGTGGTCCCAGCGACTTGGGACACTGAGGAGAGAGAATCACTGGAGCCTGGGAGGTTGAGGCTGCAGTGAGCCATGAATGCAGGGATGTGACACTGCACTAAAATATGGGTGATAACGCAAGACTCTATCTCAAAAAAAAAAAAAAAAAAAAAAAAAAAAAACACTTGAAAGAAAATTTAAACATAATTCTGAAAATATGTGGAGTCACAGTATTCCTTCCAAGACCAGTGGGACTCTGACATTAAAGGTCTGCAGAGGAGTCACATGCTTATTCAAGAGCGTAACTCATTCAGGACTATTCTTTCATTCTTTCTCTTTGCTTTTTTTTTTTTTTTTTTTTTTTTTTTGAGTGAGGGTCAGGGTCTTGTTCTGTATCCCAGGCTGGAATGCAGTGGTATGATCATAGTTCACTGCAGTCTCAACCTGGGCTCAGGCAATCCTTCCACCTCAGCCTCCCAAATATTTGGGATCACAGGTGCCTGCCACCACACTCAGCTAATTTTTTTTTTTTTTTCACAGTCGCCTGGACTGGAGTACAGTGGCGCAATCTCAGCTCACTGCAACCTCCGCCTCCCAGGTTCAAGCAACTCTCCTGCCTCAGCCTCCCAAGTAGCTGGAATTACAGGCGTGCGCCACCACGCCCAGCTAATTTTTTGGATTTTTAGTAGAGATGGGGTTTCACTATGTTGGCCAGGCTGGTCTTGAACTCCTGACCTTGTGATCTGCCCACCTCGGCCTCCCAAAGTGCTGGGATTACAGGCATGGGCCACTGTGCCTGGCCCTAATTTTTTATTTTTTGTAGAGATGCAGTCTCTTTATGTTGCTTTATTTTTTGTAAAGATGAGATCCCCCTATGTTGTCCAGGCTGGTATCAAACTCCTGGGCTCAACCAATCCTCCCACCTTGGCCTCCCAAAGTGCCAGGATTACAAGTGTGAGCCACTGTGCCCAGGATAATTTTTTTCTTTTTTTTTTGAGACAGAATCTCGTTCTTTCACCCAAACTGGAGTGCAGTGGCACAATCTGGGCTCACTGCAACCTCTGCCTCCCGGGTTCAAGCAGTTCTCCTGCCTCAGCCTCCTGAGTAGCTGGGACCACAGGTGTGTGCCACCACACCCAGCTAATTTTTGTATTTTTACTAGAGATGAGGTTTCATCTTGTTGGTCAGACTGGTACCAAACCCCTGACCTCAGGTGATCCACCTGCCTTGGCCTCCCAAAGTGCTGGGATTACATGTGTGAGCCACCGCACCTGGCCCCAGTCTAATTTTTAACTGAATATGTAATTTAAAGTTATCTCAATGTGACAGGAAAATCACTTGACCCCGGGAGGCAGAGGATGCAATGAGCCAAGATCGTGCCACTGCACTCCAGTCTGGGCGACAGAGTGAGACTCCTTCTCAAAAAAATAAATAAATAAAGTTCAGCAGCTAGTAAGGATAAAGTTCAATGAGTTTTAGAAAATTTACAGAGTTGAGGCCGGGCCTCCCAAAGTGCTGGGATTACATGCGTGAGCCACCGCGCCTGGCCCCAGCCTAATTTTTAACTGAATATGTAATTTAAAGTTATCTCAATGTGACAGGACAATCACTTGACGCCGGGATGCAGAGGTTGCAGTGAGCTAAGATCGCGCCACTGCACTCCAGCCTGGGCGACAAAAAAAAAAAAAAAAAAAAAAAAGGTTCCCTCATGGGGCTTGGAGAGTCTACTGAACCTCTCTGTGCCTCAGTTTCCCTATCTCTAAAATGAAGATGATGATAATGCCTACATCATAATGATTCAATACAAGAATGCTGGCTGGGTGTGGTGGCTCATGCCTATAATCCCAGCACTTTGGAAAGCTGAGACGGATGGATCACCTGATATCAGGAGTTCGAGAACAGCCTGACCAACATGGTGAAACCCCATCTCTATTAAAAATACAAAAATTAGCCAGGCGTGGTGGTGTGTGCCTGTAATCCCAGCTACTCTGGAGGCTGAAGCAGGAGAATTACTTGAACCCAGGAGGCCGAGGTTGCAGTGAGCCAAGATCGTGCCACTGTACTCTAGCCTGGGTGACATAGCGAGACTTCGTCTCAAAAAACAAAACAGGGCCAGGCACGGTGGCTCATGCCTGTAATCCTAGCACTTTGGGAGGCCGAGGCAGTTGGATCACCTGAGGTCAAGAGTTTGAGACCACCCTAGCCAACATGGTGAAACCCTGTCTCTACTAAAAACACAAAATATTAGCCAGGCATGGTGGCAGACGCCTGTAATCCCAGCTACTCGGGAGCCTGAGGCAGGAGAATCACTTGAACCTGGGTGGCGGCGGTTGCAGTGAGCCGAGATCACACCACTGCACTCCATCCTGGGCAACAGCAGCGAAACTCCATCTCAAAAACAAAACAAAACAAAACAAACAAAAAAAAGTACCAAAGCAGAAGGAAAGTGGCTCAATACATGGGCTCTGTTGTGAGGATGACATGCTGTGTGGGTGTGCAGCTGAGCTCCTCAAGGGCAGAGGTAGGCTCAAGGTGCCCCAAGCTCTAACCAAGCTTTGCTTAATGTAGGCACTCACCACGTGCTGGTCAAAATGGGGTGGCTTATCCCCACTCTCAGAACAATCTGGGAAGGAAAAACACTGGGATGGTAAACTCAGTCCACAGGACTCCTAGCCCTGGTGTGAGCCGGGCCTGAAGGCTGGGAAAGGTAGGGTGGTCATCTCTGAGCCCATACCTTGTGCCTGGGCCACCAGAACACTGGCATTCAGTTGCCACTCGATGTCCCCTTCCTCCTCGGCACACTCCTGGGACTTCTCGCCATAATTCTGGGCCTGCCAGGCCTGGTCCAGCTCCAAGTAGCAGCGGCCAATCTCATGGAACAGCCAGGTCTTCTCCAGGGTGGTTTTTGCCAGAGGGATCTTTTCTTCCCACCTGGGGACATGAAGAACAAGGGCCAGCTTCATCCCCCAAAACCATGCACTAGGCCACAGGATGCCAAGGCTTCCTGCTGGGTGGCGGAATAAAACTTGTTCTCCAACTACCAGTTCTTTTAGATACAAGGGTGGAGTTCATAAGCATAACGATATTTTAAGACTACTGAGACTATTTTGGTAACATCTATGGAACATGGAATTTAATACAACAGTTGAGGCTGGCGTGGTGGCTCATGTCTCTAGCACTTTGGGATGCTGAAGTGGGCAGATCATCTGAGGTCAGGAGATCGAAACCAGCCTAGCCAACATGGCAAAACCCTCTCTCTACTAAAAATACAAAAATTAGCCAGGCATGGTGGCAGGCGCCTGTAGCCCCAACTACTCAGGAGGCTGAGGCAGAAGAATAACTTGAACCTGGGAGGTGGAGGTTGCAGTAAGCCAAGACTACGCCACTTCACTCCAAGACTGGGTGACAGAGCAAGACCCCATCTCAACACACACACACATACACACAACACAAATAATGTTTAAGAATATTACCAAGTATGGTGGCTCATTCCTGTAACCCCAGCACTTTGGGAAGCCAAGGCGGGTGGACTGCTTAAGCCAAGGAGTTCGAGCCTGGGCAACATGGCAAAACCTCATCTCTACAAAAAATTACAAAAATTAGCCAGGCACAGTGTGTTAGCCAGGATGGTCTCGATCTCCTGACCTCATGATCTGCCCGTCTCTGCCTCCTAAAGTGCTGGGATTATAGGCATAAGCCACCGCGCCCGGCCTTTTTCTTTTTTGATGGAGTCTCACTCTGTCACCCAGGCTGGAGTGCAATGGTGCAATCTCAGCTCCCTGCAACCTCTGCCTCCCCGGGTTTAAGTGATTCTCCTGCCTCAGCCTCCTGAGCAGCTGGGATTACAGGCACGCACCACCACGCCCAGCTAAATTTTGTATTTTTAGTAGAGATGGGGTTTCACCATGTTGACTAGGATGGTCTCAATCTGTTGACCTCATGGTCTGCCCACCTCAGCCTCCCAAAGTGCTGGGATTACAGGCGTGAGCCACAGGGCCCGGCCCTGGCCTAGCTTTTTAATAAACTTCCACTCCTCATTCAAATTCTTTCTTTTGAGGAGGCAAGAATTGAGGTTGCTGCAGACCTGTACAGATTCACTGCCAATAACTTGGGATATCTTCCACCGGTAACATGTGGTCTACGCTGGAGTGCAGTAGTGTGTAGTGTGATCATGTCTCACTGCAGCCTCAACCTCCCAGGCTCATGTAATCCTCCCACCTCAGCCTCCCAAGTAGCTGGGACCACAGGCACAGGACAGTATGCCCGGCTAATTTTTTTTTTTTTTTTTTTGTAGAGAGGGAGTCTTCCTATGTTGCCCAGGCTGGATTCTTTTTTTTTTTTTTTTTTTTTTTGAGACGGAGTCTTGCTCTGTCGCGCAGGCTGGAGTGCAGTGGCCGGATCTTAGCTCACTGCAAGCTCCGCCTCCCAGGTTTACGCCATTCTCCTGCCTCAGCCTCCCGAGTAGCCGGGACTACAGGTGCCCACCACCTCGCCCGGCTAGTTTTTTGTATTTTTTAGTAGAGAAGGGGTTTCACCATGTTAGCCAGGATGGTCTCGATCTCCTGACCTCGTGATCCGCCCATCTCGGCCTCCCAAAGTGCTGGGATTACAGGCTTGAGCCACCACGCCCGGCCGCCCAGGCTGGATTCTTATCACTGGAAACAAATTTTCATGTTAGGATGAGAAGTTCTAACCATGGAGGTGGGGGAGAGGCAATTCTTGGTCACTCACGTGTCAATGGCTTGCTGGAATTTCCCAACTCTGGCAAAAACTCTGCCAATGTTGTCAAGGGCTCTGGATTTTGCATCAGGAAGGTCACTGTAGGGAAGAAGCAAAATAAGCCATTCACTAGAAAATCAGCTGTTCTAGGCACTGTGGAAATAGGAACGAAGGCAAAGACAGGAACCCTGGCCTCAGAAACTCAGGGTTTCAGTTGGAGGGACAATGTCCAGCCTGGCAAGGATGAGACACATTTCATCCGTGGACCCAAAACTCCGGCACTGAGCACGGACTTGGGAAGACAGTCTTCCCTTGGTTTTTAATCACTGCGGGGATGCCTGATTCATTATTCACCCACATTCCATTGGTGTCTGATCACCGCAGGGATGCCTGCCTTGGTCATTCACCCACATTCCCTTGGTGACAAGTCAATTGCGGGGATGCTTGCTTTGGCTGCTCACCCACATTGCAGCCCAGGGCTGCTCCCTACACCCCTTCTCTGTGTCTCTACCTTTCTCTTTAAACTTACCTCCTTCACTATGGGCAACTTTCTGCCCTCCATTCCCCCATCTTCTCCCTTAGCCTGTGTTCTTAAAAACTTAAAACCTCTTGGGAGAAAATTTTTGCAATCTACACATCTGACAAAGGGCTAATATCCAGAACCTACAAAGAACTCAAACAAATTTACAAGAAAAAAACAAACAACCCCATCAAAAAGTGGGCAAAGGATATGAACAGACATTTCTCAAAAGAAGACATTCATACAGCCAACAGACACATGAAAAAATGCTCATCATCACTAGCCATCAGAGAAATGCAAATCAAAACCACAATGAGATACCATCTCACACCAGTTAGAATGGCGATCATTAAAAAGTCAGGAAACAACAGGTGCTGGAGAGGATGTGGAGAAATAGCAACACTTTTACACTGTTGGTGGGACTGTAAACTAGTTCAACCATTATGGAAAACAGTATGGCGATTCCTCAAGGATCTAGAACTAGATGTACCATATGACCCAGCCATCCCATTACTGGGTATATACCCAAAGGATTATAAATCATGCTGCTATAAAGACACATGCACACGTATGTTTATTGCGGCACTATTCACAATAGCAAAGACTTGGAATCAACCCAAATGTCCATCAGTGGCAGACTGGATTAAGAAAATGTGGCAGATATACACCATGGAATACTATGCAGCCATAAAAAAGGATGAATTTGTGTCCTTCGTAGGGACATGGATGCAGCTGGAAACCATCATTCTTAGCAAACTATCACAAGAACAGAAAACCAAACACCGCATGTTCTCACTCATAGGTGGGAACTGAACAATGAGATCACTTGGACTCGGGAAGGGGAACATCACACACCGGGGCCTATCATGGGGAGGGGGAAGGGGGGAGGGATTGCACTGGGAGTTATACCTGATGTAAATGATGAGTTGATGGGTGCTGACGAGTTGATGGCTGCAGCACACCAACATGGCACAAGTATACATATGTAACAAACCTGCACGTTATGCACATGTACCCTAGAACTCAAAGTATAATAATTAAAAAATAAATAAATAAATAAATTTAAAAAAAAAAAACAACTTAAAACCTCTTCAACTCTCGCCTGACCTAAAACCTAAGCATCTTATTTTCTTCTGCAACACCACTTGGCCCCAATACAAACTCTGTAATGGGGGAATGGAGGGCGGAAAGTTGCCCATAGTGGTTCTAAATAGCCAGAAAACGGCACTTTTGATTTCTCCATTTTACAAGACCTGGATGATTTTTGTCGAAAAATGGACAAACAATCTGAGGTGCCTGACATACAGGCATTCTTTTACACATCGGTCCCTCCCTAGTCCCTGTTCCCAATGCGACTTGTCCCACATCCTCCTCCTTTGCCTCCCGCCTGTTCCTTCAGTCCCAACCCCAAGCGTCACTGAGTCTTTTGAATCTTCCTTTTCTACAGACCCATCTGACCTCTCCTCCCCAGGCTGCTCCTCGCCAGGTCCCAATTTTTCCTCAGCCTCCGCTCCCCCACCCTATAATCCTTTTATCACCTCCCCTCCTCACACCTGGTCCCCCTTACAGTTTTGTTCCACTACTAGCCCTCCCCCACCTGCCCAACAATTTCCTCTTAAAAAGGTGGCTAGAGCTAAAGGCATAGTCAAGGTTAATGTTCCTTTTTCTTTATCCCACCTCTCCCAAATCAGTTAGCGTTTAGGCTCTTTTTCATCAAATATAAAAACCTAGCCCAGTTCATGGCCTGCTTAGCAGTAACTCTTAGACCCTTTACTGCCCTAGACCCAGAGGGGCCAGAAGGCCACCTTATTCTTTTTTTTTTTTTTTTTTTTTTGAGACAGAGTCCTGCTCTGTTGCCCAGGCTGGAGTGCAGTGGCACGATCTTGGCTCACTGCAAGCTCCACCTCCCAGGTTCACGCCATTCTCCTGCCTCAGCCTCCCGAGTAGCTAGGACTACAGGCGCCCGCCACCACGCCCGGCTAATTTTTTGTATTTTTTTTTTTTTTTTTTTTTTTTTGAGACGGAGTCTTGCTCTGTAGCCCGGGCTGGACTGCAGTGGCCGGATCTCAGCTCACTGCAAGCTCCGCCTCCCGGGTTTACGCCATTCTCCTGCCTCAGCCTCCGGAGTAGCTGGGACTACAGGCGCCCGCCACCTCGCCCGGCTAGTTTTTTGTATTTTTAGTAGAGACGGGGTTTCACCGTGTTAGCCAGGATGGTCTCGATCTCCTGACCTCGTGATCCGCCCGTCTCGGCCTCCCAAAGTGCTGGGATTACAGGCTTGAGCCACCGCGCCCGGCCAATTTTTTGTATTTTTTAGTAGAGACGGGGTTTCACCGTGTTAGCCAGGATGGTCTCGATCTCCTGACCTCGTGATCCGCCTGCCTCAGCCTCCCAAAGTGCTGGGATTACAGGCATGAGCCATCGTGCCCGGCCTACACCTTATTCTTAATATCCATTTTATCACCCAGTCAGCTCCTGACATTAGAAAAAAGCTTCAAAAATTGAAATCCAGCCCTCAAACCCTGCAACAGAAATTAATCAACCTCACCTTCAAGGTGTACAATAATAGAGAGGAGGAAGCCAGACAACAACACATTTCTGAGTTACAGCTACTTGCCTCCACCGTAAGACAACCCACAACCACGTCTCCAGCGTACAAGAACTTCAGAACATACAAGCCACAGCTCCTAGGGGCTCCTTCAAAACATCCTCGTGGACCTTGCTTCAAATGCCAAAAGCCTGGCCACTGGGCCTCAGAATGCCCACAGCCTGGGATTCCTCCTAAGCCATGTCTGTGTGGGCCCCCACTGGAGGTCGGACTGTCCGACTCACACTGCCGCCGCTCCTAAAGCCCCTGGAGCCCAAACCCAGCGTTCCTTGGCTGACTCCTTCCCAGATCTCCTCAGCTTAGCAGCTAAAGACTAACACTGCCCAATCACCTCGGAGGCCCGCTAGACCATCATGGATGCCGAGCTTCGGGTAACTCTTACAGTGGAGGGTAAGTCTATCCCCTTCTTAATCCATACAGAGGCTACCCACTCCACATTACCTTCTTTTCAAGGGCCTATTTCCTTTGCCTCCAGAACTGTTGTGGATATTGATGGCCAGGCTTCTAGACCCCTTAAAACTCCCCGGTGCCAACTTGGACAACATTCTTTTACACACTCCTTTTTAGTTATCCCCACCTGCCCAGCTCCCCTATTAGGTCAAGACACTTTAACTAAATTATCTGCTTCCCTGACTATTCCTAGGCTATAGCCATACCTCATGGCTGCCCTTTTCCCCAGTTCAAAGCCCCCTTCACATCCTCCCCTTTATCTCCCCACCTTAATCCACAAGTATAGGACACCTCTACTCCCTCCTTGGCAACCGATCATGCACCCCTTACCATCCCATTAAAACCTAATCACCCTTACCCCACTCAATGCCAATATCCCATCCCACAGCATGCTTTAAAAAGATTAAAGCCTGTTATCACTTGCCTGTTACGGCATGGCCTTTTAAAGCCTGTAAACTCTCCTTACAATTCCCCCGTTTTACCTGTCCAAAAACCTTACAGGTCAGTTCAACAAGTTAGACAAGGCTTACAGGTTAGTTCAGGATCTGTGCTTTATCAACCAAATTGTCTTGCCTATCCACCCTGTGGTGCCAAACCCATATACTCTCCTATCCTCAATACCTCCCTCCACAACCCATTATTCTATTCTAGATAAATCTAGCTGACCCCATAGATCCTAAATCCTTTCCCCACTCCTCTTTCTGTTCCTCGAAGACAGCTTTAGAGACTGCTCCCACACTAGCTCTCCCTGACTCATCCCAACCCTTTCCATTAAACACAGCCGAAGTGCAGGGCTGTGCAGTCGGAATTCTTACACAAGGACCAGGACTGAGCCCTGTAGCCTTTTTATCTAAACAACTTGACCTTACTGTTTTAGCCTAGCCCTCATGTCTGCGTGCAGTGGCTGCCACTGCCTTAATACTTTTAGAGGCCCTCAAAATCACAAACTATGCTCTCTACAGTTCTCATAACTTCCAAAATCTATTTTCTTCCTTACACCTAACACATATACTTTCTGCACCCCCACCACTACCTCTCAGCAAGCTGAACTCATTGCCTTAACTCAGGCCCTCACTCTTGCAAAGGGACTATGTGTCAATATTTACACTAACTCTAAATATGCCTTCCATATCCTGCACCACCATGCTGTTATATGGGCAGAAAGAAATTTCCTCACTACACAAGAGTCCTCCATCATTAATGCCTCCTTAATAAAAACTCTTCTCAAGGCTGCTTTACTTCCAAAAGAAGCTGGAGTCATACACTACAAGGGCCACCAAAAGGCATCAGATCCCATCACTCAGGGCAATGCTTATGCTGATAAGGTACCTAAAGCAGCAGCTAGCATTCCAACTTCTGTCCCTCATGGCCAGTTTTTCTTTCTCATCGGTCACTCCCACCTACTCTCCCACTGAAACTTCCACCTATCAATCTCTTCCCAAATAAGGCAAATGGTTCTTGGACCAAGGAAAGTATCTCCTTCCAGCCTCACAGGCCCATTCTATTCTATTGTCATTTCATGACCTCTTCCATGTAGGTTACAAGCTGCTAGCCCACCTCTTAGTACCTAACCTCTCATTTCCTTTCCATTGTGGAAATCTATCCATAAGGAAATCACTTCTCAGTGTTCCATCTGCTATTCTACTACTCCTCAGGGATTGTTCAGACCCCCTCCCTTCCCTACACATCAAGCTCAGGGATTTGCCCCCACCCAGGACTGGCAGATTGACTTTACTCACATGCCTCGAGTCAGGAAACTAAAATACCTCTTGGTTTGGGTAGACCCTTTCACTGGATGGGAAGAGGCCTTTCCCAAAGGGTCTGAGAGGCCACTGCAGTCATTTCTTCCCTTTTGTCAGACATAATTCCTCAGTTTGGCCTTCCCACCTCTATACAGTCCGATAATGGACCTGCCTTTATTAGTCAAATCACCCAAGCAGTTTCTCAGACTCTTGGTATTCAGTGGAAACTTCATACCCCTTATCATCCTCAATCTTCAGGAAAGATAAAACGGACTAATGGTCTTTTCCCAAAAACTCGCCAATCAAGCAAGTAATTATGCTGAACCCTCTTGGGCACTCTCCAATTGGATGTTCTGGGTCCTCCCAATTACTAGTCCTTTAATACCTATTTTTCTCCTTCTTTTATTTGGAGCTTGTGTCTTCCGTTTAGGTTTTCAATTCATACAACACTGCATCCAGGCCATCACCAATCATTCTATATGACAAATATTTCTTCTAACAACCCCACAGTATCACCCCTTATCACAAAATTCATTCAGCTTAATCTCTCCCACTCTAGGTTCCCATGCTGCCCCTAATCCCGCTTGAAGCAGCCCTGAGAAACATCGCCCATTCTCTCTCCATACCATGCCCCCCAAAATTTTTGCTGCCCCAACACGTCAACACTATTTTATGTTATTTTTCTTATTAATATAAGAAGACAGGAATATCAGGCCTCTGAGCCCAAGCTAAGCCATCATATCCCCTGTGACCTGCACGTATATATCCAGATGGCCTGAAGTAACTGAAGAATCACAAAAGAAGTGAAAATAGCCTTAACTGATGACATTCCACCATTGTGATTTGTTCCTGCCCCACCCTAGCTGATACAATATAGTCTCCCCTTCCCTTAAGAAGGTAGTTTGTAATATTCTGCCTCGTGGTTAAGAATGTATTTTATACACCTATCCCAAACCTATAAGAACTAATGATAATCCCACCACCCTTTGCTGACTCTTTTTGGACTCAGCCCGCCTGCACCCAGGTGAAATAAACAGCCTCGTTGCTCACACAAAGCCTGTTTGGTGGTCTCTTCACACGGACACGTGTGACATCCCAAAGTGCTAGGATTACAGGCATGAGCCACTATGCCTGACCTGTGGTTATTTTTGAGAGGAAGACACATTCTGTTTTTTTTAAAAAAATTAAAAAATAGCAAGGAACTGCTTTTGTTTTAAAAATCCTACATAGGTACATGAGTATGTAGGTAAATACATTGAAAAGGGGCCAGAGGACACATTCCAACAAGATCATCCCAGGAAGTGATGGGAAGTGGGTTGTGGGGGACAACTTTCAGGTTTTGCTCTCAGTACCACCCAGTTCCGGTTCAAGCCTGCAAGTCTGACATTATAGTACATAAAAACAAAACATGGGCACAATGGCTCATGCCAGTAGTCCCAGCTACTCAGCAGGGTGAGGCAGGAAGATTGCCTGAGCCTAAGAGTTGGAGGCTGCAGTGAAATACGATTGCACCACTACACTCTAGCCTGGGCAGCAGAGCAATACCCTGTTTCTAAAACAAAACAAAACAAAACAAAACACACAAAAAAAACCCACTATTTTCTGGGCCTCAGTGCCTGAGGGCTGAACCGGTTTCCAGGCATGGCATCCAGACCTCCCACACTGGTCCCTAGCCCTGCCACACCTGCCTACCTGTGGTTCTCCAAGTCCTCCATCCCTGCCACATCTTTCTGCCCTGCCCAAGCTCCCCTTCTCCCTTCCCCTTGCCCACCTTACTGACCCTGCTGCCTTCCCTGAGGCCCCTGCCAAGTTCCCACCTGCCTCTCTCCTTGGTCCCTGGGCCTCACTGTGCACCTGCTGCTGTCACAGCCCATCAGAGTGGATCCCCTCTTCTAGAATGGGTGCTCTGTTCCGGCAAGTTGAATGAGTGAATAAGCTGTAATATGTTCATTTTTTATGACAATATATACTAAAAATCATAATAGCAAAAATAAAGCATGTGATCAAATAATTTACAGATTATTCAGAGAAATAAATGAGTGCCGTGGGCACTAAAAAAACCACTTAGACTAGTAAGTGGCTAATCAGCAAGTGGCTGATTAGAATGAGGGAGCCCCTGAAGCACACAGGACTCACAAGGAAGACTGGAGTGAGCCTGGGTGAGGCCCATTAGTAGATGTTTAAAAACTAATAGGCTGGGCATGGTGGCTCACACCTGTAATCCTAGCACTTTGGGAGGCCAAGGCGGGTGGATCACCTGAGGTCAGGAGTTAGAGACTAGCCTGGCCAATATGGTAAAACCCCATCTCTACTGAAAACACAAAATTAGCCGGGCTGCCAATAATCCCAGCTACTTAGGAGGCTGAGGTAGGAGAATCACTTGAACCAGGGAGGTGGAGGTTGCAGTGAGCTGAGATCACTCCATTGCACTCCAGCCTAGGCAAGAAGAGTGAAACTGTGTCTCAAAAAAAAGGCCGGGCACAGTGGCTCACGCCTGTAATCTCAGCACTTTGGGAGGCCAAGGCGGGTGGATCACCAGGTCAGGATATTGAGACCACCCTGGCTAACACGGTGAAACCCCGTCCCTGCTAAAAATACAAAAAATTAGCCGGGCGTGGTGGCGGGCGCCTGTAGTCCCAGCTACTCAGGAGGCTGAAACAGGAGAATGGCGTGAACCCGGGAGGCAGAGCTTGCAGTGAGCCAAGATCGTGCCACTGCACTCCAGCCTGGGTGATGAACAAGACTCCATCTTAAAAAAAAAAAAAAAAAAAAAAAAATTGAACTAAAATTAAGGAACACCTCTGTTTACTTATTCAGTCACTTAGCACACATTCATTACATGCCCACTGTGGGGCAGGTGCTGGGAATAGCACCTTCCAAAGTCTAACAGGGCAGACAGGCTACCTGTGGAGAGGGAGCCCAGGGGAGGGATTTGTACCCCCTGGGGCAAGAGGCAGGCTTTTTTTCTTTTTTTTTTTTGAGATGGAGTCTCACTCTGTCACCCAGGCTGGAGTGCAGTGGCCCGATCTTGGCTCACTGTAAGCTCCGACTCCTGGGTTCAGGCCATTCTCCTGCCTCAGCCTCCCAAGTAGCTGGGACTACAGGCAACTGCCATCACGCCCGGCTAATTTTTTTGTATTTTTAGTAGAGATGAGGTTTCACCATGTTAGCCAGGATGGTCTCGATCTCCTAACCTCATGATCTGCCCACCTCGGCCTCCCAAAGTGCTGGAATTACAGGCATGAGCCACCGAGCTTGGCCTAGGAGGCAGGCTTTTCAACCTTTATTGAAATGTTGAAGAATGGGTGGAGGCAGCCTGATAAATTAAAGTGCTGGGGAAAAGGAAAGCATTCCTGGGGCTGGAGGATATGCACAGAGCTCTGCACTGGCTGGGGCCCAGAATGCCTGGGGGCCTTGAGAAAGCCAGGTCAAGAGAGGCCAGGAGAAGTCAAGTGAAGAAGGGCAACCTGTGTTGAGCAGGGCATTGAAACTTCATCCCAACCACAGGAGTTGCTTTTCAGAGAAAGGTCAGCTGAGCTGTAGGAAGCCCAGGTCAGAGGAAACAGGCAAGAAGTAAGGAGGGTCTGGACTGAGTTGTGGGAGGGAAACAGAGAAAGCACAGACAGGACAGGACATGGCCGGTGCTGGGCATGAACAGTGAGGGGGCCAGGCGCGGTGGCTCACGCCTGTCATCCATACCAACCTGAGCAATATAGCAAAAACAGTGAGGGGAGGGAGGTGTCTGGGAAACCTCCGGGCTTCTGGCTTGGGGACTGAGTGGCCAACACTGCTATCCTCGCAGATGGGGAACCCTCAAGAAGTAAGTTTGGGAGGAAGATAAGGGATTCCAATTTCAACATGTTAAGTTTAGGATTCTTGTGGGACATCCAGATGGAAATGTCTTAGAATCTGCTGGACACAGAGGTCTGAGGCTCAGGAGAGAGGTCTGGTGAGAAGTAAAGATTCCTAACTCATTTGTGCATTGGAGATGGCTGGATCCAAGGTACCATATATATACATCATATCTAATCCCCACAATCCCTGTGGGTTGGTATTACTATGCCTTCATTAGAGATGAGGAAACTGAGTAGAGGAGCAACTTAATCAAATCCACGCAGCTTCTAAGTGGCAGAGCCAGGGATCAAAGACAGGTCTGTCCCGAAAGCTGTTTTTTTCTTTTTCTTTTTTTTTTTTTTTATTTTTTGAGACAGAGTCTCGCTCTGTCGCCCAGGCTGGAGTGCAGTGGCCGGATCTCAGCTCACTGTAAGCTCCACCTCCCGGGTTTACGCCATTCTCCTGTCTCAGCCTCCCGAGTAGCTGGGACTACAGGCGCCCGCCACTTCACCCGGCTAGTTTTTTGTATTTTTTAGTAGAGAGGGGGTTTCACCGTGTTAGCCAGGATGGTCTCGATCTCCTGACCCGTGATCCGCCCGTCTCGGCCTCCCAAAGTGCTGGGATTACAGGCTTGAGCCACCACGCCCGGCCAGTAGCTGTTTTTTTCTAATATGGGATGGCCAATATGGGATATTCCTGCTCAGCACAGTGGAGGCAGGCGAGAAATGAACTGGGAATGGAAAGCATGTGGGGCTTGGATCAGTGAAGATGAAAGCGCAGGAGGCAGTAATGTTCAGGAACGTTTGACCCCAAGGGAAGATTGCTATAAGAGGGCAAGGGTGGGTTTAGAGAGGGCCTGAGGGTCAAGCAAAGGGGCTTGACCTTTAACCTGCAGGCAGTGAGGGGCCCAGGCCCACTTGTGAGCAGGGGAGGGAGAGTTCATAGCATGTGTCTCTGGAGATTTGCAGGAGGAGCTGGAGAGAGACAGCAGAGGCAGGGAAAGCAGCAGGACTTAGGTCGGCTGAGGGCTGGGTGCTGTGAGGGCAAATGGGATGATGGGAGACCAAGGAGGCTCAGACTGGTGAGATGAGTAGAAACCAGGCAGGAGGAAGTCAAGAATGACTCCAGGCCAGGCGCGGTGGCTCATGCCTGTAATCCCAGCACTTTGGGAGGCTGAGGCAGGCGGATCACCTGAGGTCAGGAGTTCGAGACCAGCCTCAACATGGAGAAACCCTGTCTCTACTAAAAATACAAAATTAGCTGGGCGTAGTGGTACATGCCTGTAATCCTAGCTACTTGGGAGGCTGAGGCAGGAGAATTGCTTGAACCTGGAAGGCGGAGGTTGTGGTGAGCCGAGATCGTGCCATTGCACTCCAGCCTGGGCAATAAGAGTGAAACTCTGTCTCAAAAAAAAAAAAAAAAAAAGAAGAAGGACTCCAAAGGGTAGAACCAGGATGCTGAGAAAGCAATGGAACCTCTGGGTGGAAGCCAGCAAGTCTTGAGAAGAGCTCATTTCTGGAGAGCTGGTATTACTACTACTGTGGATACCAGGTACTGTCCTAAGGTCTGTACATGTACTTCTGCATTTCATCCTCCCTTCCACCCTACAGGGTGCCCAGCTAACAGAGGAGACCCTGAGGCTGAGGGAGCTAAAGTGACTCATCTCAGGTCCCACAGCTGGGCGGCGCAAGTTCCACAGCCTAGATCTGCCTGACTCCACAGCCCGTGCTCTTGGTCAGCATCAGTTTTACAAGACCCTGCTTGATTTGACCCCTGCCCACTTCCTTCAGTCTCCTCTTGGCCACTCTCCCTGGCAATATGCTGTGCTCTCCAGCCTTAAGTACCCTCCTGTCTCAGGGCCTTTCCATAGGCCCTGTGTGTTTCCCAATGTCATCAAGTCCTCCTGGAATGTATTTCTCACCACACAGGATTCTGTACTTTTCTTCTGTGGCACTTATCACCATTGCAATTAATTAGTTATGTCCCTTTTTGCTTGATATCTGCAAGGAAATGACCCTTGTGTCTGGTCATTACTGTATTCCCACACTAGCAGCATCTGGCATGTCTGGGGCTTCATGCGTGCTTGTCAAGATGACGTAAGAATATAAACACCCCTAAGAGCCAGATCATTGGGTAGCTTTTTGGAATTTTGAGCCACTACCCTTTTTGTGGCAAAGAAGCTAACAGTCTAGGTGCCCCCACCCTCAGTCCTGGGCAGGTGGTCCCCACCTCCGGGAGAATCTACCTCGGGCATGCAGAGCAGAAAATGGGAGTCAAGCCACCAGCAGCCCTGGCAAGGGCCTCAGATAGCCCCAGGTGTCCTTCTCTGTAGGCTCACGCCAGTGGCCTCCCCTAGGGCACTCACTATTCCTTGGCGATCTCCAGGTCCTTTCTGTGGCTCTGCAGGGCTGCCGCCATCTGCCCCAGCTCAATCTGGGCATTCCCTATGCAGCTATACAAGTTTCCAACCAGTTCATCCTTGTTGGGAACCTCTTCCTTATTCCATTCCAGTACCTTCTTCAGCACTTTCTCGGCTTTCTGAAGACTCCCTTCAGCACTGCCGCTTGTGAGCACTGGGAAAGGAAAGGGGTGCTGTGGAGGCCAGGGCAGCCTCCTCTTGGCTGACGGGGTAACTCCTCTTCCTGCAGACACCATCTGCAGGTCAGAGAGACCAGGGGTTCAGACACCTGGTTCCTCCTTTCCCACCTGATAAGGCACTGGAGGCACCTGCCCCACCCTCTGAGAACAACACCCACACATGTCAATGTCCTCCAGGCTCTTGAGGATGTAATGGGCTGTCTGTGAGGGATGGCGTTTGTGGTCCCGCAGCCATTTCTCTTGCATCAGCTTCCGGTCCCGCTCCCTAGCATAGATCGGCTTTTGCTGCCTCCAGAAGTTGCTGTGAGTATCCAGGTAGTTGATGCCCGTCATGATGAGGTCCTCCACAGTCAGGCCGCCCTTCATGGTGCCTTTGATCAGGTCTGTGGGGAAGGGGTGTGAGGAGGCGCCAAGGAGAACAGGCCTCTAAGGGGTTTGCCTCCTGTTGCCTCCCGGTAGCTGCTGCAGGGCCCTCTGTGAAGAGCTCTGCCTGGAGTTGTTGAAACAGAGAGGAATGTGAGTGCGCATGGTGGCAGAGTGGGTTTATCCAGGCCAGGATGCAGCCAGAGCCCCACTTTCAGGGAGTTCCATGGTATGGGCACCTTATGGCAAGATATGAGGAGCTAACCAGAAGGGGCAGCTGGTGGATGGCTCGCTGAGAAGCCTTGGGGCTTGCCCAGTTCAAACTGTGTCCTCAGAGAACACTGAGTCTAAATGCACGATCTGGCCCAGGCTGCCAGTGCTCAGTGATTTCCCAGGTGCCCAGTGGGCCTGTGCATGCTGGGAGCTGGAAGGGGAGTACCCAACTCCTGCTCACTGCCTGGCCAGAGGTTACAGCCAGTAGCAAAGCTACAAGGCCACTTGAGGTAATATTCAAGCCACCCCTTCCCTCTGCAGCAGGTCCTCTGGAGAACAGGAGGCATTCAGCCTGTTGCCAAGGAGATGTGCCAGCAGTGAAGCTGTTCCTGTGTCACGGAACAGGGAACCCTACATATGACCTTGGGAAGCCAATTTTGGAGAAGAGGCATTTGGTTCACAGGTGACCCTGCTCAGGCTTATCAGCTAATGGCAATACTCCCATCCCCATGTTAATGCGAGACGTTCATCTCAGGCCTCTGTCCTTCATCCTGTCACTGGTAGCAGTGTGGTGGAAAGAGCACTAGACTGGCCAGGTGTGGTGGCTCACACCTGTAATCCCAGCACTTTGGGAGGCTGAGGCGGGCAAATCACTTGAGGTCAGGAGTTCGAAACCAGCCTGGCCAACATGGTGACACCCCATCTCTACTAAAAATACAAAAAATTAGCTGGGCGTGGTGGTGGGTGCCTGTAATCCTAGCTACTAGGGAGGTTGAGGCAGGAGAATTGCTTTAACCCAGGAGATGGAGGTGGCAGTGAGCCAAGTTTGCTCCACTACACTCCAGCCTGGGTGACAGAGCAAGACTCTGTCTTTAAAAGAAAGAGCACTGGACTGGAGGTCAGAGGCCTGGGTTCTGCTGGTGACTCCACCACGAACTTGTTTGTCAACTTGTAAAAGTTCCTCCCCAATCAGGGTCTCTATTTCCTTATCTATGAAAGGAGAACTTGGACCAGATGATGTTTCAGAACATCCTAGAACTAATATCCTCGGATTCAAGCACCTGTGTGCTGGATTCGTTTGCCCATTGTAAAGATTGAAGGCAAAGGGGATGTCCCTTCAGGGACTATGGTGGTAAAGGAGACCAAATCTCTGTTGTTCCCTTCCAGGGTACCATAGCACTTAGGAGCATTGCTCTAAAATTGGACTTCCTGGATTCGAATGTAAGCCATGTCATTGCCTACCTATATGTGACCTTAGTTTCCGTTGGTCTGCGCCTCAGTTTCCTCATCTGTAAAATGAGAATGCTAATAAAACCCGTCCATAGGTACATGTCAGCTAATATTATATGACAGGTTCTGCCTTCGGCTCATGCATGAAGCATCCACCCAAATTTCCTTTCCCCCAAAGCCCTGTGCCAACAAACTGTCCGAAACCTTCATCCAATAGGAGCTTCTCCAGATACTCTTTGTCCACGTAGAGCTCCCCCAGAAGCTGGCGAACAGTCTTCTCACTCTTGAGTGAGCCCTTCCGCTTGGGCTCTCCCTTGGTAGGGTGTAAGAGGTGTCTCATGGGCTGAGGCTTCTGCTGGGCTTTTATAGTCTGAGAAAATGGAGCAACACCCAGTAGAGCTTCAGCAAGGAGCAGAATATACCCAGCCATGGCCCTAGGGTCTGTGATCCCAGATTCCTCCAACTCCAGGACCTTTCTGTGGGCCAAGAGCCATGGAGAATGCCTGGTTGGGTTGCAGCTAGACTCCCAAGGCCCCTTCTCAGGCACACACAGCCTCTTCCCTTGGAGGGATACAACCGCAGAACCGGGGCCCTTACCTCAGCCTGCTTGCTTAAGAAGGAGAGGTCCCCTTTGTTCTCCAGCTTAATGGAAGAAGGACCTGCAAGGAAAGAAGCTGGAGCTCAGGTCGGCCAGGCCCCCACGGCCAGAACCCCCACGCATGATCTATAACATATTTTTAGGTGGAAATGGCTGCCTTTGGCAGGGGGATGGTGGAGGCTGTGGCAAAGCTGGCCTTAAGCCAGCCTAGCAAGCAAATGGTGCAGGCTGTTTGGTATAACTCCTAGGAGCTAACAGCCCCCACTAGCCCCAGGCTATGGCAGCCAGATTTCCAAACAAAGGGAGGCCAAGGGTACAGGGGAAACTGTCCATTTCCAGGCCCTGCCACCCACAGAGCAAGCTCTCACTTGTTCTCACTTGCTTCCCTTCTACCCCTGCCTTAATGCTGATGGCTAAGGCCAGCCCTTGGTATACGTCTGGTGAGGGAGGAAGCCAGGGACTACAGAAGGCTGGGCTCAGGACCGTGTTCTAGCTTTTGACACCAGGCTAAAGACAGGCCTACTTTGAAACAGCCCTTCTAAGCTGACCTTTAGGAAAACCCAAGGCTGTAACGCTCAGAGATCAGTGTGTTCGTCAGGAAATGGTCCTCCTGGCGGACAGGTGGCGCCGGCCACCACGCCCAACTAATCCTCAACAACACTGCAGCAGCCAAATCCAAGTGGGGGACTCCCTGCGGGCCTGGTGGTGGCTGCTCACCTGCTGTACCTCAGCCTTCCTCTAAACCTAAGGATTCCAAGGACCTTCCTGGATAAGGGCATAGGCCCTGTGGCCACTCACTTCCCACTGAGTTGTTGATGGCTTCCTGGGCTTTCTGAATGCCAACTTTGAATTCCCGATCAGGCCTCAGCTTGTAGCCTCGATGATAGAATACCAAGGCAAACTCAAAGTCTCCCATTGTGTACAGTGTCTCAGCCTTTTGTAAAATCCCCTGGAATGGGAGGAAATCAAATCAAAGTGAACAGATAAGGCCTTATAGGACTCACATGTGGTGGAACAGAAGGGTCCTGGGTTGAGGGTCAAGGTTGGAATACAGGGAGCAGGGACTTAGGCAATGACCTAAGAAGAGAAAACGGCATCAAACACTAGGCAGTCTGGCTGCTTCTACTTGTAACAACTACTTGTTACAACTACTTGTAACCGGCAGCTGCTGCAGGCAATAGCAGGATCGAGTCCTCCCGCCCATGCAGTCACCTTACAGAAAGTTGGGTCACTCTGGAGCGAAGCCTCAGCATCCTCCAGGGATCTCTCCAAGTCTCCCATCTTCAGGAAGCACTTTGAGCGAGCAACCAGGCAGTTCTTGTCTCCATCCTGAAGGTAAAGAGCCTGACAAAGAAACCAGTCAGGTTGACAGCCAGCATGAAGAGCAAGGTAGAAGCTGCAGTGGGAAGGGCAGCCCAAACCCTCCTGCAGAGGTTCAAGGGGATTCTTCAGGCCAGCACACAGGCCTCTGGCTCCTAAGCAGCACAACTCCGATCTGCACTCAGTCAACTTGATTATCTGCACGTGGCTCACCTTGAACAAGGTCAAATCATGGCTATGATGGAAGCCACTGGCTGAAGAGTGGGAATATGCTACTCTGTGGATACGCTGACTTTCTGCCAATGTCTGAGAGCCCCCCAGTCTCCTCAGGCAATAGAACTATAGGGTATTTTGTGCACACCAAACTCAACCACAAACCTGAAATGGCAACACATCATACTCAAAGTAAATTTCAAAGGCTAAGCATTCTGAAGTGGACTTGAGGACAATCTGCCATGTGGGTTAACCATTCCAGTAGCCTTCTCTTTTTATGTAGCTAATCAAGAACTAATCACTATACCCGGGAATTATGATGAAAGTGCCAGGAAAAGGCTGGGAGTGGTGGCTCACACCTGTAATCCCAGCACTTTATTTGTTGTTGTTGTTGTTTTTGAGTCTCAGCTCTGTCACCCAGGCTGGAGGGCAGTGGCCCGATCTCCGCTCACTGCAAGCTCCGCCTCCCAGGTTCATGCCATTCTCCTGCCTTAGCCTCCCGAGTAGCTGGGACTACAGGCGCCCACCACCACGCCCAGCTAATTTTTTTGTATTTTTAGTAGAGATGGGGTTTCACTGTGTTAGCCAGGATGGTCTTGATCTCCTGACCTTGTGATCTGCCCGCCTTGGCCTCCCAAAGTGCTGAGATTACAAGTGTGAGTCACTACGCCCGGCCAATACCAGCACTTTGGCAGGTTGAGGTGGATGGAATGCTTGAGCCCAAGAGCAAGCTCCACCTCCCGGGTTCACGCCATTCTCCAGCCTCAGCCTCCCGAGTAGCTGGGACTACAGGCGCCCTGCTAATTTTTTTGTATTTTCAGTAGAGACGGGGTTTCACTGTGTTAGCCAGGATGGTCTTGATCTCCTGACTTTGTGATCCACCCGCCTTGGCCTCCCAAAGTGCTGGGATTACAGGCTTGAGCCACCACACCTGGCCAATATGAGCACTTTGGCAGGTCGAGGTGGACGGAATGCTTGAGCCCAAGAGTTTGAGACAGGGTTTTGCCATGACAAAACCCTGTCTCTACAAAATACAAAAAAATTAGCTGGGTGTGGTGGTCTATGACTGTAGTCCCAGCTACTCAGGAGGCTGAGATGGGAGGATTGCTTGAACCTGGAGAGGTCGAGGCTGCAGTAAGCCATGATCACACCACTGCACTCCAGCCTGGGTGACAGAATGAGATTCTGTCTCAAAAAACAAAACAAAACAAAACAAAACAAAAAGAGGCCGGGTGCAGCGGCTCACATCTGTAATCCCAGAACTTTGGGAGGCCGAGGCAGGTGGATTATGAGGTCAGGAGTTCGAGACCAGCCTGGCCAACATGGTGAAACTTGTTTCTACTAAAAACACAAAAATTAGCCAGATGTGGTGGTGAGCACCTGTAATCCCAGCTACTCAGGAGTCTGAGGCAAGAGAATCGCTTGAACCTGGGAGGCAGAGGTTGTAGTGAGCTGAGATCATGCCACTGTACTCCAGCCTGGGTGATGCAGTGAGATGCTGTCTCAAAAAAAAAAAAAAAAAAAAAAAAAAGCCAGGAAAATGAAACTGTGATTTTGACCCTAAAGTGGGGTTGAGGGAGATTTTCCCTCTCTTCTGTGTGAGATGATTACCATAGTCTGTGGTGTACTGTCCTTCCTGAGGCATCTAACTGTACTCACCCCTCTTTTTCTTTTTTGAGACAGTCTCACTCTGTCACTCAGCCTGGAGTGCAGTGGCACGAACTCTGCTCACTGCAACTTCCGAGTCCCGGGTTGAAGCAATTCTCCTGCTTAGCCTCCCGAATACTTGGGACTACAGGCGCCTGCCATCACGCCTGGCTAATTTTCTTCTTTTTTCTTTTTTGAGATGGAGTTTCGCTCTTGTTGCCAAAGCTGGAGTGCAATGGCACAATCTCGGCTCACTGCAACCTCAGCCTCCTGGGTTCAAGCAATCCTCCTGCCTCAGCCTCCAGAGTAGCTGGGATTACAGGCACTCGCCACCACACCTGGTTTATTTTTTGTATTTTTAGTAGAAACGGGGTTTCACCATGTTAGCCAGGCTGGTCTCGAACACCTGACCTTAGGTGATCCACCTGCTTTGGCCTCCCAAAGTGCTGGGATTACAGACCTGAGCCACCTGACCTGGTCTTTTTTTTTGAGATGGAGTTTCACTCTTATTGCCCAGGCTAGAGTGCAATGGCACAATCTTGGCTCACTGCAACCTCTGTCTCTCAGGTACCCAGCCCTTTCTAAGACCTTATTACTTTTCTAAGAAGAGGAAGTAGCTACTGTGTTTCTGGAAAGTGACTACATCTCATCCAAGGCTACCCTTCCCTCAGGGTGTTCTTTTTCTCTGCCAGGGGTACTTCAGGATGCGACATGATCCAGCAGGAGAAGAATAAGTGGGGACAGGGCTTCTGAACTCAATTGTTCACTTATCTGGTCATCATTTCTGGTTTTAGGGTGTGGTTGGTGACTGAAAGGGACAAACAACTCTGGGGAGCTGTTGAGAAGCTTGATCTTACAGGAAGTCTTGAGACTGGAGGGTTATCCTACCACTCTATCTAGAATAAGAAGTGGGCAATTTGGAGCAAAAGAAATGGTCGGGCCGGGCGCGGTGGCTCACGCCTGTAATCCCAGCACTTTGGGAGGCCGAGGCGGGCGGATCACAAGGTCAGGAGATCGAGACCATGGTGAAACCCCGTCTCTACTAAAAATAGAAAAAATTAGCCGGGCGCAGTGGCGGGCGCCTGTAGTCCCAGCTACTCGGGAGGCTGAGGCAGGAGAATGGCGTGAACCCGGGAGGCGGAGCTTGCAGTGAGCTGAGATTGCGCCACTGCACTCCAGCCTGGGCGACAGAGCGAGACTCCGTCTCAAAAAAAAAAAAAAAAAAAAAAAAAAGAAATGGTCATAAAAACATCTTTTTAGGGCACTGTAGCTCATACCTGTAATCCTAGCACTTTGTGAAGCCAAAGCAGGAGTATTACTTGAGCTCAGGTGTTCAATACCAGCCAGGGCAACATAGCAAAACACCTGTCTCTACAAAAAACAAAACAAAACAAAACAAAACAAAATAGCCAGGTATGGTGGTGTAAGCCTGTAGCTCCAGCTACTTGGAACACTAAGGTGGGAGGATCACTTGAGCTCAGGAGTTTGATGCTGTATTGAGCTGTGATTGTGCCACCACATTCCAGCCTGGGAGATAGAACGAGATCCTGTCTCTAAAAAAGAAAGAAAGAAAGAAAGAGTTTCCTTATGCAGATGTCAGATGTGTAGTTTGGTGGTTAGCACCTCAGCCTTGGAATCTAAGTCTAGCTTTGAATCCTTCCTCTGCCACTTGCTAGTTCAGCAACCTTGGACATGTTGCTCAACTTCTGTATATTTCTTCATCTATAAAATTGAGTATACACTGCGCGGGGTGGTTCACGCCTGTAATCCCAGCACTTTGGGAGGCTGAGGTGCGGGGATCACCTGAGGAGGGGAGTTCGAGACCAGCCTGACCAACATGGAGAAACCCCATCTCTACTAAAAATAAAAAATTAGCTGGGCGTGGTGGGGCATGCATGGAATCCCAGCTACTCGGGCGGCTGAGGCAGAAGAAACGTTTGAACCTGGGAGGTGGAGGTTGGGGTGAGCCGAGATCACGCACGCCATTGCACTCCAGCCTGGGCGACAAGAGCAAAACTCCATCTTAAGAACAACAACAGGCCGGGCGCGGTGGCTCAAGCCTGTAATCCCAGCACTTTGGGAGGCGGGAGGATCACGAGGTCAGGAGATTGAGACCATCCTGGCTAACACGGTGAAACCCCGTCTCTACTAAAAAAATACAAAAAAAAACCTAGGCGGGCGAGGTGGCGGACGCCTGTAGTCCCAGCTACTCGGGAGGCTGAGGCAGGAGAATGGCGTAAAACCGGGAGGCGGAGCTTGCAGTGAGCTGAGATCCGGCCACTGCACTCCAGCCTGGGTGACAGAGCGAGACTCCACCTCAAAAAAAAAAAAAACAAAAAAAACAACAACAAAAATCGAGTATGCTTAGCAGTGTGCCTGAGGCTAAGGCAGTCGCTTGAATCCAGGAGGTGGAGGTTGCAGTGAGCCAAGATCACACCATTGCACTCCAGCTTGGAGACAGAGCAAGACTACATCTCCAAAACAACAACAACAACAACAACAACAACAACAGCAAAAAACCAACCAGCACCCAATCCCCTCAGGGTGGGATGATGCAATTTATACTAGGGTTACTATAATAATGTTGCTGGTTGGTGCGGCGGCTCACATCTATAATCCCAGCACTTTGGGAGGCTGAGGCAGGTGTATCACTTGAGAGTTCAACACCAGCCTGGCCAACATGGCGAAACCCTGTCTCTACTAAGAATACAAAAATTAGCCAGGTGTGGTGGCACACACCTGTAATCCCAACTACTCCCTAGGGTGAGGCAGGAAAATCGCTTGAACCTAGGGAGGCGAAGGTTGCAGTGAGCTGAGATCTCGCTACTGCACTCCAGCCTGGGCGACAGAGCAAGACTTTGTCTCAAAATTAATAGTAATAATAATAATAATATGTTGCTTACTGTCCACCTTTTATAAGTAACGGTGTGCTGGAGACATTGCAGCTTCTGCACACAACCTCCCATCCAATCTGCCAGCAAATGATGGGAAGTGAAGGCCGCTCTTTGAGAGGAGGCCGGTTAATCATGAAACATTTAAGTAAAAAAGAGGAAGAGGTCACTGTTAATGTAGAGAATGGAGATCGCAAGTGGGAATTCGTAGAAAATGGCCAAGCACAGGGCTTATCTGTGACAGCAGTGTGTCCATCAACAATCAGTGAATAATACAAACAATAGGGTCCTCCAGGCATCATCAAGACCTCAGTGTTATCTGCAATCAAAAGGTGACTGGGGCGGGCTCAGTGGCTCACGCCTGTAATCCCAGCACTTTGGGAGGCCGCGGTGGGTGGATCACGAGATCAGGAGTTCGAGACCAGCCTGGCCAACATAGTGAAAACCCCGTCTCTACTAAAAATACAAAATAGTTAGCCGGGCATGGTGGGCGGCGCCTGTAGTCCCAGCTACTTGAGAGGTTGAGGCAGGAGAATCGCTTGAACCCTGAAGGTGGAGGTTGCGGCGAGCCGAGACCGTGCCATTGCAGTCCAGCCTGGGCAACAAGAGTGAAACTCCGTCTCAAAAAAAAAAAAAAAAAAAAAAAAGTGACGGGTGACGGGGTGATGGATAGGTTGAGAGCTCGACTCACGTTGCTGAAGCTCTGAGCGGCTTTAGAGAATTCTCCGCACAGGTAGAGCCGCTCGCCTTCCGCCATGTAAGAGGGAAAGGTGCTTCGCGAGGTCTCGCCTTCGGGGTCCGACATGGTGACCGGATTTAGAGACGCTAAAGCAGAGACAATCGAAGAAAAGCTGGAGAACCTCTATCTGGTTCTGGTTTGTGGAAGCTCCGTCTCTTAGCAACCGTGAGACGAGACGTACAGCGATTTCCGGTTCCGTCCCTGTCTGGCAAGGGCCCGGATTCTGGGTGCAACCTGCCGGCGTGCGCGTGCGCCAGTTCTGCCGCGCACCGGGCCGGAGAGTGATGAGTGCGTGGCTGGCGGCTGAGCTCCTTAGTGTTTGCTGTTGCACGCTCCTTCGGTTCTCTCTGGAGTTACTGCGTGAAAAGGCTGCCTTGTAAGACAGCCAAGAAAACAGGAAGAGGGTTGGAGGCAAAGTTCCGAATAGGGATAAGGCATACGTGGTAAGGATATGTGCCCCGCGTACCGTCATTAGGGGGAGAGAGCACTGGGCTTGGAGTCAGCAGACTTAGGCCGACTTCACTCCTGTCACTTCCTAACTGCGTGACCTCTCGCAGGGCATGTAAGGGCTCCCAGCCTCGAATGTTCCACCTGCCAAATAAATATGAAAATAATGGAACACTTAGGGATGCGAGGATTTGCATAAGAAACCATGGAAAATAACGTTGGGTTCAACGTAATTTAATGCAGTTATTTGAGCAGCTGCTAGTAGCGGGCCTTGACCAAGGCATATTCTGACGTCCTTCCCCATTCCCCTCACCATCATCACTCCTCCAAAAGTGTACTAGGGCTGCTTCTGGGCTCCAACGATACTCTTAAGTCGCTTGCTTAACTGCCTTTACTACGTTACTTCCAAAACGTCCTAATGTCATTGTTAAAGCTTAAATAGTAAAAAGATGTCCCTAACTACAAATGCAGACACACACACGCATGGCATACATGTAAAATTGGGGATATTTGAGTAAAAGCAGTGGATTGTATCAGTGTCAATTTTCTGGTTCTGTTATTGTACTAAAGTTTTTAAAGATGTTACCATTGGGAGAAACTGGGAAAAGGGTACATGGGATCTCTTTTGTATTTATTTCTTATGAACTGCATATGAATCTATGATTATCTTAAAAGGTTTCATTCAAAAGATAAAAAATAATATGATCCCTGCTTGAAAGAGTTCTATCTACGGCCGGGCGCGGTGGCTCAAGCCTGTAATCCCTGCACTTTGGGAGGCCGAGATGGGCGGATCACGAGGTCAGGAGATCGAGACCATCCTGGCTAACATGGTGAAACCCCGTCTCTACTAAAAAATACAAAAAACTAGCCGGGCGCGGTGGCAGGCGCCTGTAGTCCCAGCTACTTGGGAGGCTGAGGCAGGAGAATGGCGTAAACCCGGGAGGCGGAGCTTGCAGTGAGTTGAGATCTGGCCACTGCACTCCAGCCTGGGAGACAGAGAGAGACTCTGTCTCAAAAAAAAAAAAAAAAAAAAAAAAAAGAATTCTATCTAATAGGGGAGAAAGAGGTATGAACAAGTAATGACCACTTAAAGTGATATTAGCTAGTAATTAAAAGTTCTAGCCGGGCGCAGTGGCTCACACCTGTAATCCCAGCACTTTGGGAGGCTGAGGCAGACAGATCACGGGGTCAGGAGATCGAGACCATCCTGGCTAACACAGTGAAACCCCATCTCTACTAAAAAATACAAAAAATTAGCGGGGTTCAGTGGCGGGCGCCTGTAGTCCCAGGTACTTAGGTGGCTGAGGCAGGACCCGGGAGGCGGAGCTTGCAGTGAGCCGAGATTCCCCCACTGCACTCCGGCCTGGGTGACAGGGCGAGACTCCGTCTCGAGGAAAAAAAAAAAAAAAGGTTCTGTGTGCCTGTGAGGGAGATGAGGACAAAGTGGTGTAAAACCCAGGCAAATGAATGATTCAGCCAGGGTCTGGGATGAGTTAGAGACAGCTTTATAGAGGGGTAACATTTGAGCTGAGGGTGAGTAGGGTGGTGCCCAGTAGACATAAGTGGAGAATGAGGGCTAGGCGTGGTGGCTCATCCCAGTACTTTGGAGGCTGAGGTGGGAGGATTGCTTGAGCTCAGGAGTTCAAGACCAGCCTGGGCAACATGGTGAAGCCCTGTCTCTACCACAAATACAAAAGTGAGCTGGGTGTGGTGGTGTGTGCCTGTAGTTCCAGCTACTAAGGAAGCTGAGGCAGGAGGATCGCTTTAGCCTGGGAAGTCGAGGCTGCAGTGAGCCATGTTTGGGCCACTGCATTGTAGCCTGTGTAGCAAAGCAAGACGCTGTCTCAAAATAAATAAATAAATAAATAAAAGGAAATAAGATATGCAAAGGCTGGAGGTGTGTACATTTACAGGGTGTTTAAGGAGCAGCAACATGACCTGCAGTGAAACCGGTCCTGTTCTAGGTTAAGGTGGGCTCATTGATGAGTTGAGGACTGCTGCTGGAGCAACCAGGATTAATCAGAAAAAAACCTCCTGCAAGGAAGAGATCTATAGATCCAATGCAGTCCCAATCAGAATTCCAGCAGCTTCTTTTTTTTTTTTTTTTTTTTTTGAGATGGCATCTCACTGTGTCACCCAGGCTGGAGTGCAGAGTGCAATGGCGTGATCTCAGCTTTCTGCCACCTCCACCTCCTGGGTTCAAGCGATTCTTCTGCCTCAGCCTCCCAAGCAGCAGGGACTACAGGTGTGCGCCACCATGCCTGGCTAATTTTTGTATTTTTGATAGAGACAGGGTTTCACCGTGTTAGCCAGGCTAATCTCAAACTCCTGACCTCAGGTATTCCGCCTTAACCTCCCAAAGTACTGTCATTACAGGCATGAGCCACCGCACCTAGTCTAAACCTTGACCCTTACTTCATACTATATACAAAAATTAACTAGAAATATATCTATATCTATATATAGATATATATATATCTATATATAGATATATATTTTGAGATGGAGTCTCGCTCTGTTGCCCAGGCTGGAGTGCAGTGGCACAATCTCGGCTCCCTGCAAGCTCCGCCTCCCGGGTTCACGCCATTCTCCTGCCTCAGCCTCCCCAGCAGGTGGGACTACAGGCGCCCGCCACCACTCCCGGCTAATTTTTTGTATTTTTAGTAGAGACAGGATTTCACTGTGTTAGCCAGGATGGTCTCGATCTCCTGACAGGATTACAGGCGTGAGCCACCGCGCCCGGCCTAACTAGAAATATTTAAATATGGCCGGGTGCCGTAGCACACACCTGTAATCCCAGCACTTTGGGAGGTCAAGGTGGGCAGATCAAAACCATCCTGCCTAACATGATGAGCTATGATCAGGCCACTGCACTCTAGCCTGAGCGACATAGTGGGATCCCATCTCAAATAAAATACAATTCTAGAAAATGCAAACTAACTGCCTGGGAACATGGCGGTAGGGAAGTGAGGGGTAGATTACAAAGGAGTACAGGGAAACTCATGGAGGTGAGGAATATGTTCATTATCTTGATTGTGGTAATTGTTTCACAGGTATATACATATATTAAAACTCATCAAATTGGCCGGACGTGGTGACTTAAGCCAGTAATCCTAGCACTTTGGGAGGCTGAGACGGGCGAATCACCTGAGGTTGGGAGTTCAAGACCAGCCTGACCAACATGGAGGAACCCTGTCTCTACTAAAAGTACAAAATTAGCTGGGTGTGGTGGCACATGCCTGTAATCCCAGCTACTCCGGAGGCTGAGGCAGGAGAATCACTTGAACCCAGGAGGCAGAGGCTGTGGTGAGCCAAGATGGCGCCATTGCACTCCAGCCTGGGCAACAATAGCGAAACTCCATCTCAAATAAAAACCAAAAACCTCATCAAATTGTACACTTTATGTGCAGTTTATTGTACTTTAATTATATATCAGGAAAGCTGTTTTGAAAACACAGTAAGACTGGGCGTGGTGGCTCATGCCTGTAATCCCAGCACTTTGGGAGGCTGAGGCGGGTGGATCACCTGAGGTCAGGAGTTCAAGACCAGCCTAGCCAACATGGTGAAACCCCGTCTCTACTAAAAATATAAAAATTAGTGGGCATGGTGGCAGGCGCCTGTAATCCCAGCTACTCGGGAGGCTGAAGCACGAGAATCGCTTGAACCCGGAAGGCAGAGGTTGCAGTGAGCCGAGATCGTGGCACTGCACTTCGGCCTGGGGGACAAGAGCGAGATTTCGTCTCAAAAAAACAAAACAAAACAAAAAACAATAAAATACCAATCATAATGTGTGCTTTTCCGCAGTTTATAAAGCACTGTGAGCTTCACAACACCCTAGTGAGGTAAAGAGCCAGTCAGTAGTTTCCTGGTTTCACAGATGAAACACTGAGGCTGAGAGAAATGACAGGGTTTGCTCCAAGCTACAGCACAAGGATATAAGTGAGCCGGATTGGGGTCTATGCCTTGGGTTGGATTAGCAGGGTAAAGAGTGCTAGAATTGGATTCTAGCCTGTCCCAGCCATTTATAGCTGGGTTCCTCAAGTTATTGCTTTATTTATTTTATTGTGAAATAGAACATAAGTAAATAAACATATATAAAACATACATGTCTGGCCGGGCGTGGTGGCTCACTCCTGTAATCCCAGCACTTTGGGAGGCTGAGGCAGGCAGATCACCTCAAGTCAGGAGTTCAAGACCAGGCTGACCAACATGGTGAAGCCCCATCTCTACCAAAAATACAAAAATTAGCCTGGTGTGGTGGCACACACCTGTAATCCCAGCTATACCAGAGGCCGAGGCAGGAGAATCACTTGAACCTGAGAGGCAGAGGTTGCAGTGAGCTGTGATCACGCCACTGCACTCCAGCCTGGGCGACAGAGCAAGACTCTCTCTCTCAAAAGAAAAGTACACCCATATAGTCAGCACACAGGTAAATCAAGAAACATATTGCTAGCAGGGGGTCCCGTGAGAGGCCCCTCCCCACTCACAGCTCCCTCTCCAGGTAACTACTGCCTTCACTATGAGCCCTCATCATCTCTCTCCTGGATTACTTCATTATCCTTCCAAGTGGGTCTCCTTGGCCAACCCTCCCCCACTTCCTTCTCAACACAACAGTCAGAAGATTATTTATTTATTTATTTATTTAGACAGAATGTCTGAATAAAGCCTGGAGTGCAGTGGCACAATCTCAGCTCACTGCAACCTCTGCCCTCCTGGGCTCAAACAATCCTCCCACCTCAACCTCCCCAGTAGCTGGAACTACAGGTGCCATGCCATCACACCCTGCTAATTTTGTTTTTTGTTTTGTTTTGTTTTTGTTTGTTTGTTTGTTTTGGTAGAGAAGGTGTTTCACAATGTTGCCCAGGCTGGTCTTGAACTCCTCAGCTCAGGCGATCGTCCTGCCTTGGCTTCCCAAAATGCTGGGATTACAGGCATGAACCATCATGCCCAGCCATAAGACTCCTTTTATTTTTTTATTTTTACTTATTTATTTATTTTGAGACAGAGTTTCGCTCTGTCGGCCAGGGTGGAGTGCAGTTGCAGGATCTTGGCTCACTGAACCTCCACCACCCCGTGTGCGGGCACCTGTAATCCCAGCTACTCTGGAGGCTGAGGCAGGAGAATCGCTTGAACCCGGAGGACAGAGGTTGCAGTGAGCTGAGATCGCACCACTTCACTCCAGTCCGGGCAAAAGAGTGGAATTCTGTCTCAAAATAGTAATAATAATATTAATAAACTCATTCAGAGATAAGGTTAAATGTGTCATGTAAAAGTCAAGGGTAAGTGATTTGTGTGTGTGTGAGGGGCTGCACAGGTTCTTCCTGAAAGAGGAGGGAATTGTATAGGAACACACCTGGTGGGGAGGAGGCAGTGGTAGTTTTTGAGAGAGAGTCAGAATGGAGTGGGGGTGACTCTGGGAAGGGGCCAGCCTGGACCTGGTTGGGCTGCATGGAGAAACTTTATTCCCTGAGCACAGATGCTGCATCCCCAGAGAGATAGTCGCTGCCCAGGAGTGGAACTGGCCATCCCTCCAGCTTGCCTGGTGTCAGGCAGCCTCTGTCAGGTTAGACAGAGGGGCCCTGGCTGCATCTCCCTGGAGAGCCTTCCCCAGGACACACAGGCCCTTTGCTCTGATGGAAGGTTGGTCAGTCCTGGGCGAAAGTGAGTGGTGCAGAAGTTAGAATCCTTGGCTCTTCACAGGGTGGATGATGATGGGGCTTTGCTGGAAGCTCCTGTCTTGGGCTGTTGCAAGGAGAGAGGTGGGTTTAGAACTGGATACTCTATATAAACAGAAAATGCATTTGAAAAAAAGTAGTAGAACTGGGCCGGGCGTGGTGGCTCATGCCTGTAATCCCAGCACTTTGGGAGGCCAAGGCGGGTGGATCATGAGGTCAGGAGTATGAGACCAGCCTGGCCAACATGGTGAAAGCTTGTCTCTACTAAAAATACAAAAATTAGCTGGGCATGGTGGCGGGCGCCTGTAATTCCAGCTACTTAGGAGGCTGAGGCAGGAGAATCGTTTGAACCCGGGAGGTGGAGGTTGCAGTGAGCCGAGATCGTGCCATTGCACTCCAGCCTGGGCTACGGGATGAGACTGCATCTCAAAAAAAAAAAAATGGCAGAAATGAACACTT
Source organism: Chlorocebus sabaeus (assembly GCF_047675955.1). Classification (NCBI taxonomy): domain Eukaryota; kingdom Metazoa; phylum Chordata; class Mammalia; order Primates; family Cercopithecidae; genus Chlorocebus; species Chlorocebus sabaeus. The sequence goes on from NC_132919.1 coordinate 69,834,967, forward strand.
AGATAGACCCTTCTCCAGGCTGCATCTCCTCCCTCCTCTCCCTACCCTTCCCCTACAATTGCTTTCTTTCATTCACATATTATATGAGCCTTTTTAAAGTCGTGTTTACAGTGAACGCTTAATATGTGCCCAGTCCCATGCTAGGCACTGGGGATGCCAATGAACACGGCACTCTCCTAGGCCTTGGGTTGCTTACAGTCAGATGAAGGAGACCCACTGGATAGGATCTTTCCCTCTTACTCACCTGCAGCAGGTTGTAGGGTACAGGCCCAAGGACTTGGAGTCTGAAGATCATTAGGTTAGTTGATCATAGGCAAAATGATGAAAACACTTAGTTAGCTCAAGTGGTTGCTGTGAGTAGTATGCCTTTCACATAGTAGGTGCTCAATAAATATTAACTAAAATTGGTCCAAATCTAGGAGGAAGTCCTTAACCAGTTTTAGGCTTCTGGAACCCAGGTAGAATGCCCAAAACCTGGGCGTGGAGATGGTGCCTGTAATCCTCTGTATTCTGATATGGACCTGTCCTCTAGTCCAATCTAGAAGAGGAGGGAGATGTGATTCAAATGGGAAAATCAAGAGAGTTTAGAGCTTTTATTTTATTTTTGTATTTTTTGTAGAGATGGGGGTTTTGCCATGTTAGCCAGACTGGTTTTGAACTCCTGAGCTCAGGCAGTCCACCTGCCTTGGCTTCCCAAAGTGTTGGGATTACAGGTGTGAGTCACTGCACCCAGCCTGGTTTAGAGCTTTTAAGTTAGAAAATAGAATGATGAGAAGATGGGTTCTAGATTGATTAATTCGGGGCAGATGAACCTCTGTGGATGCATGGTGGGGTAACGAGAGAGTTCCTTGAGGAGGCTGGGGGTTGGGGGCAGAGACCTGGTATGAGACCACTGAGTGAACTGGAAAACCTCAGTGGCTGGCTTATGGGCCCTCGGGCCAGCACCTCTCCTCCCTCACTCCCTGGAGAGTTATTTTTTGTTGTTCCTGCCCAGGAATAGTCAAACTTAGGCCTAGCAACACCTAAATGGAGGACAATCACTCAGCAAACATGTACTGAGTACTTGCTATGTACCAGTCCCTATTTAAACTGCTAGAAATACAGCAATGAAGAAAATAGACAAAGATCCCTATCTTTATCATGCACATATGCAAGTATATCTGAAGGGTAAATTATTAGAAATGGAATTACTGGACCAAAGGGCAAGTGAATTTAAAATGTTTATTGATATTACCAAATTAACCTTCAAAGAGTTTATGATATTTTATGTCCCACCTGGATGACCATTTCCCCAGGAGTGTATCTGTCTTTCTTTTTTTTTTCTGAGACAGGGTCTCACTCTGTCACCCAGGCTGGTGTTCAGTGGGGCAGTCATGGCTGACTGCATCCTTTTTTTTTTTTTTTCCTTGTCTCACTCTATATCACCCAGGCTGGAGTACAGTGGTACGATCTCGGCTCACTGCAACCTCCGCCTCCCGGGTTCAAACGATTCTCCTGCCTCAGCCTCCTGAGTAGCTGGGACTACAAGCATGTGTCACTACGCCCAGCTATTTTTTTGTATTTTTAGTAGAGACTGGGTTTCACTGTGTTAGCTAGGATGGTCTCAATCTCCTGATTTTGTGATCCGCCCGCCTCAACCTCCCCAAGTGTTGGGATTACAGGCGTGAACCACTGCTCCCAGCCAGCCTCCCGAGTAACTGGGATTACAGGCATGTGCCACCACATCCAGCTAATTTTTTGTATTTTTAGTAGAGACAGGTTTCGTCATGTTGGCCAGGCTGGTCTCGAACTCTTGACCTCGAACTCAGGTGATCTGCCCACCCTGGCCTCCCAAAGTGCTGGGATTACAGGCGTGAGCCACCACACCCCGTCTTTTTATTTTTTGCAGAGATTTGGTGGGGGGGCAGAGGTGGTCTTACCGTGTTATCCAGGCTGTACTTGAACTTCTGGGTTCTAGCAATCTGCCTGCCTTGGCCTTCCAAAATTCTGGGATTATAGGCATGAGACAGCATGCCTTGCCTGGAGTGTATCTTTTTTTTTTTTCTTTTTTGAGATAGAATCTCCCTCTGTCGCCCAGGTTGGAGTGCAGTGGCGCAATCTCGCCTCACTGCAACCTCCACCTCCCAGGTTAAGGGATTCTCGTGCCTCAACCTCGAGAGTAGCTGGGATTTATAGGCGTGTGCCACCATGCCTGGCTAATTTTTGTATTTTTTGTAGAGATGGGGTGTTGCCTTGTTGGCCAGGCTGGTCTTGAACTCCTGACCTCAAGTGATCCCCCACCTCAGCCTTCCAAAGTGCTGGGATTACAGGTGTGAGCCACCATGCCTGGCCACCCCCATTTTAGAACAAGAAAAGAGAGGTAATAAGGAACTGCTATTTCAAAAAGATGAATGGGAGGGAAGGGATCAGAAAGGACATCATCAGATAACACTTGGTTCAGGCATGGGTAGCAAGTTCAGTTACCTTACTCCTGGCAGCAACAGGATTGGGGGAGGGGGTCTTGGAGAAGATTTTGTCTGGAAGTGTCGCAACACTGTTGCAGTGTGAGTATGACCCAAAGTGCTTGGCAGGGACACAGGCCTGCTGCTTCCCTACTTTCTGGACTGACCTCTTCACCTGAGCCGGTCAGTGCATGCTTCTGGCCTCCTTCCTGGAGCTAGACAGCTGTTAGGCTTAGGGAGCAGCTCCGACCTACAGGGTTGGGGTGCAAGTAGGGAGGGAGGCTCCTGCATGTCAGAGTGGTAAATACATGTCCTGATTTCCAGGACTGATTTCACATATTCTGTCCCACAAGTTCACCAGCACCTGTCAGACTGGATGTCCCAGTTTTTGGTTTGGAAAATACTATCTGTCTCAGGTAATAGAGAAGGGGGAGACAGCAGTTCATTCATTACAGTGTCTAAGCCTGGGGTTAGTGGGAGCAAGAGACTGTCAGAGATGGCTCCAGCCCTGCGCTGGAATCTCTCATTGAATTCCTAGCTCCGCCCTAATCCGTGCTGAGGCGAGTAGGTGAGTGGGACAGATGGCGCTGTGCCTGCACCACTTGCTTACTGCGGCCCCTGCCCTATCCCACACTGGGAAGTATGCTCTATTAGCCTCGGCTCAGCCTTGCCCCATCGGCCCCGGGAAGGGAGAGGCGCCACGTGCTAATGGAAAGCGGCCTGCCAGCCACGGCTGCTTAAAGAGACTGTCTAAGCAGTCGGGTTCGGTGCGGCGCAAATGCAGACGTCCGTTTCTCCCAAGGGAAGGAGCAAGGGGACTCCAGGTCCCAAAGCTGCGTTACAGCCAGCTGGACTAACATCCCATCCTCCCCTCCCCCAACTCCCCGAGTGGCAATCCTTCCAGCCCCCCAAGCGGTCAGGCCACAGCCCCCCAGCCCCGCGCGTTCTCCTCTGAGCCTAGTCCGACCCATCTCCCCATCCGGGGCCACGCCCTCGGCCCCGCCCCGGCACCGCCGGCTCCCAAGGGGCGGTGGACGGGCCAGCAGGACTACAAGTCCCAGCAGGCCTCGGGGCCCGCCCTCGTGGGGTGGGGCCACGCCGGCAGCGAATTGGGAGGAGCCCTGGCGCTCAGGCTAGGGAACGCGTGTGGCCAATCGCGGGGCCGCTCTCGCCGTGAGCTGATGGGGGCGGGGAGAAGCCCGGCTGGGCCGGGACAAAAGCCGGATCCCGGGAAGCTACCGGCTGCTGGAGCGCTCCGGATTTTGCGGGGTTCGTCGGGCCTGTGGAGGAAGTGCCGCGTAGGGACTTTCGCAGAGGTGAGCATGGGAGGCTGTTTTCGCTGGCCGGAGCCCGCTCGCCCTAGGAGCTTCCTGCCTCCCTTCCCCAACCCGGAACCGCCTTCTCCGACGCGGGCTCGGTGCCCACGCGCCCTCCCTACACCTGCTTGGAAGTTCTGAGGGTCTTAGCTTTAGGTTAGCCTTCGCCCGGGGTCCCGGCCGGTGGCCGCGTGTCGACGCCCCTCCCCTCCCCCCGCGCGGTACACACATATTCCAGTTCTTGGGAGTTTGCACGGGGCTTGCCGCCGTCCGTGCTTCTCCTTCCTCTCCCATATTGCATGGGCCCCCTCCTGGCGCGCCTCGCCCCTCCCTGGCACAGCTGTTGAGGCTCCTCGGGCTCATCGGGCCGCCTTTTGGCCCCATCCGGGTTCCCCCATCGGATGCCTGGACGGGAAGTAGAGAAAGCGGTAGCGACTGGTCCCACTCCGATCCCTCACTGGCCGGGCTCAGGCCCTTCCCTTGGTTCTGTGGGGACAGAATTGAGCTCCACGCCCAAGTGGAGGGAACGAGCTGGGAGCACCTCCGGGGCGGGCCACGCGGGGCCAGGGTGCCCGAGGCCTCGTCTCGTCTCACCGCTAGGACTGAAATCTCGCAGAAAGGACCCTCCTCGCACTGGAGGTGCCGTCGAGTCCAGCCCCTAAGCGACAGATGGCCGGGGTACCACCCCACCCCTGAGCTGAGGCCAAGCCTGGCCGGGGAAAGGACCTCAGGGGGCTGGAGGTTGCTGCCGCCGCCCTCCTGTCGAGCCGGGCAACGGGCCAGTCCCAGCGCCTGCCGCCCTCTCCAACCTTGGCAGATACCGTGCAGTGCCAAGGAGTTCTGCCGTTACGGGGTCCCTGGAGGTCTTCCTGGGAAGAGGATTTTGGAAGAGATGATAAGGAAAAGTACACAGCACAGTTTGGTCAGCTAACCTACTCCTCTCCACCCTTAACTTTGCTCTGTGTTTTCAGCTGGCTCAACTGAACTAAAATGTGGGGTGAGGGACAGCTGGTAGGTCCCAGTTGCCCAAAGGGGCGATTTTCACCTTTTAGAAACCTTCCTAAACAGCTTGCGGGGTGGTAGTGGGAAGAGCCCTCAGACACTGGGCAGCTGATGGCTCCATCCCCATTCTGACACTATGTCTGCCGCAGTAGGAGGCACTCACAGAATTCTGCCTCTTTAGAATTTCCTCCAGGGATTGCCTGTATTCTCAATCAGTCAATCAATCAATCAATAAATCCCAATCCTGCAGATACTAACCTTCAAATGAGTGTTTTTGTCTTTCCCAGAGGCACCCTAAGTAGCATCCCCAGTGATTCCCTCCCACTGGCTGTGTCCCAGGGGTGTGTCCTGGGGAACAGCCCTCTTTCATTCAGCCTCCTGTGTGGGCTGCTTCTCTCAGTGTCTGCTAAAAGTGAACTCAATCCTGGGTCACTCACCCGTCTGCAGAAAAGACCCCATTCAGCTCCGAAGGCCCCACCCTTAGAGAATGTGTGTATGTGTGTGTTTTCAGGTTCCTTGGCATGATTTCCCCCAAATGGTTTACACATTTAGCTGTTACCAAGTAACAGTTCCTGGAGTCCAAGCTCAGCCCAATCATCTGTCACTAGTTTGACAGCACATTCAGCTACTGTGGAGGCAGACTAAGATGTTGGGAGGGAAGTTCCCAAACACAGATAGGTATTTGTAGGTATTTGCTCACTCCACTGGAGCAAATATTCTTTTTTTTGAGATGGAGGCTCGCTTTGTTGCCCAGGCTGGAGAGTACAGTGGTGGATCTCGGCTCACTGCAACCTCTGCCTCCTGGGTTCAAGCGATTCTCCTGCCTCAGCCTCCCCAGTAGCTGGGACTACAGGCGTGCACCACCATGCGGCTAATTTTTGTATTTGTAGTAGAAACAGGGTTTCACCATATTGGCCGGGCTGGTCTCAAACTCCTGACCTCGTGATTTGCCCTCCTTGGCCTCCGGAAGTGCTGGGATTACAGGCGTGAGATACTGCGCCCAGCCGCAAATGTTCTTAACTGGTGGTCAGTCTGTGGGCCATCGGATCATTGTCACAGGTGAGCACCTTGAAATGATATGCACAATTGGATTTGTGTACATTTTTCTGGGGTTTTCTTCACTCTCAAGAGTCTGAGAACTCAAAGAGGTTAAGAGCCACTGCCTTAGAGAGACTTTTAAGACCTCACTGAAGGCCGGGCACAGTGGCTCATGCCTGTAATCCCAGCACTTTGGGAGGCTGAGGCGGGTGGATCACGAGGTCAGGAGTTCGAGACCAGCCTGACCAACATGATGAAACCCCGTCTCTACTAAAAATACAAAAAAATTAGCTGGGCATGGTGGCATGCATCCCAGCTACTCAGGAGGCTGAGACAGGAGAATCACTTGAACCTGGGAGGCTGAGGTTGCAGTGAGCCGAGATCACTCCACTGTACTCCAGCCTGGGCGACACAGCGAGACTCCTCAAAAAAAAAAAAAAAAAAAAAAACCTCACTGAACCATTAAAGTTGTGATTTATCTCTGCTGAGTCCACTCCCTGGGTTTGTGAGCCGTTTGCCTTCTCTGCATTGGTGAATTTGCAGAGACCATTTTTTATTATGTTGTATGTATTCCTTGTCTCAACCTACCCTCTCTAAGCCAGAATGCTCTAGTGGCAAATCTCTTGTTTTGGTAAACTGGCAAATCTTGTTTTCTATCGTGTATCATCCCCTTGTATCTTCTCTCCTATCCTCCTTCCAAAGACCCTATGGAGATGGACTCTTGGACCTGAAATTTGATCTGGGTCTCAAGAAAACTGATTTCTCAGCTGCAGGGGTCTGTTTTCTCTCCCTTGTCCTTTCCAAAGTTGGGTCTTTTGTCTGTTTTGGAGGTGCCAGCTTCAGGGGACTGTTTTACCGGGAGTCTCAGACTTTTTTCTTCTAGAGAGGCATTGCCCAGGGACTTCCTTTCCCCTGGTGTTATGGAAGGAGTCTGAATTGCTGAGGATGGTCAGCCACTGCCCCCTCCTCTCCGAGTGTGCCTTGATCTGCCCTGGGCTGCAATCTCTTTGGAAGAGGGGTGGGGGGTGTACCCATTCCATTTCAGGACTAGTTTTTCTGGTCTGAGTCAAGAAGATTGGGAAATGGAGCAGTGGGTGGGGGGTGGAGGACCGTGGGGCAGTGGGGCTGGTCCGGGCGTCTCTGGAAACTTATATTGAGAAGGAATCTCAAGTAATTCCAGGGGAAGCCCAGAAAAGGGAACATCTCTGAGCCCCTTCCCAGCTACCCCACTTTAGGCAGATACCAGGCTGAATACACCCATTGTGCCATGCTGGATACTAGCTGGGAGGCTGACAGAGGCAGCCAAGCCAGGATTAGAACCTAAAGCCCAACCAGCCTGGCTGATTGGGAGGGGGCGCAACGTGGCCCCTGGAATGTTGGCCTTCTCTGAACTGGGAATGGAGACCCAGCTTCCAGCACGTGTAAACCAGCCGGCTCCTTTACTCTGCCCTCCTTTATTTGTACTTGACTTTTTTCTCCCCCAGCAAATTCAACAGCTTTGCTTCTGGGCCTTGGTGGGGGAGACGGGAGTGACTTTTCCTGATCGAGTCAAGCTCTTGGCCTGAATTCCCATATCCGCCTGCCCCCATTCCCCTCCCCAGCTCACTCCTTGAGTTGCCCACAGGAGAATGGATGTATCAGGACAGAGTGGTGGGGAGGGGAGATGACGAAATTCTTGTCATAGACTCTTTGAAGAGAAAAGGACACATGGGCCTGGCTCTTGGAAAAATGGTCTTTTCTCGGGTTGGTGTGGATTTTTCTGGGAACCTAGGTGTAAGAGGGTTTGGGTTCGAGTCTTGTGTCACACCTTGCTTATCATTAGATGGGCTTCTTGGGCAAGTTATCCTAACCCCTCTGAGATTTTATTCCCCATCTCAGAAATGGGGTTGTAAATCTCAGTGTACCTCCCAGAGCTCATATGAGATGAGTTTCTTTTTATCATTTTTTAGACACAAGGTCTTGCTCTGACACCCAGGCTACAGTGCAGCAGTGCAATCATAGCTCACTGTAGCCTCGAACTCCAAGATGAGTTTCCTTATACATGTGATGGAGGATGGTTTCTGCCTCTTCCTCCTCCTCCTCTCAGTCTGGCTCAGTTAGAAGTGACCACTACAGGGTGGTCCCCAGAGAGGCCTCTGTTTTGCTTAGTGAGTTTTGCTCTAAATTAGCAGCTGGATGACTCAGTGGGGTGGGTGGGATGTACTAAAGGTCAGTTTCCCTGCCCTGTATCTGCCCCATACTTAGGGTTGGGAGGCCAGTGTCCGGGAGAAAAGAGGAGAAAAGAGCTTTGTGATGATCCTCCCCCCTCTCCTGCTCCCCTCCTAACCAAGACCTGGGGGTGTGACCCTGTTTGAGGCTAAGTAAACTTGCTGGCTTGGCCATTGGCCTGGTGCTGTGTAAGGGTATGTGTAGGGGTAAATCTGGGTGTGGGGGAGATGAAACCTGTAGGGAGAGAAAGGCTAGCCTTTTGCAGTTCCAGCCGTACTCTGCACTGGTCAGAGAACAGAAAGGTGTTTCAATGTCTCTGCCCACCTCAAATGGGACCAGCACTCAGATTTGAGTCAAAGCACCGGTATTTCTGGCCTCCTAGCCAGCTGCCTTTTGCTCCAGGATGAGTGTGGTTGTGGGTTAGCTAGTTTGCCTAGAGGGAATGGGGCAGGGTGAGGCAAGAGTCCCAGGGCAAATGGCACCTTTGTTTTTCTCTATCTTCCCTCACCCATTGTCTCTGGATCTTCTTCCTCTGCTGGCAAAAGTGCTGCTCGATATCTCTTTTCCATCCTTCCTGCTGGGACAGCCTTCTTTCCTTCCTCTTGAGAAACGCTGAGATCTGGTTTTATTGTCTGGGGGCAACTGGAAGTGGGTCTGTCCTGCTGGGGAAGATAGTGCCTCCACCCGCCCGCCCCCTTCTGACCAGCTCCTCTCTCCCAGACAGGTAGAGCAGGTCCCTCTGCAGCCATGTCAGCCAAGGCAATTTCAGAACAGACGGGCAAAGAACTCCTTTACAAGTTCATCTGCACCACCTCAGCCATCCAGAATCGGTTCAAGTATGCTCGGGTCACTCCTGACACAGACTGGGCCCGCCTGCTGCAGGACCACCCCTGGCTGCTCAGCCAGGTGAGCCCTGCCTCCATGAACGGCCCCTCCACGAACGGGGTCTGAGGAAGAGAAAGCCATTGGTTTGTTGCAGATGCGGTTGGGGTCACAGCGTTGGAGGCTGCCGGCAGCAGCTGTGGGAGGCATGCCATGGGCTGAGCAGGATTTGTGTTCACACTGAGCCCTGCATGTTGAGGTACCCCAGCATGGTGTACCCTGCCATGGGCTTGAAACTGGACAAACTGGTATCTACATCACAGCCATGTCTATTAACCATGTGGCCTGGGGCAAGCCATTTCACCTCTTTGAGTTTTAGATTCCCCATCTCTCCAGTGGGATAATGCTCACTCTGAGCTGTAAGGATTAGCAAGACGCATTTAGTGTGCTTGGTGCCTGGCACGTGGTAGGTGCTCAGTAAAAAGTAGGTATGTGTCCTCTCCTCCCCTAAGTGGAGTATATCAGGAATATATCAAGGCAGTTAGGAAGAGTGACCTTGTACTTTGTGAAGAATGGCCCTGACCCTGGAGGGTCAGCATGGAATAGAGGCTCCGTTCTTGAGATCTCTGCAGGGCCATTGTTAGAAAGCTCTTAGATTTCCCTGGCAGGGCCCAGAGAGCAAGCCTAGGACTAGTGGTGGGGTTTCTTCCCATTAGGAGACAGCTTACCACAAAGGGATGGAGGGAGTTTCCTGACCCTGGAGATGTATGAGGAGTGGTTAGGGGCTGCTGGTGGGCCTGTTGTAGACAGGGTTCAGGCACAGGGATGGGGTTGACTAGATGGTCTCTAAGGTTCCTTGCTGCCCCAAGGCTCTGTCTCTCTGTTTTCCTCTTTGGAACACGGGTTCTGGTTCATATTCTGAAGGGCTTACTGTTGAATGAAGAAGCTAATGTATCACATAGGGAGGGTAGGAAATCACTTACTCACTCAGCAGGTATTTGCTGAGTGCCTCCTCTGTGCCAGGCTCCATCTGGGCACGAATGCCTCTAGATACCTGGTTGTCAAAAGCAAGGTATTGGCTAGGGTAGGTGGGGGAAGCATCCAAGAGTTGACCCTGAAGGATGGGTGGGGCTGGCTTTGGAGCAGAGTGAATGGGAAGTCAATCCCTGCTGTCCTCTATTTGGATCTCCAAAATACTACCCTTTATCTAATTCTTCCTCACTCTAAATACAAACCGCTCTCGTTCCAGAACTTGGTAGTCAAGCCAGACCAGCTGATCAAACGTCGTGGGAAACTTGGCCTCGTTGGGGTCAACCTCACTCTGGATGGGGTCAAGTCCTGGCTGAAGCCACGGCTGGGACAGGAAGCTACAGTGAGTGGGCATGGGGTCAGGGGAACGTGTGTGGTAACGTGTGTGTGGGCCTACTGAGCCCATTCCCAGCTCCCTCATCATCCAAACTTCTTTCTTTTATTGGTTTGGGCAAGATGTGCCGCAGAGGTAACCTCAGTGTAATTCAAGAGCCAGGTGGAAATGGTCTGATTCCTTTTTTTTTGAGACAGGGTCTTGCTCTGTTGCCCAGACTGGAGTGCAGTGGTGTGATCTTGGCTCACTGCAATCTTGGCCTCCCAGTTCAAGCAATTTTCCTGCCCCAGCCTCTTGAGTAGCTGGGACTACAGACACTTGCCACCATGGCAGGCTAATTTTTGTAATTTTAGTAGAGACAGGGTTTCACCATATTGGCCAGGCTGGTCTTGAACTCCTGACCTTGTGATCCGCCCGCCTCAGCCTCCCAAAATGCTGGGATTACAGGTATGAGGCACCGCCCCCGGCCTGGTCTGAGGTTTTTTGTTTTTTTTTTTTTTTTGAGGCGGAGTTTTGCTCTTGTTACCCAGGCTGCAGTGCAGTGGCGTGATCTCAGCTCACCGCAACCTCCGCCGCCCAGGTTCAAGAGATTCTCCCGCCTCAGCCTCCCGAGTAACTGGAATTACAGGCATCCACCAACATGCCTGACTGATTTTGTATTTTTATTAGAGATGGGATTTCTCCGTGCTGGTCAGGCTGGTCTGGAACTCCCAACCTCAGGCCTCCCAAAGTGCTGGGATTACAGGCGTGAGCCACCACTCCCAGCCCCATTCTAGGAACTCCTTTCTTTCCAGTTTCCAAAAAGGAAGGGTTATGGTAGCTTGTGATAGCATGTGTACCTAAGGGGTAGATTAAAAAATGTGAAAAAGGCAGACACACAGTCATGTAGGCAGAAGGACATACTGGGTCAAGAACCTAGGATGTGATAGTTAATAACGTTGAAGAGTAAATTCAGTTCTTTTTTAAATTTTTATTTATTTATTTTTGAGACAGGTCTCGCTCTGTTGCCCAGGCTAGACTGCAGCCTCGATGTCTTCTGCTCAAGCATTCCTCCCACCTCAGCCTCCTGATTAACTGGGGCTACAATGCTACAACACCTGGCTAATTTTTTTTGAATTTTTTTTTTTTTTTTGAGACGGAATTTCGCTCTTGTTGCCCCAGCTGGAGTGCAATGACCAGATCTCGGCTCACTGCAACCTCTGCCTCCCAGGTTCAAGTGATTTTCTAGCCTCAGCCTTCTGAGTAGCTGGGATTACAATCATGCACCACCATACCTGGCTAATTTTGTATTTTCAGTAGAGACAGGGTTTCTCCATGTTGGCCAGGCTGGTCTTGAACTCCTGACCTCAGGTGATCTGCCTGCCTCGGCCTCCCAAAGTGCTGGAATTATAGGCATGAGCCACTGTGCCTGGCCTACTTTATTTTTTTAAGACAGGGTCTCACACTGTCATTCAAGGTTGTAGTGCAGTGGCACATTCATGTCTCGCTACAGCCTCCACTTCCCAGGTTCAAATTATCCTCCCACCTCAGCTTCCTTAGTATTTGGGACTATAGGAGAATGCCACCATGCCAGACTGCTTTTTAAATTTTTTTTTTTTTTTTTTTTTTTTTTTTTTTTTTTTTTTTTTTTTTTTTTTGTGAGACGGAGTCTCGCTCTGTCGCCCAGGCTGGAGTGCAGTGGCCGATCTCAGCTCACTGCAAGCTCCGCCTCCCGGGTTCACGCCATTCTCCTGCCTCAGCCTCCCGAGTAGCTGGGACTACAGGCGCCTGCCACCGCGCCCGGCTAGTTTTTTGTATTTTTTAGTAGAGACGGGGTTTCACCATGTTAGCCAAGATGGTCTCGATCTCCTGACCTCGTGATCCGCCCGTCTCGGCCTCCCAAAGTGCTAGGATTACAGGCTTGAGCCGCCGCGCCCGGCCGCTTTTTAAATTTTTTTTGTAGAGATAGGGTCTCGAATGTTACCCAGGCTAGTCTCGAACTCCTGGCCTCAGGTAATCCTCCCGCCTCAGCCTCCCATGTAACTGGGACTACAGATGTGTGCCACCAAGCCCAAATTCAATGACTGACTTCTCCCAGCTTGGTGATGAATTTCAGCCATGTAGATGAGAGAGAGTGAAGCATGGTTTAGGAAGGCTAAGAAATGCCTGGAAATAAAATTGTGTTTCTTCTCACTCCCCAAGGGAGCTGGAGGACTGAGGGAGGGAGTGGGACTGAGGCTTGGCCTAGCCTGGGAAGAATGTGCCATCCACACCTGGCTCTGTAGAGCACGTGGTTCTGAAGGGCCTGGTGCTCCTCTGGGGTGAAGCTGTACCAGGGATGAACTGTTCTCTTCCTTGACTGCCTCGGGTATAGCAATGAAGGTGGTGATGGAGATGTCTTCCTCCCTCATTGGGCTTCCTCAGAGTAGCCCTTAATGTTAATTTCCCAGTTTCTAGCCTTCGTGGGTAAAGAGGGATCCTTGAAGTTGCACATGGACCCGGGCATGAAGAGCCCTGACCCTTGAGTTCCCAGGCCTTTGGAGAGAGGATGGTGGGAGTGGGAGGGAGGGATGCTGAGCACGTCCCCAGGGAGCACATCCTGCTTCCTTCTGCTGGACTCTGGGAGGGGAGGGTGGGGGACATCAGACATCTGAGCTGGCAGCAGCCTTGGGCCAGCAGGAGCAGCTCATTACCTCTGATGGATTGCTGTCTGGTCCCTGACTCAGCAGTGACGCACAGGCTGGGTGGGGGGTTTGGGACTTACTGGGATGAGGGCTGTCTCGCCGCGGCTGCCGCCAGGGAATCACTCAAACTGATTAGCTCTGCAGGCCTGTGGTCCTTAGCCAGGAGAGTCTGTGTGGAGAAGTTTCCGTGATTAAGCCCTGGCTCCCCACTTCTCCACCGTTCCCCGCTCCTGGACCCATGACCTGAGGCTGAGTCACTGTGCCTTCCTCAAGGCCCATGAAGCAGAATGGTCACTCCCTCCTACCCAGTTTCCCCTCCCCTTCAAGCTCTGCCACAGCCGTGACTTGTTGGAGCCCTTTCCCTTATGCAGGTCCTGTGTCACCCTCCAGAGGAGGCCAAGAGTGGGCAAGGCACAGCTCGCACCAGAGCAAGGGGTGAAAGGGCATCTCATGAGGACTTACTGAGCTTAGGGATCTGTGACCCCATTTTTTCTGAAAAAGTCTCTCTGCTGGGTGTGGTGGTGGGGGTGCTTGGGCACCGCCTCTGTGCAGTCCCTCCTTCTGCCCTGGGGGCAAGACGTGCCATCCCTCTGAGTTTCATTTCCCTCAATTTTTCTGTAGGTTGGCAAGGCCACAGGCTTCCTCAAGAACTTTTTGATCGAGCCCTTCGTCCCCCACAGTCAGGTATGTGTGAGGCGGCTCCAGGCTGGGTCTTCTCCCTCCTGGAACCTTGGGTTTGTCTGCCGTAACATGATGAAAGAAGTCAAGCTGATGAGGACAGTCAGAGGGACCAGGGTCCCTGAAGCTGCACTGAGGATCTGAGGGTGCTGCGGACTCAGGAGTCCAGAGGGGAAGGAAAGGACTTGGTCTGCAGCAGGGAGGAGTTAGGACTGGTAACAAAGGGGACTTCCCAGCGCAGGGATGGGAACGACCTGCAGGCGGGCCCCATTCCTCAGCTGGAGTCACACTGATTTAGTCTGGACCGTCAGCCAGTGGGTTAGTGGCTTCTTCTGCTTGTCCTTGGGGAAAAGATGGTAGACAAGTCTCTGGATGAATGTTTTTTTACTGGGTTTTAGAAAATGAGACCATGGGGATTGCTTTCCTCTCCCAGTACATGGTAGACCCCCCCCATCTTCCCCAGTTCAGTGCCCCTCACCAGCTTCACCCCCCAACCCCAATCCCACTATCCCGTCTCTTCACCTGCAAGGCGGAGGAGTTCTATGTCTGCATCTATGCCACCCGAGAAGGGGACTACGTCCTGTTCCACCACGAGGGGGGTGTGGACGTGGGTGACGTGGACGCCAAGGCCCAGAAGCTACTTGTTGGCGTGGATGAGAAACTGAATCCTGGGGACATCAAAAAACACCTGTTGGTCCACGCCCCTGAAGACAAGAAAGAGTTGAGTAAGAGGGACGGTAGGGAGGTGGCAGTTGGGATGAGAAGACGGACAGGCTCTGGGCATAGACCAGGGAGAGCAGAGCGGTCTCCTCTCTGGGTGTCAGGTGGTAGGCACAGCCCTGTCCTGAGGAAGACAGCTGGGTGCAGGGCGGGGACTGGCTCGCAACCAGACTGAAATATGCCGCCAGCATCCCTCACCTCCTTGCCCCTGTCTGTCTGACGCCTCTGCCTCCAGCTTCTCTCCTGACAGCTCCTTTCCGCCTCAGTGGCTGAAGAGCGATGTCCAAGGAGCAGGGGTTGCAGAGGAGATGGACGGGCCGGCGGGATGCGTGTCGGGAAATGGAGCTGTCAGTGGCAGTGAGATTGCTGTGGGGCGCCTGGGGTGCTGCCGAGCTGCTCCCTGATCGATGAACTGTTCCTCTTTCCCTCCCACCTCTAGAATTCTGGCCAGTTTTATCTCCGGCCTCTTCAATTTCTACGAGGACCTGTACTTCACCTACCTCGAGATCAATCCCCTTGGTAACTGGGTGTGCTAGGCTGGGAGGGGGCAAGGGTCCCAACCAGACTCCCACTTGCCAGAGGGCAGCACAAGACAGATGTGCACAAGCGGAGGGCTTCCCATGCTCATTTAGTGCCAGTTCCTGTTTCTGAGCTCTCAGAAGACTGTAGTTCTCTTAGTCAACTCCAACCTTTCTTTGGTCTTAACTTGCTCTGAAGTGGGGAAGTCCTTTTTGTTTTGTTTTGTTTTGTTTTGTTTGTTTGTTTTTGAGACAGTCTTGTCCCGTTGCCCAGGCTGGAGTATAGTGGCACAATCTCGGCTCACTGCAACCTCCACCTCCTGGGCTCAAGCAATTTTTCTGCCTCAGCCTCCTGAGTAGCTGGGATTACAGGTGCCTGCCACCACGCCCGGCTAATTTTTGTATTTTTAGTAGAGATGGGGTTTCACCATGTTGGTCATGCTGGTCTCGAACTCCTGACTTCAGGTAATCTGCCTGCCTTGGCCTCCCAAAGTGCTGAGATGACAGGCGTGAGCCACCACGCTCGGCCAGAAGTCCTGGTTTTGATCTGCTGCTGCTGTGTGCTGCTGCTCCTCGTGCCAGGTCAGGCTGTCTGACAGCAGGAGGTTGGCAGCCTCTGCACTGCTCTCACCCTCTGGCCCTTCATTCTTCCTGGTGCACTCAGAGGCCCCACACTTGCCTCCCTCTGTGGGAGCTGGTCAATCATTAACCCTTGACGCTGGCAAGAGCTTGTTCTCAGCCTCTTGGGATGTGAAGGAAGCAGGTGGTGTTGGGGGACAGTGGCGTGGGCTGGCTCTAGCCAGGACTTCTCAGGGCAAAGTCCAGGAAGGCGAGAAATCAAATCATTCTGGCTGAGGATGCAGCCCCTCTAATGGACCAGATGGCCTTGTGCTAACTCAATCAGCTAAATGGCCCTCGGGGAGGAGGAAGATGGGTGTCCAGTGAGGTAGTATAAACGAATCCTGCTGACTGAGAGTCCAGTGCACCCCGCGGCTCCTGCTCCACCTGACACTGTGGCTTCCCCTAGCCAGACCCTGGGAGACATAGATTTGCATGCCGGTGGGGGGTCTTCTGTCAGCAACAGGTGCCTTTAAACACTTTTAAAAAGTGGCCAGACCATGGGTTTGTGCATGGTTAGATACTCAAAGCAGGGAGTGTGGCATTTTGTACAGATGTTTGAAAATTGCCATGGCAACTAATACAGACCTCCATGTCCCATTACCTGCAGGTTAGGGAGAGGGAAATGGCCTTGTAGAATTTGTTTTGCCTTTAATGGAGAAGCGCTCTGTCTCCATAAGGGCCACTCTGGTATCTTATTGAGCTTAGAGAGTTCTGAGGCCTGAATGGGCCACCATGGGAGCGGTGTTTGTGGAGGGGTTGGAGGTTGGTGGTTGTCTCTAGAGCCGGTGTCTGATGGTTGCCTCTGCTCGCCCTTGAAGTAGTGACCAAAGATGGAGTCTATGTCCTTGACTTGGCGGCCAAGGTGGACGCCACTGCCGACTACATCTGCAAAGTGAAGTGGGGTGACATCGAGTTCCCTCCCCCCTTCGGGCGGGAGGCATATCCAGAGGTAAGGCTGGTTTAGAGAGGAGATGGGGACTGGGGGGAAGGCGGTGGGGAGGTGACTCATCTCTGATGTGCATTTGGCCCCCCTTCATGAGCTGTTTATTTGGCAGGGAAAGGAAGACCGAGAAGCATTTAATTTTCTTAAAACCCCAGTGGGGTGGGGGTGGGGGTGAGCCAAGCCTCTGAATCCCAGCCAGAAATCCTTTTAGATTTCTCTCTCAATCAGCCTCCCTCGACTCTTCACTTGATTTGTTGCCTCTCCGTGATTCCAAGTGGCTCCCCCTAATCCTGACGGAAGGTCGTTCTCTCGGCTTCTCACTGGGAGTTTTAATTGCTCTTTCCCACTCTGTCCTCTGAGAAGTCTTCACAGCAGGGTTGGGCTTTCTGGGAAGTACCCCAGGCCCAGGGAAGAGGCTGGGCTGGCAGACAGTCTGGCGTGGGGAGTCCTGGGGTGGTGGGGGACATGTGATGGGCTGGGCAGGCAGATGCTGGGGTGAGGTCATGGTTAAGCAGAGGGACATGGTGAGACTCAGGACTTAGGCAGAGGGCCAAGGACTTGACATCAGAGAAGGGAGATGGGAAGTTTGTGCCCAGGCAGTGACTGTGACTAAGGGTGGTTTTGGTACTTGGAGAGCCATCAAGTGTCTTCAAGGCATGTGGGGCCCTGATTAGCCCCTTCTTCCCACCCCGTTAAAGTGATTAGTGACCTCTTCGTGTCCCTCCAGGGAAAGCAGGGAGGGGTCCTAGGATCTGGGACCTGGTAAAGGGGGCACCCCGAGGGCCTACCTGTTGCTGTCTGCTCTCCAGGAAGCCTACATTGCAGACCTAGATGCCAAAAGTGGGGCAAGCCTGAAGCTGACCTTGCTGAACCCCAAGGGGAGGATCTGGACCATGGTGGCCGGGGGTGGCGCCTCTGTCGTGTACAGGTGACTGAAGGGGGTTGCTGAAGGGATGCCAGCCCAGCTACCCAGCATCCACATGTGTGTGGCCTGGGGGGTGGGGTCCTGCCACTTTGGTGTGGGAATTTGGGGCAGAGGAAAGCAGTGGCATCTCACAGGGCTTCGAGGGATGATGGCGAGGGCCTGCCCTGCTCTCAGTGTCTCCTATAACTTTCTTTTTTGTGTCAAAATGAAGCTGTTTTGAGTTTTAATTGTGAAAATTGTGTGCTCCATACAAAGGTACAGCAAATATAGAAAATGAACTAGAAAGTGAAAGTTGCCTGGCCATTTCCCCATCCCCTCCCTGACCAGGTCACCCCAGTTAGCAAGTTGCTGTATGTCCTATCAAGCATATATAAATATTTATACTCTTTGCTTTATAGAAATATTACGATCATATTCTACACCCTTTTCAATAATTAGCAGTTTTTTCACTTTAAGCATGGTAGACACCTGCTCATTTCTATATGTGCAATCTGCCATTCCCTTCTGTGTGTGACTGGCACTGTTTCCTCTGGCTGCAGCACGCCTTCTCTTGGGCAGCCCGTCAGGGACTCCTGCGGTGTGTGATTTTTCTTGTCTTTGTGTTAGGGGGTGCTCATTGTTCATTTTACCTGCCATTGTCCAGGGCTCCCCAGTGCCCTAGGGCTGGCAGAGCACACTGCCCAGGAGAGTCTGATGTAGCTCTGTTAACCTGCAGGCCAGACTTGCATGGGAGCTGGGGGCTGGAGGCCCAAGAGGCCAGTTCCACAGGCTAACTCCAGTGTTTTGAGGGATCCATATGTCCTCCCAGGCACCAGGCTGCCACCCCCTGCCCGAAGTATGAGAGCCATCACTGACTTCTGTGTCTCCTTGGCAGCGATACCATCTGTGATCTAGGGGGTGTCAATGAGCTGGCAAACTATGGGGAGTACTCGGGCGCCCCCAGCGAGCAGCAGACCTATGACTATGCCAAGACTATCCTCTCCCTCATGACCCGAGAGAAGCACCCAGATGGTGAGATATGCGCACGCACGCGCGCGCACACACACACACACACACAGCCCTGTCCCCCCTTCCCCAGAACAGCCCAGCGTGCTGCAATGGGACAGCTTCGTCTGAGGAGTCACCAAGGCTGTGTGTGGTCCTGGTCCTTTGCAACTTGAGGCTAATCATTGAACTTTGGTTCTCGGTTTCTCTGACTGCATAGAGGGCAGGGACCACATCTATCAGTGGGAGGGGACTGAGAGGGCAAGAGGTGATGTGTGATAAAACCCTACAAACAAGTGCAGGGGAGGAGGTGGCTGTGGCATGTGTCTGCTACAATTGCAGTAAACTCAGTTTATCCGATTGCCATAAACTGATTGCAATAAACTCAGTGACTTTCTTACATTACCTGGCCTCTGTGATTCTCAGTGCCCCTTCGCCACCTGTGTTTTGGGTCTCTGCATACCAGTTCCTCTTCCCTTGAGCCAGAGAGAGAGAGAGATTCCCTCCAGAGACACCTAGAAACCAACCTGGATTTTTGGATGTTGGTTAGGAGTTATGTAGTGCTCCTATGGGTTTGTTCTGACCCCTGTCTGGTGGCATAGGTAATGGAGAGTTGAGCTGATAAAGTGGAATGTCTGGAGAAACTGTCCTGCTCACTCCCTAATACCTCCTGGCAGATGGGGGACCCTCATTCAGGGGAACAAGAACTTCCTCAGTTGGATTGCTGGGAAGATGCTCAAGTCTACCTCTGTAACTGTTTTTGATTTCTCTCTGACTCCAAATCCAGGCAAGATCCTCATCATTGGAGGCAGCATTGCAAACTTCACCAACGTGGCTGCTACATTCAAGGTAACAGCTGCAGCAGTTTCTGGGGAAAGTGGTTTGGGGAAAGCAGGGAAGGGGCCTTGAAAGCAGAGTTTGAGCCAGAGCCAAGTTACCATGAGTTCCCAGGTCAGTTAGGGGGCTCTTGCCCCAAGATCTCTTAAGGGGGTAGAGAAGACACTGGGACAGGAGCTGCCCATCTGACACTGTGTGTCTCTGGGCAAGCAGTTGCCAGGCTGGACCATAACTCTCCCACCTGAAGGATGGGAGGCAAATTTCTGCCTTCTTCCTTCCCAGGACCAATGCTTTGGAGCACTGGCTCAGTCCCTTCCTCCCTTCCTTCCTTCCTTCCTTCCTTCCTTCCTTCCTTCCTTCCTTCCTTCCTTCCTTCCTTCCCTCCCTCCCTCCCTCCCTCCCTCCCCCCCCCGCCTTCCCTCCCTTCCTTCCTTTCCTTCCTTCCTTTCCTCCTTTCTTTTCCTTTGCTTGCTCTTTCTTTTCTTTTCTTTTCTCTCTCTCTCTCTTTCTTTCTTTCTTTCCCCCTCTCTCCTGCTCTCTCCCCCTCTTTCCCCCTCTCTCTCCTTCTCTCTCTCCCCCTCCCCTTTCAAGTTTCACTCTTGTTGTCGAGGCTGGAGTGCAATGGCACAATCTCAGTTCACTACAACCTCTGCCTCCTGGGTTCAAGTGATTCTCCTTCAACCTCCTGAGTAGCTGGGATTACAGACACCCACCACAATGCCCGGCTAATTTTTGTATTTTTAGTGGAGAGGGGGTTTCACCATATTGGCTAGGCTAGTCTCGAACTTCTGACCTCAGGTGATCCACCCGCCTTAGCCTCCCAAAGTGCTGGTATTACAGATGTGAACCACCATGCCCAACCAACCGATCCTCCTTACTTTCAACAGTCTTGTGAGACTCTGATTTCTCTGCATCTCTTTGGTCTTTTTTTTTTTTTTTCTGAGATGGAGTCTCGCTCTGTCGCCCAGGCTGGAGTGCAATGGCACAGTCTCGGCTCACTGCAACCTCCGCCTCCCAGGTTCACGCCATTCTCCTCCCTTAGCCTCCCAAGTAGCTGGGACTACAGGTGCCCGCCACCACACCCAGCTAATTTTTTTTGTATTTTTAGTAGAGATGAGGTTTCACCGTGTTAGCCAGGATGGTCTCGACCTCCTGACCTCGTGATCTGCCCACCTCAGCCTCCCAAAGTGCTGGGATTATAGGCATGAGCCACTGCGCCTGGCCATCCTGTTCTTATATCTCAGTCATGAGCCCTTTTTCCAAAAGATTGGAATGAAGAAAGTGCTTTGATGATCCGTGGCTCCTCTCATCCTACCAGGGTCTTCTCAGCCTGGGTGCCTATTCACGGGTCAGGGCTGTGTTTGCACATGCTTTAAAAGCACATGTGACTGCTGTCAACAAGGATGACAGAGCTAATGTGTCTCAAGAGTCATCCCTTTCAAGATAGCCACCCAAGGAGGCCATTTATTAATATTCCATACTGTCAGATGCTCAGTGAGTATATTCAAAAGAGTGTGCCACATCTGGTGGATCCATGTGAGTTTTGAGAATAATGACTAGATAAGTGTCAAACTTTAAAGTCTGAGATCTCAAGAAGTGAAGGGCTGGGCGTAGTGGCTCATAACTATAATTCTAGCACTTTGAGAGGCTGAGGCAGGAGGATCACTTGAGCTCAGAAGTTCAAGACAAGGCTGGGCAATGTAATGAGACCTCATCTCTACTAAAATTAAAAAAAAATTAGTGGGCTGAGCTAGGAGCATCACTTGAGCCCAGGAGGTCGAGGCCGCAGTGAGCTGTGATCGTGCCACTGTGCTTCAGCCTGGGCAACAATGAGACCCTGTCTCAAAAAATAAATAAAATGTGGGACCAGACCCCATCAGTCCTGCCAAAATCAGGGTGTCCATAACTGGACCTGATTTAACAGACAAATCTGGGACAGGGGAGCCTTAGCAGCTTTGATTTAACTTCTGAGCTGCCCTGCACTGATCCTTGGTTAGGGAACTTGGTTTGGAGCAGGTACTGTACATGGAGCTTTGTGTGAAATGCCTTGGGTGACAGAAGTCAGACTCCAGGCTCAAAATCTAGCCTCTGTCTTGAGAAACATAACTGGACACACCTTTCCACCCTCCCGTTTTTCCAAAGTGGATATCCATTGTAAGAATTGTTCTTACACCGTGCTGGGCGCGGTGGCTCACACTTGTAATTCGGCACTTTGGGAGGCCGAGGTGGATGGATCACCTGAGGTCAGGAGTTTGAGATTAGCCTGACCAATATGGTGAAACCTCATCTCTACTAAAAATAAAAAAAATTAGCCGGATATGGTGGCAGGCGTCTGTAGTCCCAGCTACTCGGGAGGCTGAGACAGGAGAATCGCTTGAACCCAGGAGGCAGAGGTTGCAGTGAGCCAAGCTCGCACCACTGCACCCCAGCCCAGGTGACAGAGCGAGAATTTGTCTCAAAAAAAAAAAAAAAAAAAAGAACTGTTCCCGCACATCACTTAAGAAGCTTTTGTGGGACATTGACTATGTCTTAGTACCTCTGAGAACCCTTGCATAGAGCCCAACATAGATATCCCCACCAAAAAAAAATGTAGTAAGAGGCAATAATGACTGTAGACGGAACAAAAGAGAGACCAGCAAGGCCTTGCTGACGATAGAGGCCTGGAGCCTCCATGACGTTAAGGGGTGTCAATCCCGGGTACCCCACGTTCCCACCTCAGCAACATTCTGAGTGATCATATCCCAGGCTGTGATTGCTTGTGCGTGGTCCCATGCTTCCTGGGAAGCAGCCCTTGTCACATACACCTGGTACATTTGTTTATTCTGGTTATAAATCATTGAGTTGTGGCTGCCTTGTTTTTAGTCACATGTCCCTTTGGACTTCCAGGGCATCGTGAGAGCAATTCGAGATTACCAGGGCCCCTTGAAGGAGCACGAAGTAACAGTCTTTGTCCGAAGAGGTGGCCCCAACTATCAGGAGGGCTTACGGGTGATGGGAGAAGTCGGTAAGATGGGGACCTTTTCTCTCCCCCTCGCCCTGAGGGTGGGTGACTTCCTCTTTGGGATTCCTGATTCCTAAGCATCAGTCTTGGGCTCTTTCACTCTCTCTCCACTCCCCTTCCTGGGTATGCAGTTTGGGTTTCCATTCCCTGTCCCAACACAGAGTGCTGTCCTAAACTTTGGTGTGGTCAGGAAAGCATTTTCATTCAGCTCTACACTTAACAGATATTTATTAAAGACCACTCGCTCTGTGCTGGGCTTTGTGCTGGCGATGAGGGTTACAGCCACAAATGGACAGACAGCAAGCCTTCGTGGAACAGAGGACGCAAACTGTGATGTCAGAGGGTGCTGAGTGCCAGGAAGGAAAACAAAGCAGGGAAAGGGAGAATGCGTGTGGGAGGGGCCAGGGCAGCCTTCAACAGGGAGATCAGAAAATGCTTGATCAAACTTGATCAAGGCTGGGCATGGTGGCTCACATACTTTGGGATGCCAAAGCAGGAGGATCCCTTGAGCTCGGGAGTTCAAGACCAGTCTGGACAACATGGCAAGACCCCGCCTCTACAAAAAAAAAAATACAAAAATTAGCTGGTCATGGTGGTACACACCTGTAGTCCTAGCTACTTGGGAGGCTGAGGTAGGAGGATCACCTGAACCGAGAGGTCGAGGCTGCAGTGAGCCACGATCATGCCACTGTGCTACAGCCAGAGTGAGACCCTGTATCAAAAAAAAAGAAAGAAAAGAAAGGAAAATTACATTTGAGCAAAGACCTAGAATGAGGGAGCAGCACCATGGTGACTCTTGGAGAGGGAAGGACAAATTCCAATACCTGCAGTGGTAGGGGGCTGGGGCTGAGAAAGTGGCAGTGAGACACTACAGGTCACAGGAGGACTTGGCCATCACTGTGAGATAGTAGGCACAAGAGGTGTTTAAGCAGAGGAAGCACATATTTTTTATTATTATTATTATTTTGAGACAGTGCCTTGCTTTGTCATCCAGGCTGGAGTGCAGTGGTACTATCGTAGCTCATTGCAGCCTTGACCTTGTGGGCTCAAGTGATCCTCCCACCTCAACCTCCCAAGTATTGGGGACCACGGGTGTGCACCACCATGCCTGGCTAATTAAAAAAACAAATTTGTTGTGAGATAGTGTCTCACTATGTTGCCCAAGCTGATCTCAAACTTGTGGTCTCAAGTGATCCTCTTGGCTTTGCCTCCCAAAGTGCTAGGGTTATAAATGTGAGCCACTACACCCAGCCAAGTGACACAATTTGACTTAGGTTTGAATTGAATAGGGTTAATTTTTTTTTCTCTCTCTTTCTTTTCTTTTCTTTTTTTTTTTTTATGAGACAGTTTCGCTCTGTCGCCCAGGCTGGAGTACAGTGGCGTGATCTCTGCTCACTGTAAGCTCTGCATCCCGGGTCCACACCATTCTCCTGCCTCAGCCTCCCGAGTAGCTGGGACTACAGGCACCTGCCACCATGCCCGTCTAATTTTTTTTTTTTAATTTTTAGTAGAGACCGGGTTTCACCATGTTAGCCAGGATGGTCTCAATCTCTTGACCTCGTGATCCACCTGCCTTGGCCTCCCAAAGTGTTGGGATTACAGGCATTTTTTATTTTTTATTTAAAATAATAAAAGAGTGAGTAGGGTCTCGCTCTGTCACCCAGGCTAGAGTGTAGTGGTGTGATCACAGCTTACTGCAACCTCTGCCTCCCAGACTCAAGGGATCCTCCCACCTCAACCTCCTGAATAGCTGGGACTACAGATGCACACCACAATAAATACAATTTTTGTAGAAAAAATTAGCACACGCCTGGCTAATTATTTTGTAGACGAACTTTTGCCATGTTGCCCAGGCTGGTCTTCAACTCTTGGACTCAAGCGATGCAGCCGCCTAGGCCTCCCAAAGTGTTGGGATTACAGGTGTGAGCCTTTTGTTTTATTTTTCATGGAGCTGGTTCAGAGCTGAGGACCTGCTATGTGCAGTGGGGCAGGCCTGGGGATGGCACAGTGAAGTTACCAAATCATGCTCTTAAAATTAGAACATTCCACAAATAAACAGTAGGAGAAGATGCTAGGGGTCTGTCTGTACAAGGAAGAGGGGAGTGTGGCATGGGAGAGAGTGACCATCAAGGTCAGAGAGGGCCTTTTTCAGGAGACAGCGCTTGGGTTGAGCTGGGAGACCAGAGAGCAGGCAGGGGAAGTTCCATGGAGAGTTCCATGCAGACGGAGGAGCAGGGCCAGAGCCCTGGGAGAATGGGCTCAGGGTGTTTAGGAACAGAGACCAAGCACTGGTGGATGCATGTGATGAAGGCTAAGGAAAGCTGGAGAGCTGGGGTCCAGGCTGCGAGCAGGAGGAATACAGGCTCTGATAATTTGGTTACTTGAATCTTGCTATCTTGCCAGTAAATATGTTTCTTGTTTTTGTGTTTTCTTTTGGAGACAAAAGTCTCGCACTATCGCCCAGGCTGGAGTGCAGTGGCGCGATCTCAGCTTGCTTTGCAACCTCTGCCTCCCAGTTTCAAGGGATCCTCCTGCCTGAGCCTCCGAGTAGCTGGGATTACAGGTGCACGCCACCAAGCCTGGCTAATTTTTTGTGTTTTTAGTAGAGACAGGGTTTCACGACGTTGGCCCAGCTAGTCTCAAACTCCTGACCTCAAGTGATCTGCCAGCCCCGGCCTCCCAAAGTGCTGGGATTACAGGTGTAAGCCACTGCACCTGGCATGTTTCTTGTTCTTGTTATCAGGAAGTGGCCTTTAGAAAGCTTTGTCTGGTGGTGAATTATGACAGCTGATTTGCCCTGGATATTGGTCTTGCACTGAATGTGCCAAACACTGATCATGGCTCTAAAAGGGCCTTTGCAGGATCACGTGGAGGGCACTTATCTGCATACTTGAATTATGGATGTTTTTTTCCTTCCCTTACAGGGAAGACCACCGGGATCCCCATCCATGTCTTTGGCACGGAGACTCACATGACGGCCATTGTGGGCATGGCCCTGGGCCACCGGCCCATCCCCAACCAGCCACCCACAGCGGCCCACACTGCAAACTTCCTCCTCAACGCCAGCGGGAGCACATCGGTAGGTGCCAGCCTCCCCCAACCTTATGGGAAGGAACCATCTCATCTTTTCCACTAGAATACAGTCCTCCTCCTCTGTTGCCTGCGGGCATAGAGGAAATACAGCAGAGTTAGTGCATGGTTGGTTTCTGGCTCTCTGCCAATTTTTTTCCTGCCCTGATCAAAGTAGTATAATGGAAGGACCAAGGATTTTAAAATTGGAACCAAGTTCAAATTGTGGCCGGGCATGGTGGCTCACGCCTGTGATGCACTTTGGGAGGCTGAGGCTGGTGGATCACCTAAGGTTAGGAGTTCGAGACCAGCCTGGCCAACATGGTGAAACCACGTCTCTACTAAAAATACAAAAATTAGGCGGATATGGTGGTACATGTCTGTAATCCCAGTTACTCGGGAGGCTCAGGCATGAGAATCGTTTGAACCCAGGAGGCAGAGGTTGCAGTGAGCTGTGATGGCGCCATTGCACTCCAGCTCTGGGCAACAGAGCGAGAATTAATCTGAAAAAGAAAAGAAAAGAAAAACTTAAAAATTGTTACTCTCTTACTTTTTGCTGAGAGAGCAACCTTAGCTAGTCTTTTGTCCACTCAGGGCCTCAGTTTGCTCATCTGTAACATGGGATAATATTAATTCGTATCTTAGAGGATTGTTAGTACTTTTGGAAGCAGCTTATAAAGAGCATTGCCATGCATAATTTTTATTAGTTTTCTTTGGGGCCTTTGAGGACCAGTGACTTTTTTCCCAGCTGTGACTCTTACCTCTTACTCTCCTTGTCTCACCCCAGACGCCAGCCCCCAGCAGGACAGCATCTTTTTCTGAGTCCAGGGCCGATGAGGTGGCGCCTGCAAAGAAGGCCAAGCCTGCCATGCCACAAGGTAACTCCCTGAGGCTTCAGGCATGTTCCAGGGAGTGGCCTTTCGGTACCCTCTGTATCTCTCTCCCCTTTCCCTTTCCCGCCTGGGCTGGCAGAGGTGGATGAAAAGTGGTTTGGGTTTTGCAATGGGAGTGTGCCTGGGACGTGAGGATGGTATGACTTGAGCCTCCCCTGTGGGCGCTCCTGAGGCGGAGGACCCATGCTGTGCCTGGTCACCTCCATTCCCCCTATTCTCTTCTACCCCTGTTCTTCTTATGGGGGTGTGAACTGGGCAGGGAGGCTGTGGAGGAGATAGGGTTACAGAAATTCCAGGAAGTG
Organism: Chlorocebus sabaeus; assembly: GCF_047675955.1. NCBI lineage: Eukaryota > Metazoa > Chordata > Mammalia > Primates > Cercopithecidae > Chlorocebus > Chlorocebus sabaeus. The sequence goes on from NC_132919.1 coordinate 69,861,311, forward strand.
GAAAATTCTCTGAGACTCTTCTCCCAAGTGGAGGGCAGACGCCGGGACCCCAGGATGACAGAGCCAGCTCCTACAACAGCAGTTCCCAGCCCATCCCCACCATCCTGGGGCCCTAACAGACATTGCCTCCTCTGAATCCCTAGCAAGAAACACCCTCGCCTGTCAGCCCATCTGTATTTCAACTAATTTTTCTCTCCATGTAGATGTGATTCCTGCCGGCCAGCCCTTGCAGCCAGCTCTACATAAGTGGTGTTAGTTACCCCTGGGCTGGTACACCTGTGCAGCCTCTTCCTGGGACACACTTTGCTTACGGCATTTTGGGAAATAGTGACACTGTCCCAAATCAGCATCTTTATCCACAGCACAGGTCAACCCCATGCTGGCCGATCATCTCATAGTGTTTCGTGGAGACAAAAAGGGATTGGCATTAAGAGGGTGGGACTGTGCCAGCTGGAGAACCCAGAGTTCAAGTCATCCAGCTGTCCCTGCAGAGGGCCTGGGGGAGGCGCTGGTGTTGAGCACACCTGCCCAGCCTTCGTCCTCCTCCTACCCACTCTCTGCCCCTTTGGTCTTTGCTCTTTCTTGCTTCCATTCTGCTTATCGGTGCTTTCACCTCTTCTGCTGGCCTTACTCTGTTGTCCATTGCAGAACAGGAGAGGGATGGTGAGGGCTTTAACCCTGAAAGGCTTGTCCATGGGACAATGGGACCCTTCCCTGTTCCCACCCTCTCCCTCCAAAGCCTCCAGCCATCAGTGGGTCACTCAGTTGCCTTGGTCATTTTCTTTGACAGATTCAGTCCCAAGTCCAAGATCCCTGCAAGGTAGGATGCCCCCACCCTGCCCCCACTCCGCGTGTGGCTTTGTTAGTGGGTGACAGTTTTACTGTGTGCTCTGTTTCCCCTCCCCTGGTGGGTTGCAGTGTCGTCTGGTCTATTTTCTGTCCCTGCCTTGGTGTGGCCTGACCCCAAGTCCTAAGTCTTCGCTCTTCCTCCCCTCCTATCCCTGCTCAGTACACGCCCCACTCAGCGCTCTCCTCACTGTGTGGCTGTTTCTGGCTCCAGACTTGGGAGGGGGTAGGGACTTTGGAAGGAGCAAGAGCCAGACCCACAGCCCTGGAGAGTGGAGTGGTGTCAAGGAGAGAGTGTCACCTGGGAAGGAGGGAGCCATCCAACTGAATGGGGAGTGGCAGACAGCCGTGGGCAGTCTGTCACTGCTGGGTGCAGAAGGGGAGCCACAGGTCACCCCTGCTTCTCATTTACATCTCCTGATGTCATTTTCTCACCTTTTCTGCCTCAGCTTCACCACTGCCAGCTTCATCCTCAAGCTCCAGGGACCAGTTTATCTTTTTCTGGGGGTTGTGGAGGAACAAAAGAGGTGGAGAAGGAGGTAGACAGAAGCGCAGAAGGGTGTGCAGTGGATCTAGAGACTGGGTAATTGGAAGGGGTATGAGCATTGTCTGGCGTATGAGGTCACATTTTATAGTGGACACTTCTGTGCATGTGCATTCACCCACTGGCCTAGCTGAGTAGATTAATTGGTTCATAGCATCAGAGCTTCCATTTAACTTTGACATTCACAGCCGTGGAGGCAGGGAAGTCTTTGTTGTCCCCTTGCTAAGGGATGGGGGAGGAGTAATTGGCAGGGTTGATAACCAGCTGGAAAGGCCCAGAATGCAGCCCTCTGGCCACCTGGCTTTAATCCTGATGTTTTTGTCTCTGGAAAAAGTTAAGAGCAGAGTTAGCCCAGTGTGGAAAGAACAGGGACCAGCCCTGGTTCTCCAGGAGCTCTCTGTGCTCTGAAGGGGAGGAAGGTTATGAGGAGGGGGGTTATCCTTGTTACTTTCTGGAGTGTGAGAAATAAAAGGAGAGTGCATCAGGGAGGGAGAGCAGATGATGGCTGAGCGAGCCCTCCCCTCAGTGAGGCCAGAGGAGGCCTGGTGTAGGGGGCATAGCCCCCGGCGCAGAGGTTCTCTCGGGCCTCTCTGCTGCTGGTAAGCTGAGGATACATACACCCTTCAGCTTTGGTTTCTCTGTGCTTGAGGAAGGGCCACTTCACCTCCGCCGTTTCCTGCTAGAGATGCTGGTAGGTTTGTAGATTCCAGGCTTTGTCTTGATTTCTGTAGCTGGCAGGGTAGATAGATCAGAGGCATGTGCACGTGCATCACCTGTCGGGAGTGACATGATGCAGGCTTCCCCTGAGGATGGTGGGTCATGAACTCACACTTATATTCTCCCTCCTCACTTTCACAGTTGAGCTGCATTTTAAGTGATTATGTAATCCTGGCTGTGATGCTGGATGACCTCGGACCTCAGACATTTGGCATCTCTGGGCTTCAGTTTCCTGGGACTGGGAAGTGGGGGAACTGGATTAGGTGGCTTCCCTTGTTCTGTGATCTCATGTCTCAGCAGAACCCAGGTGGGTCTAGGTGACAGTAAACTCCAGGTATTTGCAACATCAGGAAACTTCTGCCATGAGAAGCTTAAGGCTGTGATGGGAGGCAGGCCTGTACAGGGATTTAATGAGACCATGAACTTGGTTAACCAAGCCTGCTCTAGTACAGTAGGTTGATTAATACCAGATGCCACTGGGCTAGATGCATCATTCTCCCTAGGGGAGCTCAGAAACTCCCTGAGGGCTGCTTTCCTCGTCTAGGACTTGCAGGGACCCAGAGGGGAAGGTCAGCTGCCTGAAGTGTGGTAAAAGTCCTTTCCCTTTACGCTAAGGACTGCACTTTTTTTTTTTTTTTTAATATACTTGCTGCATTAAAATCTTTTTAAAATTTTTGTGAGTACCTAGTGGGGGTACATGAGATATTTTGGTACAGGCGTGCAATGCGTAATAATCACATCATGGAAGGTGTTTTTTGTTTTTTGTTTTTTGTTTTTGAGGTGGGGTCTCACTATGCTGCAGAGGCTGGTTTCGAATTCCTGGGCTCAAGTGATCCTCCCACCTCAGTCTCCTAAGTAGCTAGGACTCAAGCATGCACCACTAGGCCCACCTAGAGAACTGTACTTCTGCCAGCTCCTTTTGTTCCCTTACCTTTTGTTTTGTTTTGTTTTGTTTTTTTGAGACAGGGTCTCACTCTGTGGCCCAAGCTGGAGTGCAGTGGTGCAATCTTGGCTCACTGCAACCTCCGCCTCCTTGGTGATTGTGTGTTGGTTTCCCAAGAAGCTGGGATTACAGGCACATGCCACCACACAAATTTTTTTTTTTTTTTTTTTTGAGATGGAGTTCCGGGCTGGAATGCAGTGGCGTGATCTCAGCTCGCGGCAACCTCTGCCTTCCGGGTTCAAGCGATTCTCCCTGCCTCAGCCTGGGATTACAGGTGCCCACCACTACATCCAGCTAAGTTTTGTATTTTTATTAGAGACAGGGTTTCACCTTGTTGGCCAGGCTGGTCTTGAACTCTTTTTTTTTTTTTTTTTTTTTTTTTTTTTTTTGAGACGGAGTCTTGCTCTGTCGCCCAGGCTGGAGCACAGTGGCGCGATCTCAGCTCACTGCAAGCTCCGCCTCCCAGGTTTACGCCATTCTCCTGCCTCAGCCTCCCGAGTAGCTGGGACTACAGGCGCGTGCCACCTCGCCCGGCTAGTTTTTGTATTTTTTAGTAAAGACGGGGTTTCACCAGGTTAGCCAGGATGGTCTCGATCTCCTGACCTCGTGATCCTCCTGTCTCGGCCTCCCAAAGTGCTGGGATTACAGGCTTGAGCCACCGCGCCCGGCCGGTCTTGAACTCTTGAGCTCAAGTGATCTACCAGTGTCAGCCTCCCAAAGTGCTGGAATTACAGGCGTGAGCCACCGCACCTGGCCTGCGCTTTACCTCTTAAGTGCCCACTGGAGGGTCTGTCCAAGAGCACTGTCCTGAGCAGGAAAGAGCCATCTGGTAGAAGGGAGAAGGACAGGAAAAACAGGAAGGCAGGTTGAGGGCACTGGCCCTGTGTAACTAGCTTGCTGCTCCTGCCTTGTGCAGAGCCCTGGCGGGAACCTCAGTTAGCGATAAGGCTGCTGTGTCCTCAGCCCCGGCTGCAGCAAACCTCTTCATTGGACCTACACTGACCTAGAATTAATGCTGATTCAAACCCTAACTGAAGCTGGTTTTATGTCCAGATTTACAGGGTGGTAAGCATTGTTGGGACATCGTTTGTAAGTCCTGAGCCCACCGAAATTGGGAGAGCTAAACATTTTTTTCCAATTACTTTAAAAATAATTTGTCAAGACCTCATTTGCATATAGCCTGATGACACACCTTGCCTGGGAAATGAAGCAGGTCCTGTAGGAATTCTCCTGGGCATTTTTGACTGTGGGGCCCTTCTTTCTCTGTTCTTTGCAGAGCTACTTACCAGATAGGCAGGCCCTCTTAGCTTGATTTGCTCTTTCTGCCACCTTTTTCCAGAAAAATCAAGGCACCTCCTCCCCAAGTTCTCAGAATTCTGTCCTCTTGACATTCCTTTACGGTTGTGATGAGGCATCACCCTGTGGACATGGGGCGTGGAGGGGTCTGGCAGGCAGCCCTGGCCCCTGCAGGTCTCCGGGGGGTATGTGTTCTGGGTGCACTCTCTGTGTCTTTGCCCACCAGGAAAGAGCACCACCCTCTTCAGCCGCCACACCAAGGCCATTGTGTGGGGCATGCAGACCCGGGCCGTGCAAGGCATGCTGGACTTTGACTATGTCTGTTCCCGAGATGAGCCCTCGGTGGCTGCCATGGTCTACCCTTTCACGTGAGTTACCCCATGGTGGGAAGTATCTCCTTCCTCTGCTAAGACAAAGCTTGGGGCTGGGCACAGTGGCTCATGCCTGTAATCCTAGCACTTTGGGAGGTCGAAGTGGGAGAATTGCTTGAGCCCAGGAGTTTAAGACCAGCCCTTGGCAACATAGGGAGACCCCCATCTCTATAGATAATTTAAAAATTAGCCGGGTGTGGTGGTGTGCACCTGTAGTCCCAGCTACTTGGGAGTCTGAGGCAGGAGGATTGCCTGAGCCTTGGAGGTTGAGGTTGCAGTGAACTCTGATTATGCCACTGCACTCCAGCCTGGGTGACAGAGCAAGACCCTATCTCAAAAAAAAAAAGGCAGGGCTTGGGGAGTCAGCGAGCTCATTCCCTTTGCTGGGGAAGGCTTTGCCCATCCTAGAGACAGGGGCAGTCAGTATTCCTTTGTCCCTTAGATGAAAATTCTGACGGCCGGGCGCGGTGGCTCAAGCCTGTAATCCCAGCACTTTGGGAGGCCGAGACGGGTGGATCACGAGGTCAGGAGATCAAGACCATCCTGGCTAACCCGGTGAAGAAACCCCGTCTCTACTAAAAAAAAATACAAAAATCTAGCCGGGCGAGGTGGCGGGCGCCTGTAGTCCCAGCTACTCGGGAGTCTTGAGGCAGGAGAATGGCGTGAACCCGGGAGGCGGAGCTTGCAGTGAGCTGAGATCCGGCCACTGCACTCCAGCCTGGGCGACAGAGCGAGACTCCGCCTCAAAAAAAAAAAAAAAAAAAAAAAAAGAAAATTCTTTGAGGGCAGAGACCATGCCTTTCCTACCTTCTGGGTGAAATTCCTCCCCTCAGCTTCCCCTTCCCCAGTCCTGATAGGTTGAGGATGTCCTAATTCTTTTACTTTCTCACAGTGGGGACCACAAGCAGAAGTTTTACTGGGGGCACAAGGAGATCCTGATCCCTGTCTTCAAGAACATGGCTGATGCCATGAGGAAGCACCCAGAAGTAGATGTGCTTATCAACTTTGCCTCTCTCCGCTCTGCCTATGACAGCACCATGGAGACCATGAACTACGCGCAGGTAGATCACTGGGCTCTGGGGGATAGGGGATGGGGACCATGAACTATGCGCAGGTAGATCACTGGGCGGGGGGTGGGGGTGGGGACCATGAACTATGCACAGGTAGATCACTGGGCTCTGGGGGGTGGGGGGTGGGGACCATGAACTATCTGCAGGTAGATCACTGGGCTCTGGAGGGTGCGGGTGGGGACATGAACTATTCGCAGGTAGATCACTGGGTGGGCTCTGGGGGGCAGGGGCGGGGACATGAACTATGCACAGGTAGATTACTGGGCTGTGGGGGTTGGGGACATGAACTATGTGCAGGTAGATCACTGGGTGGGCTCTGGGGGGCGGGGGTGGGGACATGAACTATGCACAGGTAGATAGATCACTGGGCCCTCGGGGGCGGAGGTTGGGGAAGCAGGAATGGCTCCTATATGATGTCCTGTCACTGCTGCCTGGGACAAAGGGCTGGAGATTTGGGAGTAGCCAGTGATTTGGGTAGAAATGGTTGGAGACACGTGATCTTCAGAAGTCAGAATAGTGACCCAGGGCAGGTCAGTCTGGGCAGGGGCTGCTTACCTGGGCTTACAAAGAGGCTGCTCAGGCCTGGGACAGTGACTCATGCCTGTAATCCTAGGACTTCGGAAGGCAGAGGCAGGAAGATTGCTTGAAGCCAAGAGCTCAAGACCAGCCTAAGCAATAAAGCGAGACCCATTCTCTACAAAAAGTTTAAAAATTAGTCCAGCCAGGCATGGTGACTCACACCTGTTAGTCCCAGCTACTCAGGAGGCTGAGGCAGGAGGATCGATTTATCTCCCGGGGGTTCAATACTGCAGTTACCTATGATCATTCCATGGCACTCCAGGCTGAGTGGCAAAGCAAGACCCTGTCTTTAAAAACATTAAATAAAGTAAAATAAAATATACGCTGGGCATGGTGGCTTGTGCCTGTTATTCCAGCACTTTGGGAGGTCAAGGCAAGAAGGCTGCTTGAGCCCAGCAGGCCAGTAAAGCAAGACCCTGTCCCTACAAAAAAAGAAAAAAAAAAAATTAGCTGGACATGGTGGCATGTGCTGGCTGAGGCAGGATGATCACTTGAGCCCGGGAGGTCAAGGCTACAGTGAGTTGTGATCACACCACTGCACTTCAGCCTAGGCAACAGAGTGAGACTCTAAATAAATAAATAAATAAATAAATAAATAAATAAATAAATGTTAAATAAATAAATGAGGCGGCTCAGGCTCCACCCCACCCCCACTATATCCTCTCTGTGCTATCCATAACTGGCTTGAAAACCAGGATTGACTGGATGCTGTGGCTTGTGTTTGTTGGGAGGCAGTGGTGGGGGGATTGTTTGAGGCTAGGGGTTCGAGACCAACTTGAACAACACAGCAAGACCTTGTCTCTGCTTAAAAAAGGATTAGCCAGGCATGGTGGCACTCACTGGTCCCAGTTACTAGGGAGGCCGAGGTAGGAGGATCGCTTGAGCTCAGGAGGTTGAGGCTGCAGCATGCTGTGATCATGCCATTGCACTCCAGCCTGGGCAGCAGAGCAAGATCCAGATCTTGTCTCAAAAACAAAAAAACAAAAGCAAAAACAAATCAGGATTAAAGCACTTTATTTATTTATTTATTTATTTTTTGAGACAGGGCCTCACTCTGTCACACAGCCTCCACCTCCCAGGCTTGAGTGATTCTCGTGCCTCAGCCTCCCGAGTAGCTGGGATTACAGGCACACATGCCACCACACCTGGCTTTTTTTTTTTTTTTTTTTTTTGTAGAGATGGGGTTTTACCGTGTTGGCCAGACTGGTCTTGAACTTCTGGCCTCAAGTGATCCACTCACCTTGGCCTCCCAAAGTGCTGGGATTACAGGAGTGAGCCACTGTACCCCGCCTATTTTAATTAATTTTTTGGTTTTTTTTAATCTATCAGCTTCCTAAGCCAGAGGAGGCCCAGAGAGACTCCAACATTTCATGAAAAAAAATTATATATTTATTATAGAACAGTTTCAGAATACTGATAAATATTGTTTTGTTGAAAATAAATACTTGAGGTCCCATTTCAGAAAAACATGACTGCTACTATGAGAATGTGTCCTTATCTACACCTTTTTCTAGATTTGAACAAAGGGAATAATACTGTATGCCACTCATATAATCTGCTTTCTTCAGTTGCTCTTTCCACATCAATAAGCATTTACTAGCAGCATCACTTTTGCTTTTGCAAATCTTGTGATGGGCAATCTCGGATTAACATTTGCCTATATCCTTAATTATTCCCTAAGCATAAATTTCTAGAAGTAGAACTATTGCATCAGAAGGTGCAGGTTTGAGGCTGGGTGCGGTGGCTCACACCTGGAATCCCAGGACTTTGGGAGGCCAAGATGGGTGGATCATTTGAGGTCAGGAGTTCGAGACCAGCCTAGCCACTGCCTCTACTAAAAATAAAAAAAATAGCCAGGTATGGTGGTGGGCACCTGTAGTGCCAGCTACTTGGGAGGCTGAGGCAGGAGAATGACTTGAATCCGGGAGGTGGAAGTTGCAGTGAGCCAAGGTGCTATTGTACTCCAGCCTGGGCAACGAGAGTGAGACTCCATCTCAAAAAAACTAAAATAAAATTAGGATATTGATTATTTTGTTGAAAATTATCACGTGATCCCAGACTGGCTTATCTGAGTTTATGACCGGAGAACATAAAATTGTTTCAATATCTAGAGGAAGTGAAAAAGAAAACACATTTGTTGAAATGGAGTCTCTCCATCACACAAGCTAGAGTGAGTACAGTGGTGAGATCTTGGTTCACTGCAACCTCCACCTGCCGGGTTCCAGCAATTCTTCTGTCTCAGCCTCCCAAGTAGCTGATACTACAGGCGCCTGCCACCATGCCTGGCTAATTTTTGTATTTTCAATAGAGATGGGGGGTTTCACCTTTTTGGTCAGGCTGGTCTCGAACTCCAGACCTCAGGTGATCCACCCGCCTCGGCCTCCCAAAATGTTGGGATTATAGGCGTGAGCCACCGCGCAGTTGGCAAACTGCAGCCCAAGGCAAAACCTAGCACATCACCTAGTTTTAGGGTTGTTTTTTGTTTGTTTTTTGAGATGGAATTTTGCTCTTGTTGCCCAGGCTGGAGTGCAGTGGTGCGATCTCGGCTCACCGCAACCTCCGCCTCCCAGGTTCAAGTGATTCTCCTGCCTCAGCCTCCTGAGTAGCTGGGATTACAGGCATGCACCACTATGCCCAGCTAATGGCTCTCCCTGTGTTGCCCAGGCTGGCCTTGAACTGTTGGGCTCAAGGAATCCACCTGCCTTAGACTCCCAAAGTGCTGGGATTACAGGCGTGAGCCACTCCACCTGGCCCCTACAATACTATCTTGACCCTTTATAGAAGTTTGCTGGCCCTGGTTTAGAGCCAAAGAGAGATGATTCCTGGATCCGTCCCATGCCCCTCCCACCCCGTCTCTGGGCTGAGTGTAGAAGCAGCTCATTTCTCTTAAACGCTGACCCTGTCCTATGGGGATGGTGACAAGACTCGGAGGGTACCATGGGGAGAAGCCTTAGATAGCTGCTTTATGAGCAGGCACAGGAACAGGTAGACAACAGGAGGGTGTGAGCTTTTGGGTGAGAGTGAACATAGCTGCTATGACTAGCAGGGATTCCGAAATATCTGCCTCTGTTGGGTGGATCACTGCGGCGTTAGCTAGTGGAGATCAGTTTCAGCTATCCACCACCTGTGTTTTCAGGAGATGGTTAGAGTGATCAGGAGCAGAGGACTGTGGGAAGAATGAGATGCATATTGGTTTTGTTTTTTTGTTTTGTTTTGTTTTTGTTTTTGAGATGGAGTCTCGCTCTGTTGCCCAGGCTGGAGTGCAGTAGTGCCATCTCAGCTCACTGCAACCTCCACCTCCTGGGCTCAAGCGATTCTCCTGCCTCAGCCTCCCTAGTAGTTGGGATTACAGGTGCGCACCACCATGCCCAGCTAATTTTTGTATTTTTAGTAGAGACGGGGTTTTGCCATGTTGGCCAGGCTGGTCTTGAACTCCTGACCTTAGAAGATCCACCCTCCTTGGTCTCCCAAAGTGCTGGGATTACAAGCATGAGCCACCGCGCCCGGGTGACATGCATATTGTTAACATTACTTTGTTCTTGGACCCTGGAAGGGGACATGGGGAATGGGAGGTGGGCCCTTGAATGGTTCTGTCTTGTTGCCCTTTCTGAGACAGAAAGTTAACGGGAAGGGACTCTTGTCATCCTCTAGATCCGGACCATCGCCATCATAGCCGAAGGCATCCCTGAGGCCCTCACGAGAAAGCTGATCAAGAAGGCGGACCAGAAGGGAGTGACCATCATCGGACCTGCCACTGTGAGCTTCCTGTCCGGAAAGCCTTTTACGTTCGATGCTATCTTATGAAGTTCAATGCCCTTAGGAAGTTTACTTTTTGACTCTTCTATCTCCCTCCTAGGTTGAGAAGGTTCCGGAAGTATTTGTTGAAAATCAGTCTGTCCATTTTTAGCTTTTTTTTTGAGACAGAGTCTCCCTGCAACGCCTAGGCTTGAGTGCAATGGTGTGATCTTGGCTCACTGCAACCTCCGCTTCCGGGTTCAAGTGATTCTCCTGCCTCAGCCTCCCAAGTAGCTGGGATTACAGGCACCCACCACCATGTCCAGCTAATTTTTGTATTTTTAGTAGAGACGGGGTTTCACCATGTTGGTCAGGCTGGTCTCAAACTCCTGACACCGGGTGATCCATTCACCTCAGCCTCCCAAAGTGCTGGAAGTACAGGTGTGAGCCAACGTGCCTGGCCCATTTTTAGTTTTAGTTTTTGTTTTTTGGTTTTGTTTTTTTTTTGAGATGGAGTCTCATTCTGTTGCCCAGGCTGGAGTGCAGTGGCATGATCTTAGCTCACTGCAACCTCTGCCTCCTGGGTATTTTTTTAAAGGACTCTCTCCCTAGTCCATATCACCTTTATGGTTTCAAGGAGCTAATGAGTAATTTTTTAGTATTTGTCTACCTTCATACAACCATAGCATAGTCTTTGCTAAACCAAAGAATAAACTGCCTGGTGGCCCAAAGTCTTCATATAAGAAGAAATTATTCTTTTTTGGAGGGTAGGGGGGGACAGAGTCTCACTCTGTTGCCCAGGCTAGAGTGCAGTGGTGCAATCTTGGCTCACTGCAACTTCCACCTCCTGGGTTCAAGCAATTCCCCTACCTCAGCCTCCTGAGTAGCTGGGACTACAGGCGACTGCCACCATGCCCGGCTAATTTTTGTATTTTTAGTAGAGGCAGGGTTTCACCGTGTTGGCCAGGCTGGTCTCGAACTCCTGACCTCAAATGATCCACCTGCCTCGGCCTCCGAAAGTCCTGGAGTTACAGGCGTGAGCCACCGTGCTTGGCCTTTGTTTTTTTTTTGTTTGTTTGTTTTTCCTTTGAGATGGAGTCTTGCTCTGTTACCTAGGCTGGAGTGCAGTGGCACAATCTTGGCTCACTACAGCCTCTGCCTCCTTGGTTCAAGAAAATCTCCTGCCTCAGCCTCCTGAGGAGCTGGGACTACAGGTGTGAACCACCACACCTGGCTAATTTTTGTATTTTTAGTAGAGACAGGGTTTCACCATGTTAGCCAGGCTGGTCTCAAAAACCCAACCTCAGGTAATCTGCCCACTTCGGCCTCCAAAAGTGTTGGGATTGCAGGCGTGAGCCACCATGCCTGGCTGAAATTGTTCTTTGAATGATGTTTTGTTTGTTTTTTTAAGAAGCAGGGTCTCACTGTGTTGCCGGAGTGCAGTGGCTTTTCACAGGTGGGGTTATAGCACACTTCAGCAGCCCTGAGCTCCTAAGCTCAAGCAGTCTCCCTGCCTCAGCCTCCTGAGTAGCTGGGATTACAGAGGTGTTCCTCTACACCTGGCTTATTTTTACTTCTTACTGTATTAAAAAGTTGAAGCTAGTATTTATTTCCAAAGAGCTGAGATTACAGGCCTGAGCCACTGTGCCGGGCTGAGTATACGTATCTGAACCTGAATTAGTGAGCCATGTTTTACAAATAAGGCTGTCTTTTGTTCTGTATAATGTCTCTTGAGAGAGAGGAGACTTTCCTAAGCGGGAAACCCAATGGGCAAGTGTGATTCCTCTTCGTCATTCTTTCCCCAGCCTGGCCAGAGAGGGCTGGGCAGTAATGCAGGGGCTTAGTGATTCTTTGTGGTGAATCTGGAAGTCACCTTCCTCCCTGATTGTGGTTTCTGCCCCCACAGGTTGGAGGCATCAAGCCTGGGTGCTTTAAAATTGGGAACACGGGTGGGATGCTGGACAACATCCTGGCCTCCAAATTGTACCGCCCAGGCAGCGTGGCCTATGTCTCACGTTCTGGAGGCATGTCCAACGAGCTCAACAATATCATCTCTCGGACCACGGATGGCGTCTATGAGGGTGTGGCCATTGGTGGGGACAGGTAATCACCTGGGAAGCCAAGGAGGGGCTTCCCACATTGAGAGCAGCAGGCTAGGAGGTGACGCTTTGTCCTGCAGGCCGCTTGCTGCCCCTGAGTTCCAGGCCCACAGGAATGCTGCTGAAATCTAAACAATGGGGCATCACTGCTCTTGTCTCAGGACTGACAGAGCATGAAATCCGAAAGCACAGAACAGGGCAATGTGCGGGAGAGGCGACTGGGCTTTGGGGATAATTTTGTTTGTTGTGATTGGCCACAGGGAGGCAGCAGAGTGCAGTGATTAGGAGGGCCAGTTCTGAAATTGGATTGAAGAGGTTCAAATCCCATTTTCCCTCTTTAGTAGGGGGTGTGTGGCAGGGGCCATCCTGGGGGCCGGTTACTTAACCTCCCTAGACCTCCATCAAATGGGTAAATAATACCCCCACCTCATGGGGTCACTGGCGGAATAAATGAGGTGTAATACATGGAAGTGTCTGAGCCAGGGCCTGCTCTCAGCAGGTGCTCAGTGAGTTTTTATGGTAGTTAATACTAGTATCCTCATTATTTTTGTTAATGGGAACACTGATCAGTAGGTCATGAATAGAGTATTATATCTTAGAGTAACGTCTGGCACTTGGTAAGTCCAGAATAAATGTTAGCCATTATTGTTTATTATTCCTACTGTTACCACTGCTGTCAGGCTTGGAAACCAAAAGCTGTTGAGATAGAGTCACCTTGTCCGTCTGCCTGGCTGTACCACATGATTTCCAGTAGGATGCCTGGGTGAGGAAGAACTCTCACCAAGGTCTTTAGGGGTGTGGCCTGGGAATCCCCAGTCCTTGGGTACTGCCTGACCAAAGGCTCCGGGAATAAGTCTAGGAAATGCTGCTTGTTTAGATTGTCTTCTTAGATTTATAATGATCATATCAAAAGACATGAAGAGGCCTAGAACAGTGGCTTATGCCTGTCATCCCAGCACTTTGGGAGGCTGAGGTAGGAGGATTGTTTCAGCCCAGAAATTGGAGACCAGCTGAGGCAACACAGTGAGACCCCCATCTCTACCAAAAAAAGTTAGCCAGATGTGGTGGCATGTGCCAGTAGTGCCAGCTACTCCGGAGGCTGAGGCAGGAGGATCGCTTGAACCTGGGAGGCGGAGGTTGCAGTGCACCAAGATTGCACCACTATACTCAAGCCTGGGTAAAAGAGCAAGACTTCATCTCAAAAAGAAAGAAAATATGTATGTGTTCTTAGATTTTTTTTTTTTTTGAGACGATCAAAAAATTCAAGCGATCCTCCTGCCTCAGCCTCCCGAGTAGCTGGGACTGTACAAGCTCTCACCACCACACCTGGCTGATTTTTGTATTTTTAGTAGAGACAGGGTTTCACCATGTTGGCCAGGCTGGTCTGGAACTCCTGACCTCAGGTGATCTACCCTCCTGGGCCTCCCAAAGTGCTGGAATTACAGGCGTGAGCCACTGCCCCTGGCCGGAATTTGTGGATGTATTTTAAAACAACTGCACCAGGGTGTGCTTTCTCGGTCATCTCTTACGGCTGAGTGAACCTCTCTGGGCTTATTTTGTGCCGTCTTTTCCTTTGCGAGTTAGATAGCTCCAACTCCTTCCCTCCTCTTTCTTCCCTTCTGCTCCATTTGCTACCTTCGCCCTCCTACCCTTCTCCATTATTGCTGGGGCATCTCTGGACCCTTACTGGCCATCCACACCCCCCCAAAATCCAGTGTTCCCGGTACAAGTGTGCTTCCTAACCCTGTACACACTTTCCCATGCCTCCTCCTGATCCCGTATCCTGATACTCCCTGCTCTCAACAGGTATCCAGGCTCCACATTCATGGATCATGTGTTACGCTATCAGGACACTCCAGGAGTCAAAATGATTGTGGTTCTTGGAGAGGTGAGTTACTTCAAAATATATATATATGTGTGATTTTAAAACTGTAATGCATGATCTCAGTTTTCAAAAAATTTAAATATTTTGGTTACATGTAACTTAAAGAGACAGTCCCTGGTAATCCCACCCTCTAGATGCTGGGGCCTCAAGGTTGTCACTATTAGTACTGCCATTTATGTTACAGAGAAAGGAGTTCTTACCTCCCAGTGTCCCAGACTTTAGCGCCAGTAAGAGAGAAGCTCTGCTCTGGCTGGCCGTGGTCTCTACCTGGTGCGCAGTGGAAAGCTGGAGTAAAAAGTGCATTTTTTTGCCCAGGTATGGTGGCTCACACCTGTAATCCTTCCAGCACTGTGGGAGGCTGAGACAGGTGGGTCACTTGATCAGGAATTCTAGACCATCCTGGCCTACATGGTGAAAACCCATCTCTACTAAAAATATAAAAATTAACCAGGCGTGGTGGTACGCACTTGTAATCCCAGCCACTCAGGAGGCTGAGGTGGGAGAATCACTTGAACCCAGGAGGTAGAGGTTTCAGTGAACAGAGATCATGCCACTGCCCTCCAGCCTGAGAGACAGAGCAAGACTCTGGGAAAAAAAAAAAAAAAAAAAAAACCGCTTTTTAAAAAATTTGATGACTTTTGGATAGAACAGTTAAAAAAAAATTTCTAAATACTGAAAAATGTGGGAGTCCCTTAACTCCACCCCTTGTTTGCACCTCTGAAGGCAGGTCTAATCCTAAATCATGTTATAGCTCTAGATCAGGAAGGGGGAGTCCCAGAGATTCCTCTAGGAGACCTGCTGTTTGTTCCTTTAGAAATCCTCCTTGTATCCAGGCTGAAACTAAACTTTTATTTGGCCAAAGCCCATGTCCCTCCATTTTCTATCCAGTTTTTACGTCAGGATGGGCTCCACTAACTTGGCTTTTTCTCATTCCCCTTTCCTTGGCAGATTGGGGGCACTGAGGAATATAAGATTTGCCGGGGCATCAAGGAGGGCCGCCTCACCAAGCCCATCGTCTGCTGGTGCATTGGGACCTGTGCCACCATGTTCTCCTCTGAGGTATGGCTGAGACGGGTCACTCCCGGGCTGGGAGTGGGGATTGCAAGGGGGCATTTGAGGTGAACCATGTAGTCATCTTATTAAGCAGCTAGTTCCTTCAAGAAACGTTTGTTACTTGCTTGGTTACTGCAAAAGTCCAGCCAGGGTCCTGCTCTCATCCAGTTGGAGGAGACCAATTTATAAGCAGATTAAAGCCAGAATCAGGCTCTGAGTCTCTGCTTGGCGTAGGTAGCAACCAGCTGTCTAGAGAAGTTGAGATGGCTTCCCTGAGAAGTTGATGTTTGAACTGTAGTTTAGGGGATGAGAAGGGCTTTGCTGATGGAAAGGAGGCTGAGGAGGGAGAAGGACATAGCCTGAGCTCAGCTGGGTGGGACTTGGTGAAATGTTTTGTGTGGGGAGAGGTGGTAGAAGGAAAGGTTTGTTCTTCATGTGTTAAAATGATAAAATGTATGTGAAAGTGCCTGGCGGCACCTGATACTGTTGAGTATAAACACTCCTTAGGCTTCTGCTAGCTGCTAAGCTTCTGAGCTATCTGTCTTCTGCTGGGGGATCATACACCAGACTTCAGCCCCTGTACTTCAGCTTAGAGAACCCTCTACCACCTTGAAGGTGGCCCACGTGATGATGATGATGAAATTGAAGGAAAAGTCGGGCATGGTGGCTCATGCCCGTAATCCCAGCACTTTGGGAAGCCGAGGTGGGAGGATCACCTGAGGTTGGGAGTTCGAAACCAGCCTGACCAACATGGAGAAACCTCATCTCTACTAAAAATACAGAACAAGTCGGGCATGGTGGCACATGCCTGTAATCCCAGCTACTCAGGAGGCTGAGGCAAGAGAATCACTTGAACCCGGGAGTTGGAAGTTGCAGTGAGCTGAGATCGGGCCATTGTACTCCAGCCTGGGCTACAAGAGCAAAACTCCATCTCAAAAAGGAAACAACCACTCATCACCCAATTAGTTTATCAATAGCTGTTAAGCACCCTGTGAGTGTAGGGCCTTCTGTTAGTGCTGTGTATATAAAAAGGTAAAGCCTTCAAGGCTTCCTGCAATCATGAGAATCCTTAACCCTAAAGTTTTCCTTCCGGTAAGCTATTGTCACTCTTCCTAGAATGCATGCTTTTCCCCTTCAGATTCCTGCCCACCTCAGAGTGGCAATATTTGTCCAGTTGTCAAGTGCATGTCTTCTTTGAATGAGTAATTCCACTTTTGCAGATTTACCCCATGGGTATACATGCAGAGTGTTTCAAAGTATGTGTACAAGAATACTCTGCAGTGTCATAACGGCAAAAACTGGAAACAACTTTTTTTTTTTTTTTTTGAGACGGAATCTCACTCTGTCACCCAGGCTGGAGTGCAATGGTGTGATCTCAGCTCACTGCAACCTCTGCCTCCTGGATTCAAGTGATTCTCCTGCCTCAGCCTCCTGAGTAGCTGGGATTACAGGCGCATGCCACCACACCCAGCTAATTTTTGTATTTTCAGTAGAGACGGGGTTTTACCATGTTGGTCAGGCTGGTCTCGAACTCTTGACCTTGTGATCCGCCTGCCTCGTCCTCCCAAAGTGCTGGGATTACAGGCGTGAGCCACCGTGCCTGGCCTGGAAACAACTTACATGCTTATCAGGAGGGTACTATCAGCATGGCGTATCCACAAACTAATGGAAAACAGGGCAGGCATGCAAAGAAGGAGGTGGAACTTGATATGTTGATACAGAAAGAGTTTAAGATACATTACCTGTAAGAAGGGGCAGAGTTCAGTAAATGCTTATAATATCCATTTTGTACAAACTCTGTGTGTGTGTGGGTTTTTTTATTTTTATTTTTTTTTCCAAGTAAGTAAAAGGGGAGGAGAGGTCCAGAATCATCCTGCCCATCCCTCCAGGGTGAGCTCTGCTTGCACAGGCTTTAAAATCAGACCTTGGTAGATCTGTGTAGCCAGACGTGGTGGCTGGTGCATATAATGCCAGCTACTCGGGAGGCTAAGGCAGGAGAATGGCTTGAACCTGGGAAGCGGAGGATGCAGTAAGCCGAGATCAGATCTTTAAAATCAGATATTAGTAGACCTGGGCAAGTCATTTAGCCTCTTGGTAACTGTTTCCTGAGCTGTAAAATGAGGATGCTGCAAGGTTGTTGTATGACTTGAATGAGAAAGTAATTGTAAAGGTCTGGCGTGCATAGGTCTTAGAAACTATTCCTTTCCATGCCTTGTCAGTCCACTTATTCCATGAAGCTGTCCCTGATTCTTATTTATTTATTTATTTATTTATTTATTTATTTATTTATTTATTGAGACAGAGTCTCACTCTGTCGCCCAGGCTAGAGTGCAGTGGTACGATCTCAGCTCACTGCAACCTCTGCCTCCCTGGTTCAAGTGATTCCCCTGCTTCAGCCTCCCAAGTAGCTGGGATTACAGGTGCATGCCACCATGCCCGGCTAACTTTTGTATTTTTAGTAGAGACAGGGTTTCACCATGTTGCCCAGGCTGGTCTCGAACTCCTGACTTCAGGTGATCCACCTGCCTCGGCCTCCCAAAGTGCTGGGATTACAGCCGTGAGTTACTGCGCCCAGCCGATTCTCTTTCTTCTTGAGTGCTCTCCCCCAACTCCATACTCACCCAACAACCAAAAATCAATCAGCCTCCCCCATTGTTTCTCCTGGCTTGCTTCGCATTACCAGCCCCTCCACCTTTCCACCCCACCTCCACATCCCCACCATGATCAAGACACTTCTAAGAGGGTGAGCATCTCACATTTCAGTATCTGGCCGGCACTCATCGCCCCATGGGTGGGATGGGTCCTTGAATTATTTTAGGGTTTTTTTTTTGAGACCGAGTCTGGCTCTGTTGCCCGGGCTGTAGTGCAGTGGTGCAATCTGGCTCACTGCAAGCTCCGCCTCCCGGGTTCATGCCATTCTGCTGTCTCAGCCTCCGGAGTAGTTGGGACTACAAGCGCCCGCCACCACATTCAGCTAATTTTTTTGTATTCTTTTAGTAGAGATGGGGTTTCACCATGTTAGCCAGGATGGTCTCGATCTCCTGACCTTGTGAGCCACTGCACCTGGCCCTTTAGTTTTGTTTTTTAAATAATTTATCTCCCTTTTAGAAATTTTGGTTTTAGTTTTGAGAAATCCAGAGGTAAAGAAACTTAACTTCCTTAAACCCAGGGTTTCTGAATATAGAATTTCTTCTCTTTCCCACCCATCTGCGGATGCAGATTAAATCCTACAAAGAACGCATTGAGAACCCACGCTTTAAGGTGTCTTTCAACCGTTGCTTACAGAGCAGCAGTTCCTAACCTTTTCATTTTTTTGTTCTATTTGCATGGTGAAGAGCACAGGCTGAGGCCAGGTTGCGTAGGTTCAAGTGCTACCACATACTACCTGTGTGACCTGGGATAAATCACTTTACCCATCTATGCTCCCATTTCCTTTTTTATAGGAAACGATCATAGCTACTGAGATTGAATGAGTAAAACTCTTAGAAAAGTGCCTGAACATAGTGTTATGTAAACAGGTTAGATAGTACTATGATTACCCTCTGCACCCCATCCTAAGACAAGGCTTTGCATCAGATGTCTGTGTTAATTTCCTCCATCGCTTGGTTAAAGGCACAGTCACGCTGGGCGCGCTGGCTCACGCCTGTAATCCCAGCAGCTTGGGAGGCTGAGGTGGGTGAGTTGCTTGACTCCAGGAGTTGGAGACCAGCCTGGACAACATGGCGAAACCCCGTCTCTACTAAAAATACAAAAAACTTGTAGCCAGGCCTACACCTGTGGTGGCATACGCCTGTAGTTCCAGCTACATGGGAGTAGGTGGGAGAATCACCTGAGCCTGGGAGGTTGAGGCTGCAGTGAGCCAAGATAGCGCCACTGCATTCCAGCATGGGTAACTAGAGTGAGACCCTGTCTCGAAAAAAAAAAAAAAGAAAAGAAAAAACAAAGACGCAGTCACCATTTACCTAGTGCTTCTTCTTTTTTTTTTTTTTTTTTTTTTTTTGAGATAGAGTCTTGCTCTTGTCACCCTGGCTGGAGTGCAGTGGCACAATCTTGGCTCATTGCAACCTCAGCCTCCCAGGCACATCTCTGTAGTCCCAGCTATTGAGAAGGTTGAGGTGGGAGGATTACCTGAGCCCAAGGAGGCCAAGGTGCCAGTGAACTGTGACTGCATCACTTTACTCCTGCCTGTGTGACAGAGTGAGACCCTGTCAGTTAAAAAAAAGGGTGGGAGGGGTAGGTGTGGTGGCTCACACCTGTAATCCCAGCACTTTGGGAGGCCGAGGCTGGTGGATCACCTGAGGTTAGGAGTTCGAGACCAGCCTGGCCAACATGGTGAAACCCCATCTCTACTAAAAATACAAAAATTAGCTGGGCATGGTGGCAGGCGCCTGTAATCCCAGCTACATGGGTGGCTGAGGCAGGAGAATCGCTGGAACCCAGGAGGCAGAGGTTGCAGTGAGCTGAAATCACACCATTGCACTCCAGCCTGGGTGACAAGAGCAAGACTTCGTCTTAAAACAAAACAAAACAAAAGATAAGGGGGAAAAAAAAAGGAAGATGATTCTGGGGTTGGGCTGCCAGTCTTTGTATCCTCACTTCCATGCACATTAGCTGTGTGACCCTGATAAAGCTTCTGAACTTCTCTGTACTTCAGTTTCCTCGTCTGTAAAATGGAAATCATCTATTGTACCTATTCAGTGACCTTGCCTGAGGCTTAAATGAAGTGATTCATGTAAAGTGTTTAGCACAGTGCCAGCCTATGACCAGTGCTGGCATTTCTCTGGGAATTTGTTGTTCACTCTTGGGGGATTAGCAGTAAAGCTACTTTCCTTTGCTTTCCAGGTCCAGTTTGGCCATGCTGGAGCTTGTGCCAACCAGGCTTCCGAAACTGCAGTAGCCAAGAACCAGGCTTTGAAGGAAGCAGGAGTGTTTGTGCCCCGGAGCTTTGATGAGCTTGGAGAGATCATCCAGTAAGTGGACCTTGGGGAGGATGGCGGCCTCCCCCTCCTTTCCAAATTCCTCCTGAGACAGCAGCCTCTCCCACACAGGGACATCCCATATTTCTGGTCCCTCTTGGTGTCTAGCACAGCTGTATGGATGGTTCAAAATCCTCTTTCTCTTTGGCTTTCCTTTTGTTTTATTTAGTTTGTGGAAGCAGTAGGTCTAGGCTGGTGTTAAAACGTGTTGAGTTTCTGAGCCTACCTATTTGGCTGGGAGGCGGCAGCCACAGATGAGAGCTCCGCATGAAAGTGTTCAGAGGGCCGGGCGCGGTGGCTCAAGCCTGTAATCCCAGCACTTTGGGAGGCCGAGACGGGCGGATCACGAGGTCAGGAGATCGAGACCATCCTGGCTAACACGGTGAAACCCCGTCTCCACTAAAAAATACAAAAAACTAGCCGGGCGCGGTGGTGGGCGCCTGTAGTCCCAGCTACTCGGGAGGCTGAGGCAGGAGAATGGCGGGAACCAGGGAGGCGGAGCTTGCAGTGAGCTGAGATCCGGCCACAGCACTCCAGCCTGGGCGACAGAGCGAGACTCCGTCTCAAAAAAAAAAAAAAAAAAGAAAGTGTTCAGAGAGTGTTACCTATGATCAATAGAGAGTTATTAGATACCCTCTGATCTCTTCCCATCTCTTAAACCTGTCTGGACTCCCAGCTCTGTCCTTCCTTGCCATCCAGAGACTGGGATGTGAGATAGTAGGGAGCAGAGGGGCAGGTGCAGTCTTGGCTAGAACTTGTTTTCATTTAGTTCTCAGAATTCAGCAGGCAAGAGTAAACTAAAACCTACAGTGTTTGGGTTAGATAGAGCATTCTTGGGATGTCTTACAGAAGCCCAAAATAAGAAAATCCACATGGATGTCTTTTTTTTCCTGCCTCCCAGGTCTGTGTACGAAGATCTTGTGGCCAATGGAGTCATTGTACCTGCCCAGGAGGTGCCGCCCCCAACCGTGCCCATGGACTACTCCTGGGCCAGGGTAGGTGCCTTGAATGTCCCTAACAGTGTGAACAAGAGAGATCTGTGGGTCTATGGTGGTGGGTTTCGCCTTGATTTGCCTCGAACTCTTCGAAACCAGGCCTTCTATATTAGTCGGGGATCTCTTAGAGGGACAGAACTAATAGGATATATATATATAAAGGAGAGTTTATTAGGTATTAACTTACATGATCACAAGGTACCACAATAGGCTGTCTGTAAGCTGAGGAGCAAGGAGAGCCAGTCCGAGTCCCCACACTGAAGAACTTGGAGTCCAATGTTCGAGGGCAGGAAGCATCCAGCACAGGAGAAAGATGTAGTCTGGGAGCTAAGCCCATCTCTCTTTTTCTCATGTTTTTCTGGGTGCTTTATATTTGCTGGAAGCTGATTAGATTGTGCTCACCACATTAAGGGTGGGTCTGCCTTCCCCAGCCCACTGACTCAAATGTTAATCTCTTTTGGCAACACCTACACAGACACACCCAGGATCAATACTTTGTATCCCTCAATCCAGTCAAGTTGACACTTTTGGAGGCCAAGGTGGGAGGATTGCTTAAGACCAGGAGTTGAAGGCTGAAGTTAGCCACGACTGTGCCACTGCACTCCATCCTGGGTTACAGAGTAAGACCCTGTCTCTAATTTAAAAAAAGAAAAAAAGTGCTGGGCACAGTGGCTCATGCCTGTAATCCCACCACTTTGGGAGGCTGGGGTGGGTGGATCACCTGAGGTCAAGAATTCGAGACCAGCCTGGCCAACATGGTGAAACCCCGTCTCTACTAAAAATACAAAAATTAGCGGGTATGGTGGTATACGCCTGTAATCCCAGCCACTCAGGAGGCTGGGGCACAAGAATTCTTTGAACCCGGGAGGCAGAGGTTGTAGTAAGTTGAGATCGTGCCAACCTGGGCGACAAAGCAAGACTCAGTCTCAAAAAAAAAAAAAATTAGCCGGGCTCATGCATGTAGTCCCAACTACTTGGGAGGCTGAGGCAGGAGAATCGCTTGAACCCAGGAGACAGAGGTTGCAGTGAGCCAAGATCTCGCCACTGCACTCCAGTCCAGGTGACAGAGTGAATGAGACTCGTCTCAAAAAAAAAAAAAAAAAGAACTTCAGGCTGGGCACAGTGGCTCATGCCTGTAATCCCAGCACTTTGGGAGGCTGAGGCGGGCAGATCATCTGAGGTCAGGAGCTTGAGACCAGCCTGGCCATGGTGGCTCATGCCTGTAATCCCAGCACTTTGGGAGGCTGATAAGGGTGGATCACCTGAGGTCAGGAGTTCGAGACCAGCCTGGCCAACATGGTGAAACCCCGTTTCTACTAAAAATACAAAATTAGCCGGGTGTGGTGGCATGCACCTGTAGTCCCAGCTACTCGGGAGGCTGAGGCAGGAAAATTGCTTGAACCCAGGAGGCAGAGGTTGCAGTGAGCTGAGATAACACCACTACACTCCAGCCTGGGCGACACAGCAAGACTCAAAAAAAAAAAAATGAAGCAATGGACGGGGTCTCATGCCTGTAATCCCAGGACTTGGGGAGGCCGAGGTGGGAGAATTTGCTTGAGCCCAAGAGTTTAAGACCAGCCTGGACAACATAGCAAGACCCTGTCTCTACAAAAAAAATTTTAAATTAGCCAGGCGTGGCAGTGCGTGCCTTGTGGCCCCAGCTACTGGGAGGCAGAGGCGGGAGGATCGTTTGAGCCTAGCTAGGAGTTTGAGGCTGAAGTGAGCTATGATCGCACCAGTGTACTCCAGCTTGGGCAACAGAGAGACCCTGGTCCCCCTCCAGAAATGAAGCAATTGATATAAGCTGCTTAGGTTATTTTCTAGCCCAGCAAATGCTCAGAGAAGGATAGAGATAGTGCTGATAGTGCTGATGCCAAGTGGTACCATGGGTCCTCCTGTTTTCTGTGTCCAAAATGATTTAATGAAAGGGCTTTTGCACTTCTTTCTTGGGAAAACTTCGTCTGAGAGTTACTGCTTTGCTGCCAGAGTTTAAGACATTCCTGGGGCACTTTGGTTCTGAGAGTACACACAGCGGGGCAGTCCTGGAAGAATCTGTGGTGGTCACCAGGGCCCTGCTTCCCTCTGCCCCATCTCTGCCCAGGAGCTTGGTTTGATCCGCAAACCTGCCTCATTCATGACCAGCATCTGTGATGAACGAGGACAGGAGCTCATCTACGCGGGCATGCCCATCACGGAGGTCTTCAAGGAAGAGATGGGCATTGGCGGGGTCCTTGGCCTCCTCTGGTTCCAGAAAAGGTGAGCATGGAGGGCAGAAGATGACAGGGCCCTGCAGCTTGGAGTTAATGATTTTCCCCCGACAAAGGAGTGGGAGTGGACAGGCCTGGGGAGTGTGTCCAAGGTCAGTCTTTGGGGCCATGGGTCAATTGAAAGGGCAGAGGAAGAACACTTAAGCTATGAACCACTGCACCCGGCCAAATGCAGACCTCTTGACAGCAAGATAGAGGTTAGGAGAGAACTGGAAAATGTGGTGGCCTAAGGAGTGTGGGCCTCGTGACACTGCTGAACAGATAGACAGTACCTTATGGGCCGGGCGCAGTGGCTCACGCCTGTCATCCCAATACTTTGGGAGGCCGAGGTAGGTGGATCACCTGAGGTCAGGAGTTCAAGACCAGCCTGGCCAACATGGTGAAACCCTGTCTCTACTAAAAATACAAAAAATTAGCTGGGCATGGTGGTGCGCGCCTGTAATCCCAGCTACTCAAGGAGGCTGAGGCAGGAGAATCACTTGAACCCAGGAGGTGCAGGTTGCAGTGAGCCAGGATCGCGCCATTGCACTCCAGCCTGGGCAACAAGAGCAAAAATACTCCATCTCGAAAAAAAAGAAAAGAAAAAGAAAGTACCTTGTGTTGTGTTCACTTTGCAAATTTCTTTCTCCCATCAGCTTGAATGTTAGAAAAAACTGGTTTTCTCTGCAACTCCCAATCTCAGCCCTCCCGTGGGACTGACGGCTGGGCAGGGGAGCCAGTGAGTATGTGATTCACAGAGGCCTGGCTTAAGGTGGTGCCGGGCAGAAGGCCAGGTCAATGTCTTGGGTTGTGTCATGCCCTCACCTGCAGAGAGATGGGTCTTGGTCCTGCTTTGGACCCTTCCTGGGAAAAGTTCATGGGTTATGACACCTGAGCAGGTCTCTTTCTGTCTGCTCCTGCCTCCCACCTCTCCATACTTTGTTCCTGATTCTTAGTTGGGAGGTTGAATATTACAGGAACCAGGCATGGGGCCTCTTACACTGTGAAGGGACAGGGTTCTCACCCCCTATCTGTCTGGCACATGGAGCATAGCCACAAATACAGGTCAAATCCTGGTGCAGGCAACTCATGCTGAAAATCACTGACCAAAGAATAGATTTAAAACTCTGGTTTCAAACTCTATTTTACAAACAGTATTTGGGGCCGGGCATGGTGGCTCATGCCTGTATGTAATCCCAGCACTTTGGGAGGCCAAGGTGGGCAGATCACTTCAGGCCAGGAGTTCAAGACCAGCCTGGCCAACATAGCAAAATCTCGTCTCTACTAAAAATACAAAAATTAGACCGGTGTGGTGGTGCGTACCTGTAGTCCCAGCTTCTTGGGAGGCTGAGGCAGGCAAATTGCTTGAACCTAGGAGGTGGAGGTTGCAGTGAGCCAAGATTGTACTACTGCACTCCAGCCTGGGCGACAGAATGAGACTCTGTCTAAAGAAAAGAATCAGGTTTTGCCTGAGAGTTGTGTGGTAGTATTAGACTTGGATTGGTAGTTACCCGTCTTGAATTTGAATGACTTGTTTAGGGAGATGGGAGAAAGTACGAGCGTGGTCTTGTCGACTCTCTCCCGGCTTTCATTCCCCCGGCTTCCAGGTTGCCTAAGTACTCTTGCCAGTTCATTGAGATGTGTCTGATGGTAACAGCTGATCACGGGCCAGCCGTCTCTGGAGCCCACAACACCATCATTTGTGCGCGAGCTGGGAAAGACCTGGTCTCCAGCCTCACCTCGGGGCTGCTCACCATCGTAAGTACTGTCATCCTGGGAGGTGAACAGTGGGGACACTGGGCCTTGGCCTCATGCTGCTTTGCCACAGCAGGGCCCTAGAAGGAGCCCCTGAGTGTAAAACCCAGTGCTCAGGCCCGTTCAGGACACACTGGGTTGGTTTGCCCAGCTGAAGGAAATTCTTAAAGCTCAAGGCAACATGCACTTGTTTCTCCTGCAGGGGGATCGGTTTGGGGGTGCCTTGGATGCAGCAGCCAAGATGTTCAGTAAAGCCTTTGACAGTGGCATTATCCCCATGGAGTTTGTGAACAAGATGAAGAAGGAAGGGAAACTGATCATGGGCATTGGTCACCGAGTGAAGTCGGTGAGTTGTTACTCTCCTAAAAAAGTAGGATAGAGGCCGGGCGCAGTGGCTCATGCCTGTAATCTCAGCACTTTGGGAGGTCACTGAGGTCGGGAGTTGGAGACCAGCCTGACCAACATGGAGAAACCCCTTCTCTACCAAAAATACAAAAAAATTAGCCGGGCATGGTGGTGCATGCCTGTAATCCCAGCTACTCAGGAGGCTGAGGTAGGAGAATCGCTTGAACCTGGGAAGTGGAGGTTGTGGTGAGCCGAGATCATGCCATTTTACTCCGGCCTGGGCAACAAGAGTGAAATTCTATCTCAAACAACAACAACAAAGTGGGATGGATCTGCCGGGTGGGTGGTGATAGGGGGCATTAATTTATTTGGGAGAATACCTAAGCTTTCAACTCCCAACATACAAAGCTTTGGATGTGTTGACAGATGCCAAATACAAGACAGCTATTTTTTCCATTTGATAATACAGACTGCCCTTAACAGTTTTTCTGTCGTTCGCTTGCAGTATGGAAATAGCAGCTGAAATGAGATGGAAAATATGGTAACTTTGGTTTCCCAAATGAAGCTTATGGGTAAAAGGACCAAGTTCAGGTTGAGGGGACATATTGGCTAGTAGC
Source organism: Chlorocebus sabaeus (assembly GCF_047675955.1). NCBI lineage: Eukaryota > Metazoa > Chordata > Mammalia > Primates > Cercopithecidae > Chlorocebus > Chlorocebus sabaeus. The sequence goes on from NC_132919.1 coordinate 69,887,383, forward strand.
AGACAACTCCAAAAATCTCAGTGGCTTACCACAGCAAAGGTTTATGTCTCATTCACACTATATCCACTGAGGGTTGGCTGTGCCTGTTCTCTGCCATCTGTGCTGGAGGAACAGCCCCTGTCTGGGATGTGCTGGCCTCACGTCAGCAGGATAACAGCAATGGCAGGACCACGTGCAGGCTCTTAAAGCCTTACATGATTCCCCTTCACTCACATTTCATTGGCCACCACAAGTCAAGTGGTTATTTGTGACATCACTGGGGCAGGAAGAGTGATAGTATCAAGGCATATCCGATTGGGAAGGAGACCAGTGGGAAAGGACAGTAAATATTTTAAACAGTTGATATAGTCTTAACAGGGCCAGTCATCTGTATGTCCTCATAGTGTGCTGTGGTTAGAAATCGAAGAGCAAGAGATGAGGTCACTGGCAGCTGCTCAGGGCCATATGGGGACAGCTCCTTAGTAGATCCCTTTGCCCTGGGCTCCTTGGCTCTGTAGCTCCAAAAACCTCATGTATTTGGTCACTCCACTGGCCTAGGTGGGGAGTATGAAGGTCATGCATGTGATTCAGGACACCACCTTCTAGGCAGCCAGACATTTGGCCATCTCAGGTGAGATACCCAGAGGTTGCTTGATGAGCAAGGACCAGCTCAGAACCAAGCAGGGAAGGTGGGTGACTCTGAGGGACATTCCATCTAGGACTTGCTGAACTTTGCTCAGCCAGCCCCAGCTCCTGACCATATAACTCCTTGCCCATCTACAACACAGGGCCTTTCTAAGATAACGCTAGACCTGCACGCCACACTCACTCATTCACTCTTTGAGCTACTCACTTTCTAGAGGATGTACTGACCCAGCTATCTCTCTGCTGAAGGCGGAAGTTGCTTCGGTATTGGGATTTCGTGTGTCCCTAGATCATCTTCCTCTCCCACTGACAGGTGGTTAATTTCATTCACGGCAGGTCTATAGTCTTTCCTAAAATTTTGGGAATACTTTGCCCCCCACACTCAACACGTGTTTGTTTAGTGTTGAACTCTGTCACAGCTTGAGTAGGCACAGAGCTGGTGGGGGTGTGGCTGGAAGCTGGAACCTAAGAATGAGTTGGAGACCTCTGAAAGTTAAGACCTCTTAACTTTCAGACCTCTGCTGCTCAACACTGTAGGACCTGGCCAGCTCCCTGAACATCTCAGGGCTTAGTTTCTTCTTTGTAACTTAAAAGTGAGAACCGCCAGGCGCGGTGGCTCACGCCTGTAATCCCCAGCACTTTGGGAGGCTGAGGCGGGCAGATAACAAGGTCAGGAGATCGAGACCACGGTGAAACCCCGTCTCTACTAAAAATACAAAAAATTAGCCGGACGCAGTGGCGGGCACCTGTAGTCCCAGCTACTCGGGAGGCTGAGGCAGGATAATGGTGTGAACCCGGGAGGCGAAGCTTGCAGTGAGCCAAGATCGCGCCACTGCACTCCAGCCAGGGGGACAGAGCGAGACTCCATCTCAAAAAAAAAAAAGTGAGAACCTACCAAGGTTGTTTTGTGTCCCAATTGAGATATGAGAGGACTTCAAAAGCTAGCCCCATGACATTAGCACAATTGGTGCCACATGGAATTGTATACGTGGGTCAGGTTCCTGAATCGCCTCTGGGATATGTCCAGTTCTACCGACCTGTAATACAAGTATGAACAAACACATCCCAGCAGTGTGTGAGTGTTCCTCTGTAACGTTGGGTTCATTTCTAGATAAACAACCCAGACATGCGAGTGCAGATCCTCAAAGATTACGTCAGGCAGCACTTCCCTGCCACTCCTCTGCTCGATTATGCACTGGAAGTAGAGAAGATTACCACCTCGAAGGTAACAAAGGAAAAACTTCCTGGTTCCCTAATATTACGTTGGACAAATTTATTGGAGGAAATAGGAGCCAGGTTACATTTTGATTATGCAGCTAAAAGCAAACCTAGTTTTCTGGAAATGTTATCTTTGTTTCACAGACATGCACTAAATGTCAGCTAGGTGTTGGGTATGTTGCTAGATGCTGGGAATTGAACTGAGTCAGACACAGTGTCAACCAGTGGGGTTGGTAGAAGTTTTTAAATGATGGCCACAATTCGTAGTAATAGTAGTAACAGTGGAAAATTATGAAGAAAAAATGAGAAATAATGATAAATGCTTTGAATGTTTTGCCTTCCCAGAAGCCAAATCTTATCCTGAACGTAGATGGTCTCATCGGAGTCGCATTCGTGGACATGCTTAGAAACTGTGGGTCCTTTACTCGGTGAGCACTGCAGCTGTTTTCTTCATTACGTTTGTTGATTTTTGTTGTTTCCTCCAAACTATAAAAGGAATGCATACTCAGAATAGAATATTTGAAAAATAAGGAGAGGTATAAAGAAGAAAACAAAAATTGCCTGTAATCCTACCACCTAGAGCACCCCTTTTCCTATTCCTGGGCAGTAGTAGTACTGTCTGAGGAGAAGGGCAGTCACGTGGGCCTTTTAAAACTACAAGTTGATTGTGTGTTGCAGGGAGGAAGCTGATGAATACATTGACATTGGAGCCCTCAATGGCATCTTTGTGCTGGGAAGGAGTATGGGCTTCATTGGTGAGTCCATTTGTTATTGTTTTAAGTGTTTTTTGTTTTTGTTTTTGTTTTTAAACCCCCATGGTTCAGCTATACCACTTACCCATGGGGTTGAGTTTCTTTTTTCTTTTTTTTTTCCTTTTTTAAATTCTCTTTGTGGTTCAGTTTCTACAGAAGAAATGTCATATCCTCTTAATCATTGTTCTTAATCTTTTCTTTCTTACTTTAACTTTTCCCCTTATCTTTATCATTGTTCCTTTGTTCTTAGAAATGATTGCTAGCCCAGGAAAATAGAATTAATTTTTTTTTTTTTGAGACTGAGTCTTGCTTTTCGCCCAGGCTGGAGTACAGTGGTACGATCTCTGCTCACTGCAACCTCCGCCTCCCAGGTTCAAGCAATTCTCCTGCAGCCTCCCAAGTAGCTGGGACTACAGACGCATGCCTACAGGTGTGTGCCACCACGCCTGGCTAATTTTTTGTATTTTTAGTAGAGACGGGGTTTCACTGTGTTAGCCAGGATGGTCTGGATCTCCCAACCTCGTGATCCGCCTTCCTTGGCTTCCCAAAGTGCTGGAATTACAGGCATGAGCCTCCGCGTCCGGCCTATTTTTATTATTTTTTATTTTTTCCCTTTAAAATTTTGTTTTAATTTAAAGGAAAATAGAATCAAATCCAACAGCTCTCTTATACAAAGTCTGCCTCATCTACCTATGGAATGGATTTGGACTAAGCTTCCCACTGCTTTGTATCTACCTTTTTTGTGTGTTAGAAAGATTTCCCTTCCTTAGCCTCTCCCTCTCACCAGGCTTATGAAGCTCTAATAAAAAAGATGTGTTTGCTTCATTTTAGGACACTATCTTGATCAGAAGAGGCTGAAGCAGGGGCTGTATCGTCATCCATGGGATGATATTTCATATGTTCTTCCGGAACACATGAGCATGTAATAGAGCCAGGAACCCTACTGCAGTAAACTGAAGACAAGAACTCCTCCCCCAGGAAAAAGTGTACAGACAGCTGGCATTGGAGCCTGCTTTATTTAGCAGGGGCCTGAAATGTAAATAGCCACTGGGGTACAGGCACCGAAGACCAACATCCACAAGCTAACACCCCTTCAGCCCACACAAAGAAGCTTCATATTTTTTTTTTATAAGCATAGAAATAAAAACCAAGCCAATACTTGTGACTTTACTCTGCTACCTGCTGTATTTATTACATGGAAGCATCTAAGTACTGTCAGGATGGGGTTCTTCCTCATTGTAGGGCGTTAGGATGTTGCTTTCTTTTTCCATTAGTTAAACATTTTTTTCTCCTTTGGAGGAAGGGAATGAAACATTTAAGGCCTCAAGATACTATACATTTAAAGCACCCCAATGTCTTTTTTTTTACTTCCCTTTCTTCTTCCTTATATAACATGAAGAACATTGTATTAATCTGATTTTTAAAGATCTTTTTGTATGTTATGTGTTAAGGACTTGTTTGGTATCCCACTGAAATGTTCTGTGTTGCAGACCAGAGTCTGCTTATGTCAGGGGGATGGGACCATTGCATCCTTAGCCATTGTCACAAAATATGTGGAGTAGTAACTTAATATGTAAAGCTGTAACATACATTTGAAATGGAAATGCAAAAAGCTGTGAAATGTCTTGTGTCATGTTCTCTGTATTTATGCAGCTGACTTGTCTGTCTGTAACTGAAGTGTGGATCCAGGGACTCCTAACTACTTTTCATCTGTAATCCACAAAGATTCTGGGCAGCTGCCACCTCAGTCTCTTCTCTGTATTATCATAGTCTGGTTTAAATAAACTATATAGTTAACAATGAAGGCATACTGCTGGCTCCTGGCATCCACATCCTTTGATCTGTATTTCTTTGTAACTATACTTTTTTCCAGACAGGGTCTCACTCTGTTGCCCCAGGGCTGAAGTACAGTGTCACCATCACAGCTCACTGCAGCTTCCATCTCCTGGGCTCAAGCAATCCTCCCACGTCAGCCTCCCAAGTAGCTAGGACTACAGGAGCGCACCACCACTCTAGGCTAACTTTTGTATTTTTTGTGGACTCAAGCAATCCATCCTCCTTGGCCTCCCAAAGTGCTGTTACAGGCGTGAGCCACTGTGCCTGGCCTGAACTGTACTAATACTTTCAGTATATGTGGTTTTAAAAGTGCTCATCTACCTTTTCAAAAAATAAAACACTAGCATCAAGAACCTCCAAAGTCCACTTATTTCCTCCCCTAAATCTATACCTCTCCCTGAGTGAATGGTAACCAAAGCGCTGCCCAGGTACTTGGGCCAAAAGCTTGGAAACCACCCTTTCCTCTACCCTCTCCAGTTGCCAAGTCTTGTTGATTGACCCTTCAACTTTCACTCTCATCTGTCCACATCTGGTCGGCTATTTCCCCTTTTGTTGCCTACACTGCATTCTCCACACAGCCACCAGTGATTTTTTTAAAAACCCATTGAATTGAGCCACTCTCTTGTCTAAAATCCCCAAGTGACATTTATTTACTTATTTTTATTTTTGAGATGGAGTCTCACTGTCGCCAAGCTGGAGTGCAGTGGCACCATCTCGGCTCACTGCAACCTCCGCCTCCCAGGTTCAAGCAATTCTCCTGCCTCAGCCTCCCGAGTAGCTGGGATTACAGGCACGTGCCACCACACCCAACTAATTTTTTTTTTTTTTTTGAGACGGAGTCTCGCTCTGTAGCCCAGGCTGGAGTGCAGTGGCATGATCTCTGCTCACTGCGAGCTCTGCCTCACGGGTCCATGCCATTCCCCTGCCTCAGCCTCCCGAGTAGCTGGGACTACAGGCACCCGCCACCCGCCACCTCGCCCAGCTAGTTTTTTTTTTTTTGTATTTTTTAGTAGAGACAGGGTTACACCGTGTTAGCCAGGATGGTCTTGATCTCCTGACCTCGTGATCCACCCATCTCGGCCTCCCAAAGTGCTGGGATTACAGGCTTGAGCCACCGCGCCCGGCCCCCTAATTTTTGTATTTTTAGTAGAGATGGGGTTTCACCATATTGGTCAGGCTGGTCTCAAACTCCCGACCTCGTGCGTGATCCACCTGCCTCGCGCCTCCCAAAGTGCTGGGATCACAGGTGTGAGCCACCTCGCCCGGTTTATTTTAATTTTGAGACAGGATCTCACTCTGTCGCCCAGGCTGGAGTACAGTGGCTCGATCTCTGCTCACTGAAACCTCCGCCTCCCGGGTTCAAGCTATTCTCCCTGCCTCAGCCTCCCAAGTAGCTAGGATTACAGGTGCCCACCACCACGCCCGGCTAATTTTTGTATTTTTAAGTAGAGACGGGATTTCACCACGTTGGCCAGGCTGGTCTCCAACTGCTGACCTCAAGTGATCCGCCCGCCTCGGCCTCCCAAAGCACCGGGGTTACAGGCGCCCGCCACCGTTCCCAGCTAATTTTCGAATTTTTATTAGAGACGGGATTTTGCCATGTTGTCCAGGCTAGTCTGGAACTCCTGGGCTCAGGCGGTCAGTCCACCTCCGGCTCCCAAAGTGTTGGGATTACAGGCGTGAGCCACCGCGCCCGGCCCAAAAGTGGTTTTTAAATTGATCTTTTCAACAAGTATATACTGATCATTGGCTATGAACCAAAGCACTACGCAGAACGCTTGGCTTCAGTATCATCTCACTGAATCCTCACTGTGAGTTTACAAATTAGGCAATATTCCCGTGTTTAGAAATTAAAATAGGGGGCCGGACGCGGCGGCTCACGCCTGTAATCCCAGCACTTTGGGAGGCCAAGGCGGGCGGATCACGAGGTCAGGAGATCGAGACTATCCTGGCTAACACGGTGAAATCCCGTCTCTACTAAAAACACAAAAAATTAGCCGGGCGTGGTGGCGGGCGCCCGTAGTCCCAGCTACTCGGGAGGCTGAGGCAGGAGAATGGCGTGAACGCGGGAGGCGGAGCTTGCAGTGAGCCGAGATGGCGGCACTGCACTCCAGCCTGGGAGACTGAGAGAGACTCCGTCTCAAAATAAATAAATAAAAGAAAATAAATTAGGGGGCCGGGCGCGGTGGCTCACGCCTGTAATGAGGTCAGGAGATAGAGACCATCCTGACTAACACGGTGAAACCCCGTCTCAAAAATACAAAAAACTAGCCGGGCGTGGTGGCGGGCGCCCGTAGTCCCAGCTACTCGGGAGGCTGAGGCAGGAGAATGGCGTGAACGCGGGAGGCGGAGCTTGCAGTGAGCCGAGATGGCGGCACTGCACTCCAGCCTGGGAGACTGAGAGAGACTCCGTCTCAAAATAAATAAATAAAAGAAAATAAATTAGGGGGCCGGGCGCGGTGGCTCACGCCTGTAATGAGGTCAGGAGATAGAGACCATCCTGACTAACACGGTGAAACCCCGTCTCAAAAACACAAAAAATTAACTGGGTGTGGTGGCAGGCGCCTGTAGTTCCAGCTACTCGGGAGGCTGAGGCATGAGAATCGCTTGAATCCGGGCAGCACGCCACTGCACTCCATCCTGGGCGACAGAGAGAGACTCCGTCTCAAAAACAAACAAACAAAACAAAACAAAAAACAAAAAAAACGGATAACAAGTAACTCATTCATCTCTCATTCACCTAGCTGAGGCTAGATCTTATAAAAATCCTGTATTGCCACTCAAGGCTTTAACAACAGGTGATGGTCTAGGTGGCTTTTACTCGACAAAATGACTGCAGAGAGCATGCTACCCACTAAGGAAAGGGAGCCAGCCACCCTCGCACCGACGTCCTCGTGGGGAGGCCTGCGGCGAAGTCATCCCGACAGGGCGACAGTTACAGCCGAACCTTACCAGGGCAGGCAGGGCTGCCGGAGGCAAGGCGGCGCATGCGCGGCCCGCGGGCTACCCGGCTCCGCCCCGCGCGCACTATTTAATCCCAGAATCCCTCTGTGTCGCACCAAACGGCCGCATAGTTCCGAGGCTGCGGAGGCCGGGCGCGGCGGCGTCAAGATGGCGGCTGCGGCAGTGGCGGCGGCTGCGGCGGCGGCCGCGGCTGCATCTCTTCAGGTGCTGGAGATGGAGAGCATGGAGACGGCCGCTGCCGGCTCGGCAGGCCTGGCCGCCGAGGTCCGAGGCAGCGGCACGGTGGACTTCGGGCCTGGGCCAGGGATCTCTGCAATGGAGGCGAGCGGGGGCGATCCGGGCCCAGAAGCCGAGGATTTCGAGTGCAGCTCTCACTGTTCAGAGCTGTCCTGGCGGCAGAACGAGCAGCGACGCCAGGGCCTCTTCTGCGACATTACCCTGTGCTTTGGCGGGGCTGGAGGCCGCGAGTTCCGGGCCCACCGCTCGGTACTGGCTGCCGCCACCGAGTACTTCACGCCCCTGCTCTCGGGCCAGTTTTCCGAGTCCCGCTCGGGACGGGTGGAGATGCGCAAGTGGAGCTCCGAGCCGGGGCCCGAACCCGACACTGTGGAAGCCGTTATCGAGTACATGTACACCGGGCGCATCCGCGTCAGCACGGGCAGCGTGCACGAGGTGCTGGAGTTGGCCGACAGGTAGGCGAGGGGGGCGGGAGTACGGAGGGCGGCGGGCGCGGAGAGGGGGAGATGCTCGCCGGCGGAGGGGAGGGCAGTGCCTGCCACGGCAGCTCGCGAGTCCTGAGTGAACGCATTGGGTTCACACTCGCTGAGCGCGTGCTGGGGGGCAGCCAACCGCGGTGGGCGAGGAGGATGCACCGTCAGGTCGCGCCTCGCGCCCAAGGAGCTCAGATTCTAGGTAGTGGGACAAAAGTGATGGAAAGGAAAGTCAGTATGTGGTAAGCGTTGTGCTGACGTTCAAAAGGAGTGAAAGGCTAGGGATTGAATAAAGACCTTTCTGAGGAGGTGACGTTTAGACCGACCTCTGAATGTCAAAAAATAACTGACCGTGCAAAGATGGGGAATGAATATTCCAGACAGCGCAAAGGCCCTCAGGCCTCCAGTTTGGCTTAGAGAATTAAAATACAGTCTAGTGACGCTGGATCTAGTGGATGAAGGGAAGAAGGATGCGTGAGATGCGTTTGAATAAGGAGCTCGAATTTCACTGAGTGTGATAGGAAACTGAGTAAATAAATGATCTGATTTAAATATTTTAATATTATTCTGCCACTGTGGTAAACGGATTGTAGGGAGCAGGAATGCTCCAGAGACTGGTTAGCAGGCAGGTAATACCGTTTATAGAGATGGAGAGGCATTTGTTTTGGCAATTATCATTTTACAGATTCCTTAACAAAAATGCCTGTTGAGCGCCGATTACGCATCAGCTCAGATGCGGGATTCTAAGGTGCTAGGGTTTCAGCAGTGATCAAAACAGACAAAAGTCCTTTTCCTTATCGCACTTACGCTGGTAGATAGACGGTAAATAAGTAAAATGTATAGCCTGTTGGATGATTGTTAAGTATATGTAGCCTGTTGGATGATTGTTATCACTGATGAAAAATAAAGCATGGGGGGAGTACATAGAAAGTGCTGGGGGAGAGGAAGTGTTTGTCAAATTGCGTGGATAGAGAATGTCCTATGAAGAAGATGTTTTGCTAAGAACCAAAGGAGATAAGGTAGACTGTGTCAGGTAGGGGACACAGGTACAGAGGCTCTGAGGTGGAGCTTGTCTGTATGTTAGAGAACAGCGGGGAGCCAGTGTGGCTGTATCAAAGGGATGCAGGGTGAGAGGAACAGGAGAAGCCTCAGGATGGTAATGGGCATGGATCCAGATCCCATAGGGCCTTGATGGTCTGTGGAAGGACATGAGCTTTTACTCTGATAGAAATGGGAAGGTTTGGGGTGGAGGAATGATGCAGTCTGACTTGATGAATAGTGCTGTGTTGAAAAAAGGATGTGGCAGCCAGGCCCGGTGGCCCATGCCTATAATCTCATCACTTTGAGAGGCTGAGGTGGGTGGATGCTTGAGGTAAGGAGTTCGAGACCAGCCTGGCCAACATGGTGAAACCCCCGTCTCTACTAAACATACAAAAATTATCCAGGCATGGTGGCGTGCCTGTAATCCCAGCTGTTGGGGAGGCTGAGGCACAAGAATCGCTTGAGACTGGGAAGGCGGGAGGCTGAGGTTGCAGTAAGCCGAGATTGCGCCACTGCACTTCAGCCTGGCTGACAGCGAGACTGTCTCAAAAAAAAGAACAAAGGATGTGGCATTGGGGAGGAGGGGGCACCAAGGGCAGACGCAGAGAGACTAGAGTAGGAGGTTGTGGCAGTGGTGGTGGAGGCTTCGATTAGGAGGGAGAAGTAAAGGTGATGAGAAGTGCTCTGGTTCCAGATACATTTTGAAGGTAGATGAGATGAATTTGCTGATGCATTTGATGTGGGGTATAAGGGAAAAGACTGCTACCTTTTTGACCCAAGCAATGGGAAGGATGGAATTATAAAGATGTGGAAGATTGCAGAAGAGCAGGTTTGGGAGTAAGAGCAGGAGTTTTTGGATTTGGTTAAGGAGATTGCTGGGAAGCCCCTGGGAGCTAGAGATACAGATTGGGGAAAATTAGCATATAAATGGTAGCTAAAGCCTTGGGACTGGATGGTATTACTTAGGGAGTATACATAGAAAAGGGGTAGTGGGGAGAGGGTAGGCAAGACAGGGCCCTGGGGTTCTCTAGAATGTAAAATAGCCGGCTGGGCGAGGTGGCTCACGCCTGTAATCCCAGCACTTTGGTAGGCCAAGGCAAATGGATCACTTGAGGTCAGGAGTTCGAGACCAGCCTGGCCAACATGATGAAACCCCATCTCTACTAAAAATACAAAAGTTAGACCGGGCGTGGTGACTTAACGCCTGTAATCCCAGCACTTTGGGAGGCTGAGGCAGGCGGATCACGAGGTCAGAAGATCGAGACCATCCTGGCTAACATGGTGAAACCCCGACTCTACTAAAAAAAAAAAAAGAAAAATTAGCCAGGCGTGGTGGCAGGCGTCTATAGTCCCAGCTACTCAGGAGGCTGAGGCAGGAGAATGGTGGGAACCCAGGAGGTGGAGATTGCAGTGAGCCGAGATCATGCCACTGCACTCCAGCCTGGGCGACAGAGCGAGACTCCGTCTCAAAAAAATACAAAAATTAACAGGGTGTGGTGGCAGGTGCCTCTAATCCCAACTACTCGGGAGGCTGAGGCAGGAGAATTGCTTTGACCCGGGAGGTGGAGGTTGCAGTGAGCTGAGATTGCCCCACTGTACCCCAGCCTGGGCGACAGAGTGAGACTTGGTCTCAAAAAAAAAAAAAAAAAAAAAGAATCTTAAAGAGGAGATTGATCTCATGGAAACATAGAAAGGAAGAATATCAAGGAGAGAGCAGCCAATCATGTCAACTCTGTCAACCCATAAGTGATGGTTGCAGGTCAGAGATGCCATTGACAAGAGCTAGTTTAGCCTTGCTTTATAAAGAGGATCAGAAAAATGGTACACATATGTAAACGTTTTGGGGGACAATCCCACCAAGGTAAGAGATACTAGAGCATGTCTGTGTGCTGCTGAAAATAATTCAGTAGAAGATGAGTAATTGGTGTTACAGGAGCAGGGGAAAATAATTGCAGGAGTAGAGTCCTTGCAACCAAGAAGGGAACTGTAGGGGTGGAAGAGGGGTGATCCCTTTCCTCCCCTTCATAAAGGGGTCGCAGCTGACATTCTTTTTTTTTTTTTTTTTTTTTTTTTTTTTTTTTTTTGAGACAGAGTCTCTTTGTTTCCCAGGCTGTAGTGCAATGGTGCAATCTCGGCTCACTGCAACCTCTGCCTCCTGGGTTCAAGCGATTCTCCTGCCTCAGCCTCTCAGGTAGCTGGGATTACAGGCATCTGCCACCACGCCTGGCTAATTTTGTATTTTCAGTAGAGATAGGGTTTCACTGTGTTGGCCAGGCTGGTCTCAAACTCCTGACCTCGTGATCTGCTCGCCTTGGCATCCCAAAGTGTTGGGATTACAGGCATGAGCCACCGCGCCCGGCCACAGCTGGCATTCTTATAATAAAAGACAGGTTATATAGGGCAGAGAAAACCATAGCAGATTATTACAGGCACATTTGTGCTCGAGAGTCATACAAAATATGAAAACTCTAAGGGTGACTGAAGTTTTTATACTATTCTGTGGTTATAGAAAGAATAGGGGTTTGGAATGCATCAAGACAGGTTATGGGAGAGCCAGAAGAGGAAAGCTTGGCAAGCACAGGCTGTCCTGTTATGCTGGTGAAACCTCACAGGCAGCAGCTGTCAGAAAAAATGGATGTAGCCTGTGGGAAAAGTTTCTGTCAGATCTTTTAAAGTGTCAGTCTTTCGCCTCCTTAGTTTTTCCTGAGTGCATCTTTCCTTGATCTGAGTGAGGGAGGGCCTCGGAGAAAGCCTATTTGCATCCCTGTTTTCCTTGCTGTTTACCTCATCAATGTAGATTTTCTCTGCAGATGCAAATCTCCCCCACAAAAGACAGCTCTTCAAAGCTATTCCTGTGGTTTCGGCCCCTCGGAATATGTCAAATAAGTATATTTTGGGGTGAAATATTCTGGTTATTCTTCAGTGTAGAATCCATATTAAAATTGGAACGGTTGGACTGCAAAGTTTAGGGTGCAACTGCTGGTGGATTGGGTGGTGGGAAGATGAAGTTCCTGCTTGATTGTCTGTTTTCTCAAGAGGCTGGGTCATCAATGAGAAGGTGGAGTGGGATGGGCATAGCTCTGAGGGAGAGAGGTTTGTTGCATGAAAATGGGTAGAAAAGGGTCATTGCACTTACTCAAAGCTATGTTTGATTCTGTCATATCATCTTGAGTTTGTCAGATTTGCCCCTGCTCTATTAGGGAGTTAGAGGAGAGGAGAGGATACTCCAGGCATTTTTACTAAAAACTCTTTAACTTCTCTCCATCTATCAGCAGCTAAGCCAATAACTTTTGTCAGGCACTGTTCAAAGTGCTCTGCAACCATCACATTTAATCTTCCCATCAACTCTGAGGCAGGACCCTCCCCCGCCCACCAACCCCTAAATACATATGTCTGTTGGTGATCATGCCTGCCTCACTGGACACTTATGAGGATCAGAAACATAATAATAGGATGTGCACGATGCCCCTCACATGACAGATGCCTAGTGTATGACAGCTATTTTCTTTTTTTTTTTTTTTTGAGACGGAGTCTCGCTGTGTCTCCCAGGCTGGAGTGCAGTGGCGTGATCTCGGCTCACTGCAAACTCTGCCTCCCGGGTTCATGCCATTCTCCCGCCTCAGCCTCCCAAGTAGCTGGGACTACAGGCGCCCGCCACCACGCCCGGCTAGTTTTTTGTATTTTTAGTAGAGACAGGGTTTCACCATGTTAGCCAGGATGGTCCCGATCTCCTGACCTCGTGATCCACCCGCCTCCCAAAGTGCTGGGATTACAGGCTTGAGCCACCGCGCCCGGCCAACAGCTATTTGCATAGAGCATTTTTTCGAGACACCTACAGGAATTTGTCTCCGAATTACCTGGAGTGCCTGCTAAAACTAGGAGCCCAGGGCAGCCTGGGAATCAGGTGACACTGGCACCCAGACATGTCTGGGAGCCACTATATCCCTTACCACTCTACTTTGTCTTTGCTTTATCCCTAAAATGATATGTTCTCTTAAAAGGGTAGAGGGAGCCTGCCTTATTCATTTTCATATCATAGTTAAGACAGTTACTAAGCACAGTCACTAATAATAAATGGTTACTGAATTGGGAGAGGCCTGAACCAATGAAGTGATTCTTGTTTAAGGTTCTTCTCCGTTCTGGGGACTTAGTCTGTTTAGAGCAGTGGTCTCAAATAGGCTATCCTCAGACTGATTGCTGCCAGATTTATGAATCTGTCTGAAACGATTGCGTTTTTTTTTTTTTTTAATTAAACTTTAAATGGATTTAGGTAAGCAGACAATATTTAGTCAACTACATCCAAATCACTTTCCTTTGTTTTTTAACCTACACATTTTGTTTTGTTTGGAGCCGAGTCTTACTGTGTCACCCAGGATGGAGTGCAGTGTGGCATGATCTCAGCTCACTACACCCTCTGCCCCCAGGTTCAGGCAATTCTCGTGCCTCAGGCTCCTGAGTAGCTGGGATAACAGATGCACACCACCATGTCCAGCTGATTTTTGTTTGTTTTTTGTTTTGAGATAGCGTCTCATTCTGTCGCTGGAGTGCAATGGCGTGAGCTCAGCTTACTGCAATCTCCACCTCCTGAATTCAAGCGATTCTCCTGCCTCAGCCTCCCTAGTAGCCAGGATTATAGGCACCTGCTGCCACGCCCAGCTAATTTTTTGTATTTTTAGTAGAGACGGGGTTTCATCATGTTGGCCAGGCTGGTCTCGAACTCCTGACCCCAGGTGATCCACCCACCTCAGCCTCCCAAAGTGCTGGGATTACAGGCGTGAGCCACCACGCCTGGCCTACTTTTTGTAGTTTTAGTAGAGACAAGGTTTCACCATGTTAGCCAGGCTGGTCTCAAACTCCTGACCTCAAATGATCCTCCTGCCTCCGTCCCCCAAAGTGTTGGGATTACAGGCCTGAGCCACTGCACCCGGCCTGAACCACTGCGCCCAACCCTACACATGTTTTTTTGTTGTGTTTTTGTTTTGTTTTCAGCTTCTTCAGGTGTTTGAGTTTGCTTTGTATCCCTGCTTTGATGAGAACCCAGTTCAGGACAAATCTCAGTACCCCATTCCCTCTGGCTACCCAAAGAAAAAGCTCTGGTGATGAGATTAAAAACTGTCTCCGGGCCGGGCGCGGTGGCTCAAGCCTGTAATCCCAGCACTTTGGGAGGCCGAGACGGGCGGATCACGAGGTCAGGAGATCGAGACCATCCTGGCTAACACGGTGAAACCCTGTCTCTACTAAAAATACAAAAAAAAAACTAGCCGGGCGAGGTGGCGGGCGCCTGTAGTCCCAGCTACTCGGGAGGCTGAGGCAGGAGAATGGCGTGAACCCGGGAGGCGGAGCTTGCAGTGAGCTGAGATCCGGCCACTGCACTCCAGCCTGGGTGACAGAGCAAGACTCCGTCTCAAAAAAAAAAAAAAAAAAAAAAAAAAACTGTCTCCGACACAGGGAGTATATATTCAGGGCAACTTGAATCTATGATCCTGGAGAAAAATTTTAAAATAAAATAAAACCTCTAGCAGAAAGCCTAGATCTGAGTAAGGGATGGGAGGGCCTTCCGTCTGATATCTGACCGAACAGACCCCCTGAGAAGTTCCTGCCTGGCTGTTTCTTTATACCATAAAGTCCCTTCACTGAGACCCTGTTTCATTTAAGAAGAGGCTGGTGGGCTGGGCCTGGTGGCTCACACCTGTAATCTCAGCACTAAAGTAGGCAGATTGCTTGAGCTCAGGAGTTTGAGACCAGTCTGGCTAACATGGCAAAACCTTGTCTCTACAAAAAAAATACACCAAAAAAAATTATCTGGGTGGCCAGGCGTGGTGACTCACGCCTGTAATCCCAGCACTTTGGAGGCCCAGATGGGTGGATCACCTGAGGTCAAGAGTTCGAGACCAGCCTGGTCAACATGATGAAACCCTGTCTTTAAAAATACAAAAAATTAGCTGGGCATGGTGGCAGGTGCCTGTAATCCTAGCTACTAGGGAGACTGAGGCAGGAGAATCGCTTGAACCCAGGAGGCAGAGGTTGCAGTGAGCCAAGATTGCGCCATTGCACTTCAGCCTGGGCAGTAAGAGCGAAACTCCATCTCGGGGGGAAAATATATATATATATATATCTGAGCATGGTGGCGTGTTCCTGTAGTACCAGCAACTTGGGAAGTTAAGGTGGGAGAATCACTTGAGCCCAGGAGGTCGAGGCTGCAGTGAGCCATGATTGCACCACTGCACTCCAGCCTGGGTAACGGTGAGAATCTGATCTGTCTCAAAAAAAAAAAAGAGAGAGAGAGGCTGGTGACTAGCAAGGAATTAGGGAAGGATGGCAAAGACAAATTTGGATAGGGATTTGCCTTTGCCAAGGACAAATTAAAGTGAAAATAAAGTGTGTGGCTGGGCGTGGTGGCTCAGGCCTGTAACCCCAGCACTTTGGGAGGGCGAGGCAGGTGGATCACCTGAGGTAAGGAGTTTGAGACCAGCCTGGCAAACATGGTGAAACCCCATTTCTACTGAAAATACAAGAAGTTAGCCAAACATGGTGGCATGCGCCTGTAATCCTAGCTACTCGGGAGATTGAGGCAGGAGTACCGCTTGAACCCAGGAGGCAGAGGTTGCAGTGAGCCAAGATCATGCCATTGCACTCCAGCTTGGGCAACAAGAGCGAAACTCTGTCTCAAAAAAAAAAAAAGAAAAAACCTCCAGCCAGACACAGTGGCATGTGCCTGTAGTCCCTGCTACTCTGGAAGCTGAGGCAGAAGGATTGCTTGAGCCCAGGAGTTTGGGACTGTAGCGCACTGTGATCACACCTGTGAATAGCCACTGCAGCATAGTGAAACCCTGTCTCTTAAAATAAAAACTCTATTTTGTGTTTTTATATATGTCTATGTGTATGTATATGTATGTGTTTCACATATATGATATGTAATTATATAAACTATATAATATAAATAATACTTTATATTTTATACATAAATAAGATTTTTATATATGCTTTTATTTATTTTTTTTTTCTTGAGACAGAATCTCGCTGTGTTGCCTAGGCTGGAGTACAGTGGCGCTATCTCAGCTCACTGCAACTGCTGCCTCCCGAGTTCAAGCTATTCTCCTGCCTCAGCCTCTGGAGTTGCTGGGATTACAGTTGCCTGCCACCACGCCTAGCTATTTTTTTTGTATTTTTAGTAGAGACGAGGTTTCACCCTGTTGGCCAGGCTGGTTTCGAACTCCTGACCTCATGATCCGCCTGCCTTGGCCTCCCAGAGTGCTGAGATTACAGGTGTGAACCACTGCACTCGGCCTATATATGCTTTTTTTTAAGAGACAGTCTTTCTGTGTTGCCCAGGCTGGAGTGCAGTGGCTATTCACAGGCACGATTATAGCTTACTGCAGCCTTGAACTGCTGACCTCAGCCAATCCTCTTGCCTAAGCCTCCTGAGTAGCTGAGACTACAGGCATGCATCTCCATGCCCAGCTCTATATGTGCTTTTTTTGTTGTTTTTTTTTGTTTGTTTGTTTTGTTGTTTTTTTTTTTTTTGAGACGGAGTCTTGCTCTGTCACCCAACCTGGAGTGCAGTGGCGCAATCTCAGCCCCCTACAACCTCTGCCTCCCAGATTCAAGTGATTCTCCTGCCTCAGCCTCCCAAGTAGCTGGGATTACAGGTGCTCCCCACCATGCCCAGCTAATTTTTGTATTTTTATTAGAGACAGGGTTTCACCCTGTTGTTGGCCAGCCTGGTCTCAAACTCCTGACCTCAAGTGATCTGCCTGCCTCAGCCTCCCAAAGTCCTGGGATTACAGGTGTGAGCCACTGCGCCCGGCCATGTGCCTTTTTTTAAGAGACTTGGTTTTGCCATGTTTCCCAGGCTAGTCTTGAACTCCTGATTCAAGCGATCCTCAACTTCCCAAAGTGCTGGGATTATAGGTGTGAGCCCCTGCGCCTAGCCTATATGTGCTTTTTTTTTTTTTTTTTTTTTTTTTTTTTTTTTTGGAGATGGAGTCTCGCTCTGTCGCCCAGGCTGGAGTGCAGTGGCCAGATCTCAGCTCACTGCAAGCTCCGCATCCCGGGGTTCACACCATTCTCCTGCCTCAGCCTCCCAAGTAGCTGGGACTACAGACGCCTGCCACCTCGCCCGGCTGGTTTTTTGTATTTTTTAGTAGAGATGGGGTTTCACCGTGTTAGCCAGGATGGTCTTGATCTCCTGACCTTGTGATCCGCCCGTCTCGGCCTCCCAAAGTGTGTGCTTTTAAACATACTTTTCCAGCACAATATTTTCTAATTTGGTGGTGGGTTTTCTTTTTTTTTTTTTTTTTCAGATTTTGTGTATAAAGTGAGATTAACTATTTCAATATGTATAATTTAGATGCTCTCAAAATGTGACCATACACTGGGTGTGGTGGCTCACACCTGTAATCCCAAACACTTTGGGAAGCAGAGGCAGGAGGATTGCTTAAAGCAAGGAGTTCAAGACCAGTGTAGACAATATAGGGAGACCCCATCTCTACAAAAAAATAATATATATATATATAAAATATATATTTTTTAATGTAGGCCATGGCCAGGCACAGTGGCTCACACCTGTAATCCCAGCACTTTGGGCGGCCGAGGCAGGCAAACCACTTTGAGGTCAGGAGTTCAAGACCAGCATGGCCAATATGGTGAAACCCTGTCTCTACTAAAAATACAAAAATTAGCTGGATGTGGTGGCACACCCCAGCAACTCAGGAAGCTGAGGCAGGAGAATTGCTGGAACCCAGGAGGTAAAGGTTGCAGTGAGCCGAGATCACACCACTGCACTCCAGCCTGGGTGGCAGAGTGAGACCCTGTCTGAAAAAACAAAAAAGTAACCACATAAAATACGCACATTTGAAAAATTAATCTTTTCTCTTTTTCTTGATTTTAGGTTCCTACTCATTCGTTTAAAAGAATTTTGTGGAGAATTTCTCAAGAAAAAACTTCATCTCTCAAATTGTGTGGCAATTCATAGCTTAGCCCACATGTACACCCTGAGCCAACTTGCTCTGAAGGCTGCTGATATGATACGGAGAAATTTCCACAAAGTGATTCAGGATGAAGAATTTTATACGTTACCTTTCCATCTCATTAGAGACTGGCTTTCAGATTTGGAAATTACAGTTGATTCTGAAGAGGTTCTCTTTGAAACCGTTTTGAAATGGGTTCAGAGAAATGCTGAAGAGAGAGAGAGATACTTTGAAGAACTTTTTAAATTGCTCAGGTTGTCCCAGATGAAACCTACCTACCTTACTCGACATGTCAAACCAGAGAGGCTGGTAGCCAATAATGAAGTTTGTGTCAAGTTGGTGGCTGACGCAGTGGAGAGACATGCTCTGAGAGCTGAGAATATACAATCGGGCACATGCCAGCACCCCACTTCTCATGTCTCACTATTGCCTCGTTATGGGCAAAACATGGATGTGATCATGGTTATTGGAGGTGTGTCAGAAGGAGGGGACTATTTAAGTGAATGTGTGGGATATTTTGTTGATGAGGACAGATGGGTAAACCTGCCACATATTCATAATCACCTTGATGGACATGCTGTTGCAGTAACAGAATCCTACGTGTATGTTGCTGGATCAATGGAGCCAGGGTTTGCTAAAACTGTTGAAAGGTATAACCCAAATTTGAATACTTGGGAACATGTTTGTAGTCTGATGACAAGAAAGCATTCTTTTGGACTAACAGAAGTCAAAGGGAAGCTCTATAGCATTGGAGGACATGGCAACTTTAGTCCTGGTTTTAAAGATGTGACTGTTTATAATCCTGAGCTTGATAAATGGCACAACTTGGAATCGGCACCAAAGATTCTTCGAGATGTCAAAGCACTAGCCATTGAAGACCGGTTTGTATACATTGCCGCCCGCACTCCTGTAGACCGGGACACTGAAGATGGATTAAAGGCTGTAATTACTTGCTATGATACAGAGACTCGACAGTGGCAAGATGTGGAATCTTTGCCCCTTATTGACAATTACTGCTTTTTCCAAATGTCTGTGGTCAATTCAAACTTTTATCAGACAGCATCATGTTGCCCCAAGAGTTATTGTTTAGAAAACGAAGAAGCAGTAAGAAAAATTGCCAGCCAAGTGTCTGATGAGATCCTTGAAAGCTTGCCTCCAGAAGTCCTAAGCATTGAAGGAGCAGCCATTTGCTATTACAAAGATGATGTCTTCATTATAGGAGGCTGGAAAAACAGCGATGATATTGATAAACAGTATCGGAAAGAAGCCTACCGATACTGTGCTGAGAGGAAGAGGTGGATGCTTCTTCCTCCTATGCCACAACCTCGTTGTAGAGCCACTGCTTGTCACGTGAGGATCCCATACCGGTACTTGCATGGCACACAGAGATATCCTATGCCTCAAAACCTGATGTGGCAGAAGGACCGCATCAGACAGATGCAAGAGATACATCGTCACGCCCTGAACATGCGGCGAGTGCCAAGCTCTCAGATAGAATGCTAGGTTCTCTCAAGCGTGCCAATTAAAACTGTTATACCCGTTTCGTGAAGCTGAAGATATCCAGGCTGTTACTTGAAAAAGTATGTCGATAACTTATTTTCTACGTGAACTGATTATTACCCCATATAAAGGAAATAGAGTTAAAAACTAAAGAATGGGAAACTCAGTTCAATACATGGTCATTTTGTTAGCTTGCAATTTTTGTCTTTGGTTTGTTTGTTTGTGCTAGCTAAGTAAGATCTTACTAAGGACAAGTGGGAAAATCAGGTGTAGTTGCTTAGCTGTTTTCCTGCCAATTGAGTTATAACTCCTTTGTCTTGGGGACTTATGTTTTGAACATGCTTTAAGCACCAATTTTATTTGCACATTTACTTTGATATTCTTTTTGATTTTTTTATGAAATGATTGGTTTTGGCAAGATCTGACTTCTGCATTGAGCCCTCATCTGCAGGAGGCATGTGCAATAGTGAGACTGAAATTTGGATGAAAACACTCAATATTTCAGCAAGATAATTTGAGAATGTTTGCATTGATATTTTCTTATGTTTATCTAGAAGTGCCACTTTCATTCCTAGAAGATGTGACTGATGAGTAATTTTTGATTGGCTCATGCATTTTTTGAATATTTTTCATTAGCAACTGTTTATAGACTAAGCCTTCAATCTGAGCTGAGGGTAGTTGGCAAAAGTATAGATCTTTAGCTAATTGACTAAATACAGAGCAAGTTACATGTGTGAATTTTGTTTTCTCTAAGAAGAAAAGTATTAGTGTAGACTGAGAAATTAAAGGCATTTAAAATTTTAAACATTTTTTTCAGGAGTTGCAGGATTACTTGAGGATATGTTAATGAGTATAAATAATGCCTATGACAATCGACACTCAATGCCTTCCATTTTAATTTTTGCTCTAATGTATATTATATAGAATCATTATTCCTTTGTGTTTTTTTTTTGTTTTTTTTTTTTTTTTTTGAGACAGAGGCTTGCTCTTGTTGCCCAGGCTGGAGTGCAGTGGTGCAATCTTGGCTCACTGCAACCTCTGCCTGCCGGGTTCCAGTGATTCTCTTGCCTCAGCATCCCGGGTAGCTGGGATTACAAGTACCCACCACCATGCCCGGCTAATTTTTGTACTTTTAGTAGAGACGGGGTTTCACCATGTTGGTCAGGCTGGTCTTGAACTCCTGACCTCAGGTGATCCACCCACCTCAGCCTCCCAAAGTGCTGGGATTACAGGCGTGAGCCACCGCGCCCAACCCATTATTCCTTTGTACAAGAAACTTTTTTTTTTCCCAAAATGGGAAGTCATAATTTAGAGAAATGTTGCTAAAGAGAAGCCTTATTATTTCTGATTGTTATGTTTTATCCAGTTGCCCTACACTTTTAAACTTTGCCTGAGCCTAGGATACCAAATCTGGGTACGTAATTTTGGCTTTTAAAGGTTTATGGGCTGGGCACGGTGGCTCCTGACTGTAATCCCAGCACTTTGTGGGAGGCTGAGGTGGGCAGATTTTGAGCCCAAGAGTTCAAGACCAGCCTGGGAAACATAGCAAGACCCTGTCTCTACAAAAAGTACAAAAATTAGCTGAGTGTGGTAGCTGGCACGTGCCTGTAGTCCTTCCTACCTGAGGCCAAGGTGGGAGGATCAGCAGAGCCTGGGGAGGTTGAGGGTGAAGTGAGCCGTGATCATGCCCCACTACCCTGGGTGACAGAAACACAGTGTCTGAAATAAAAATTAAAAAGATCACTGAAGCTATCTTTTATTTAGTTTTATACATTGTTCTAATTATCTTATGTCTCCTGAGCTTTATAAAAGTTAGCACTCAAGTTGACTCTTTTTTTGGGGGGGGTGGGGGGATGGGGTCTCACTTTGTCCTCCCAGGTTGGACTGCAGTGGTACAATCTTGGCTCACTACAACCTCCACCTCCTGGACGCAAGCCATCCTCCCATCTCAGCCTACTGAGTAGCTGGGACTACAGGCATGCGCCACCATGCCCAGCTAATTTTTTTTTTGTATTTTTGGTAGAGACAGGGGTTTCGCTATGTTGCAGAGGCTGGTCTCCAACTCCTGGGCTCAGGAGATCCACCCGTGTCAGCCTCCCAAGGTGCTGGGATTACAGGTGTGATCCACCACGCCTGGCCTCAAATTAACTTTTTTTTTTCTTTTTTTTGAAACAGAGTCTCGCTTTGTCACTCAGGCTGGGGTGGCGCAATCTCAGCTCACTGCAACCTCCACCTCCCGGGCTCATGCGATTCTCCTGCCTCAGCCTCCTGAGTAGCTGGGAATGCAGGCGCGTGCCACCACGCCCGGCTAATTTTTGTATTTTTAATAGAGATGGGGTCGCACCATGTTAGTTAGGCTGGTTTCGAACTCCTGACCTCGTGATCCTCCCACCTCAGCCTCCCAAAGCGCTGGGATTACAGGCGTGAGCCACCATGCCTGGCCCTCAAATTGACTTTAATGCTCGGTTAGTATAAAGGATTCCTAACAGCTTACAATGTGGTTTTCCTGTTTTTGTTGTGGTTTTGTTTTGTTTTTTTTAAGATATGAGGTCTCACCTTATTGGCCAGGCTGGTCTCAAGCTCCTTTCCTCAAGCAACCCTCCCACCTTGGCCTCCCAAAGAGCCACCTGCCCAATGATTTATCCTGTTTCTTAAGGATTGTCTTTACCTTCTTAGACATTTTGGAATACCATTCTGGAAATCAAATTCCAAGTGCAGTGATTTTTTTTTTCCCCCTAGTCCATTATAGTTAATCTTCTTGTTAGTGATCAAATACCAAAAGAGAAAAGCACAACCAGAAATTTTGGCTATTTGCTGTAAGACTAATAGTTTTAGGTCTTGGGCTCTATACTAAGAACTTGAAATTTTTAAATTAGTGTCCCTGCCTAGGTGAAAAGTTTTTAATAAATGTGTTGAAAATCAACTTTAAATCCATTTAATTTAGACTAGAGTGGGCGTGAGAAACTGCAAGTCTATTTCTACATATAAGGATATATTATTTTACCCCACTACTACCTTTTTCTCAATTTCCATTTCTTGGTAGTTATTTTAATAAAAGCCATTTGGATTCTGAGAAGCACTAATTCTTAGTTGTGAGAGGTCTATGCATGTAAGACAGAATCATTAAATGAAGCTTATTAAATGGAGTTCTCATTTCTCTCCAATAGACTATGCTAACAAACTTCCTTTTGTTGATTGTGTTTAAATAATTTAGTATCTCACTACAATAACAGTTTTTCACTGGAAGGATGTGATGTGTTTTTTTTTTGTTCTCAGAGCTGTCTTCTGAGATAATCATTACCAAGTCATTTGTGGGGTTGTGTTTTTTTTTCACATGATGTGACAGAAATTATAACTCATAAGATTTAGGCATAATCTGGTTTTAAAACCTTGATTGAAACTGTTGTTTTTTAACTTAGCAGGCAGCCTAGGCCACGGCTGAAAAGAAGGGGTAAGTCCTTCATTGCATGATGATGTGTGCAGGTTTTCCTGAATTTCTAATTTTTATATTTGAATTCACATGTGTAATTTCACATCAATAACTTGTGTTTCTGAAATATCCTAACTAACTTGTTAATAAGGAAAGAAACCAGATTTGCTTAAATCTGTTCAAGGCTGACATTCTGAAATTCTTAACTGGAAATAACTTCCCAGAGTATTTGGAAAGGTTCTAATTACAAGGATTAGGCCTAAAATAGCTTCTTGGGAAAGAAGTTTCCTTGTTGATGAGAAAACTTAAAAGATTCTTTTTGGTAATGTAAGCAGTTAAAAATATGACTTTAGCAAGACAGCTTAATGCGTATTCAAGCAAACCTTTGTTTTGTTGCTTTCCTTTTGTTTGTAGAAGAAAGAGGAAGTCATTATACCAAAAAGTAATAGTTACATAACTTTGAGTGAGGCTACTTACATCTTAGAATGGGTATCCTTGAACTATATCTACCGCACCATGGCTTAAAAAAAAAATCAGTGGTATATATTGAGAATGTCAGTCATGAGCTTAGTGTTTAAGTAACACATCCCACTTACAGTTGTTTGCATGATTAGTCTTGTGTATCGTGATATTCAACTTTGCGTTTGCTGTGCCAGTTCAAAAATAACTTTTTTGCTAAAAACTCTTAAAATTCATGACATAAGTTTTGTTTTGATCACCTGGTTTTATATAGTATTTCTGGGACCAAAAAATTTAAATATACCTTTTTAATATAGAACAGAAGTTTGAAGCTGGAAAGATAGTGTTTATGGAAGATTTGTGTGTTTTTGTTTTTTTAAACCCGTCAGGCTGCTGGTAAGGCAGTTTCTAGGGCTAACTTTTCCTCCTTACCTCTTGACTAGTGTAGCATGTGGTATGTTTAAAATACTTCATTTTCTGCTTTGTAATTCTAATATCAATACTATACTGTATGTAGACAGGTGAGCTAAATGGTATGTTTTAGTTATTTGGTCTAATCAAGCATTACTAAAGGGACTTCTTTTTTGGTACTTTTCTCAAATTAAGTTTAAATATAGTATACTGGCCACATTTCATGTCTTTGAAAGTTTACATTACTGTAAACCAAGTACTCTGTCTACACCAGAGGGTGCTTTAACTATAAAATATTTGAGAAACAATTCAGTCTCTCCTGAACTCTCAAACATTTTGGCACAGTTCATCACTCCAGTTTGTTACTTTCTTGAGAATAGTCCTTTTTTGTTTTTGTTATTATAACGTATGTTCGGTCATTGAAAACAGAACAGCTCATAGTTGAGTGATGTAATATAATAACAGTAATATAACCTAGTAGTCATTTTGCTTCAAGGAATTTAATTAGATAGCAAAATCACTGCTGTTTATTACATTTGTAGGGCTTTTTGTCTTACTCAGTGACCATCACTACGAATGTCTTACATTGAAGCACAGACTGCAGAGCACTTGCTAACTTAATCCTCCTGCATAATGCACTCGTGAAAAGTAGGGCTTGCTAGGTGTTTGAAGACTTTATGATCCATGTGCTTGGGCTCGTTGAGTTATTTGTAAAATAAACATTTAGTTTGAGTTGATGCAGTGAGTTTTTTGGGCTAGTAGTATCCAGGTCCCTACTCTACTGAAAATGTAATCTTCACTATTTCCCTTTAAGTCAGAGGAGATGTAATAGTTAGAACACCTTGAGACATTACATTGTAAAATAGCTCATTTTATGTTCCTGAAGCTATCTTGTTCTCTGTTAAAGCTACTAATTGTCTCAGTGTAAGTTTTAAATAAATATATTTCTTTAAAGCTGGTTTGTACTGTGTGACTTTTTTTTCTTCTTTATGCACTGTTGGATATAATTGCCTTCTTCCCTCCCTCCTACTCCCTCATTCATCCAACCATTGGCTCTCTTAAGTTGAACATTTTCCAGTACTCTTCAAAGTTTAAACACTGCATTTATTTAAAAAAAAAGAATTAATTCTTATTGCTTAGACTTTTTATTAGCTAAATGAAGAGGCTCATACAGGTAGGGTACTTGTCGAAGCAGAATATTTTACTTCATCTCGCAGTGCTAATCCTGGGAAGTTGTCCCGTCTAGCTGCATATTCCCCAACATTGGCCAGCCCTGGTACTACACAGCAGCTCAGAGCACTGCGGTATATGCTCATGTCGTGAGCATCATACCACTCATCGGTCTTTTCGTCATAGCACTCAACATTAAAGGTGGTGGTAAAACCGTTAAAGCCACCCACCACGAACAAGAGGTCGTCCACCACCTCGATGCCAAAATTGCTTCGAGGGTTAAACATAGTGGGGATTGTGCGCCAAGTGTTAGCCACAGGGCTGTACGCTTCTGCACTCCTAAGTCGATTAGCTCCGTCAAAGCCACCTACCTGTGGATAGCAAAAGAAACACGGTTGACTGCTAACTATTGATTCTGTCCACTGAGGAAGCCCTCGTTGGGGGTACCAGTGATTTCATAACTCCCTCTTCCATTGTCTTCCATGAAAAAAAGCTTTTCAAATACCAACAGTAGCATAAACCCATTTACTAATACAAATTCTAGGGGTAATGTGTTTTTTTTTTGTAGTAGTAAACTTACTGCATATACATGTTCTCCATAAGCAATCACGCCTATTCCACTCCTCCTGCTTCTCATGGGTGCTATGACTGTCCACTGATTACTTTCAGTGTTGTACACTTCCGCTGTAAACAGGCACTCGTTTCCATTAAACCCACCACATATGTAGACCTGTGTGAAGAGTTCCAAGATTATTAAAATTCCCACTCTAGGGAGTAGAAAGAAAGGATATGTGTGTGGTGGTAGTGGGCACTTAATTCCAGTCTGTACAATCTGAATTTCTTTTTTTTCATATGTGCATGCATTGCTTTTTATTTATTTATTTTTAGAGACGGAGTCTCGCTCTGTCACCCAGGCTGGAGTGCAGTTGCGCCAATCTCAGCTCACTCCACCACTCAGGTTCTAACAATTCTCCTGCCTTAGCATCCGGAATAGCTGGGACTACAGGCGCACACTGCCACGCCCTGCTGATTTTTTGTATTTCAGTAGAGTCGAGGTTTCCACCTTGTTGCCCAGCCTGGTCCCGAACTCCTGAGTTCAGGCAATCCACCCCCATCGACTTCCCAAAGTGCTAGGGTTACAGGCATGATATACTGCCGGCCTATTTTTATTTTTTGAGATGGAGTCTCGCTCTGTCGCCTGGGCTGGAGTGCAGTGGAGCTATCTCGGCTCACTGCAAACTCTGGCTCCTGAGTAGCTGGAATTACAAGTGCGCACCACCACACCTGGCTAATTTTTGTATTTTTACTGGAGAATACCATATTGGCCAGGCTGGTCTCAAACTCCTGACCTGAAGTGATCCGCCCACCTTGGCCTCCCAAAGTGCTGAGATTACAAACACGAGACACCAGGCCTGGCCACATTACTACCTTTTTTTTTTTTTTTTATGAGAGGGAGTCTTGCTCTGTCATCCAGGCTGGGGTGCAGTGGTGCAATCTCAACGCACTGCAACCTCCACCCACTGCAGCCTCCGCCTCCCGGGTTGAAGTGATTCTCCTGCCTCAGCCTCCTGAATAGCTGGGACTACAGGCGCCTGCCACCATGCCCAGCTAATTCTTTGTATTTTTAGTAGAGACAGGGTTTCACCATGTTGGCCAGGATGGTCTTGACTTCCTGACCTTGTGATCTGCCTGCCTCGACTTTCCGAAGTGCTGGGATTACAGGCGTGAGCCACGAGCCCAGCCTGCATTACTTTTTTTTTTCTTTTTTTGAGATGGAGTCTTGCACTGTCACCCGGGCTGGAGTGCAATGGTGCCATCTTGGCTCATTGCAATCCTCTGCCTCCTGGGTTCAAGCGATTCTCCTCCCTCAGCCTCCCGAGTAGCTGGGACTACAGGCGCCCGCCACCAGGCCCGGCTAATTTTTTGTATTTTTAGTAGAGACAGGCTTTCACTATGTTGGCCAGGCTAGTCTCGAACTCCTGACCTAGTGATCAGGAGCCTTAGCCTCCCAAAGTGCTAGGATTACAGGCATGAGCCACCGCACCCGGCCTCGCATTACTTTTTAATAAGCAAAATAAAAGACAGTTGCAACTAGTCACCTTGTCAATTGAAGAAAGAATGAGTACTCCAAGTGAATACTGCCACTTCGTCTTCCATCCACCCCAAAAAAGAGCAGTATCATTTCTTGGATTGTACTTTGTATCCACATCTTCCCCTCCCACCCTGGTCCTTTACCTTCCCATAGAGTGTTGTGGCGCTTGCATCACTCCTCTGTTCGTGCATGGGGGCGATGAGTGTCCATTGATTGGTCTCTGGCTCATAACGTTCAGCAGTGTTTAGACGCACATAGCCATCAAATCCTCCCATGGCATAAATAAAATTGCTGAGGACTGTCACACTGACATAGCAACGTCTGGAGTGCATCGGGGCCACCTGATGCCAAGTTTTCTTGACTGGGTCAAAACGCTTAACACTATTGAAATAGTCTACACTATCAAACCCCCCAATGATATACACATAGCCTTTCAAATAGGCTGCCCCATGGTAGGCACGGGGACTCTCTTCCTCACAAGTAACGTTCACCCATCTGTCTGCCCGAGCGTCATATGCCTCAATGGCATTGGTGGGGCTCCCACCACTCCAGCCACCAATTGCAAAGAGGATGGCATAGGGCAAGCGGGGTCTGGTGAGTGGGTTGGTGAAATCAGAATTAGAGGGTCCGTTCATGTTGAGGTCATACATGGCCTTTAGGGCATTAATGATGACTGGTTTGCATTCCTCAC
Organism: Chlorocebus sabaeus; assembly: GCF_047675955.1. NCBI lineage: Eukaryota > Metazoa > Chordata > Mammalia > Primates > Cercopithecidae > Chlorocebus > Chlorocebus sabaeus. Next base: position 69,915,250 of record NC_132919.1, read on the forward strand.
TGTCTTTGACATAGTCATTCATCTTAACATTGTTCATGAAGTACTCAGCATGCATTAGGGCCAGGCGAACCTAAGAAGCAAACGCAGAAAGTCATTCAGGTGATGTGAGGGTGCCAGGAAATCCCACATCCTTAACCCCCATGTTACAATCTGCCTTTGAATTGCTGGAAATATTTTGGTTTGTTTTTGAAATGTATAAGTCACAGTTTAAATAGTCAATTTTGAGGCTCACACCATAATCCCAGCACTTTGGGAGGCCGAGGCAGGCGAATCACTTGAGGCCAGGAGTTTGAGACCAGCCTGGCAACATAGCAAGACCGTCTCTACTAAAAATACAAAAATTGGGGCCAGGTGAGGTGGCTCACAGCCATAATCCCAGCACTTTGGGAGGCCAAGATGGGCGGATCACCTGAGGTCAGGAGTTCTAGACCAGCCTTGCCAACACGGCAAAACTCCATCTCTACTAAAAATACAAAAATTAGCTGAGCATGGTGTCACGTTCCTGTAATCCCAACTACTCAGGGAGCTGAGGCAAGAGAATCGCTTGAACCAGGGAGGCAAAGGTTGCAGTGAGCCAAGATCGCCCCACTGCACTCCAGCCTGGGCCACAGAGCGAGACTCCAACTCAAAAAAAAAAAAAAAAAAAAAATCAGTCGGGGTGCAGTGGCTCACACCGGTAATCCCAGCACTTTGGGAGGCCGAGGTGGGCGGATAACTTGAGGTCAGGCATTTGAGACCAGCCTGGCCAACATGGTGAAACCTCTGTCTCTACTAAAAATACAAAAATTAGCTGGGCGTGGTGGCAGGCACCTATAATCCCAGCTACTCAGGAGGCTGAGGCGGGAGACTCGCTTGAACTCGGGAGGTGGAGGTTGCAGTGAGCCGAGATCACACTACCACACTCCAGCCTGGGCAACAGAGCTAGACTCCATCTCAAAAAAAAGAAGGAAAAAAAATTAGCCAGGCATGGTGCCGCGTGCCTGTAGTCCCAGCTACTCTCGAGGCTAAGGCATGAGAATTGTTTGAACCCAGGAGGTGGAGGTTGCAGTGAGCTGTGATCACACCACAGCACTCCAGCCTGGGTGACAAGAGTGAGACTCTGTCTCAAAATAAATAGTCGTCGGCTGGGCGCAGTGGCTCACGCCTGTAGTCCCAACACTTTGGGAGGCCGAGGCCGGCAGATCATGAGGTCAGGAGATCAAGACCATCCTGGCTAACACGGTGAAACCCTGTCTCTACTAAAGATACAAAAAGTTAGCCGGGTGTGGTGGCAGGCATCTGTAGTCCCAGCTACTGGGGAGGCTGAGGCAGGAGAATGGTGTAGTGTGAACCCGGGAGGCAGAGGTTGCAGGGAGCTGAGATCGCATCACTGCACTCTAGCCTGGGCGACAGTGAGACTCCTTCTCAAAAATAAATAAATAAATAGTCATTTTGGGAAGGTGGTATATACATTTGGAAGCTGAGAATAAGCTAGATAGAAGGCACTTCAAGTGGCCACAGAGCAATCCCATTCCTTGGCCAATGGTCAGTACCATTAGACCAGGAAAAACCATGGTAATTGTTCAGTAATTGAGTATGTCTGTATATGTAAAATAATGCTGATTAGCACCAACTGACAACAATTGTGTGCAATACTCATGATTTGTTTTTCTGGTTTTTTGTTAATTTGAGACCGAGTCCCACTCTGTTGCCCAGCTGGAGTGCAGTGGTGTGATCTCAGCTCACTGCAGCCTCCGCCTCCTGGGTTCAAGTTATTCTCCTGCCTCAGCTTCCTAAGTAGCTAGGATTACAAGCATGCACCACCATACCCAGCTAATTTTTGTATTTTCAGTAGAGACAGTGTTCTGCTATGTTGGCCAGGCTGGTCTTGAACTCCTGACCTCAGATGATCCACCCGCCTCCACCTCCCAAAGTGCTAGGATTAAAGACATGAGCCACTGTGCCAGCCATGATTTGGTTTCTAATTCAGCTTCTACCTTGGGTATGGAGAAATTCATAGGAAGGAAAAAAGCTGAAAGGAATTTCAGCACTTTCGAATTTTTTTTTTTTTTTTTTTTTTGAGACAGGGTCTCGCTCTATTGCCCAGGCTGGCTTGCAGTGAGGCGATCACAGCACACTGCAGCCTTGACCTCCCAGGCTCAAGCAGTCCTCCCATTTCAGCCTCCCACCCAGTAGCTGCAACTGTAGGCATGCACCACCAAATCTGGTTAATTTTTTTTTTTTTTTTTTTTTTTTTTTTGAGACGAAGTCTCGCTCTGTCGCCCAGGCTGGAGTGCAGTGGCGTGATCTCAGCTTACTGCAAGCTCTGCCTCCCCGGTTCATGCCATTCTCCTGCCTCAGCTTCCCGAGTAGCTGGGACTACAGGCACCCGCCACCATACCCAGCTAATTTTTTGTATTTTTAGTAGAGATAGGGTTTCACCATGTTAGCCAGGATGGTCTCGATCTCCTGACCTCGTGATCTGCCTGTCTCAGCCTCCCAAAGTGGTGATTACAGGCATGAGCCACCACGCCCAGCCAGCCTGGTTAACTTTTAAATTTAAATTTTTTTTTTTTTTTGAGATGGAGTCTTGTTCTGTTGCCCTGGCTGGAGTGCAATAGCATGATCTTGGCTCACTGCAACCTCTGCCTCCCAGGTTCAAGTGATTCTCCTGCCTCAGCCTCCTGAGTAGCTGGGATTACAGGTGTGCACCACCACGCCCAGCTAATTTTTATATTTTTAGCAGAGACCGGGTTTCACCATGTTGGCCAGGCTGGTCACAAACTCCTGACCTCAGGTGATCCCTCCACCTCGGCCTCCCAAAGTGCTGGGATTACAGGCGTGAGCCACTGCACCTGGTCAAATTTTGTACTTTTAAATTTTTATAACCTGTGTTGTAAAGGCTGGCCTCAAACTCTGGGCTCAAGTGATTCTCCCACCTTGACCTCCCAAAGTGAGCCACCACACCCCTCCTAGAATTATTTTGAAGGCTCTCTTCTTCCCCCACCACCAGGAAGGATTTTGGTCAAAGAATATAACTTAGGTAAAAAGAACTAGTAATGCCAAGGGAAAAGAGTTGCAAAATTCCAGAGAATAGTAGATGCCTTCTATCTAAGGACATGTAAATACAGCCTTGGGATTTGTCATATGTCTGAATTTTGCTTTTAGGACAATCTCTCTGGGATAAATGAATCAAGAGTGAACACTGACCTTAGGAAGCAAAATTGAAATGTGCTGCTTTCTATTTTGGGGGTCATGAGAAATCCACTTTAAAATGGCCTCAAATACAGCATCTTCCTGTTTGACATTGAGCTCATCTTTCTCGATGATATCCTTAAGTTCAGTGACCGAGAGCTCTAAAAATTCTGCAGAGACTTTCACCATCTCCTCGAAGTTGTGCAGTATGAACATGTAGGCCTTCTGCCTCAGCTCAGGACAGTAGTAGTAGTCTGTGAACTTACAGATGCCGATACAATTATCCAAGCACAGCTCCGACTTGAGGAACTCGCAGCAACCCCTGACGATACCCATGATGTTAAACTGATCCGCGGCAGCAAGCAGTTTCTCCACATTGTCTGGTGTGATAGGCACGGTCCGGGTATATGCATACTCAATGATCAGCTTCATCATGTCGGGAGAAATGCCAGGGATGTTGTATACCTTCTTTTCAGTGTTGTTCCAGCCACTTGTAAACAAAGCTCTGGAAAAAAGAAAGAAACTGGCAGCCACGGAAATATTTCTCTCCTGTTAGGTGAGTACATTGGAAATGGCCTCAGGAAGCGGGGTGCAGGCATGTGCTATATACAGTGGACAAGAAGAATTTTGACTTTGGGGCCGGGCGCAGTGGCTCACGTCTGTAATCCCAGCACTTTGGGAGGTTGAGGCGGGTGGATCACGAGGTCAGGAGATCGAGACCATCCTGACTAACACGGTGAAACCCTGTCTCTAGTAAAAATACAAAAAATTAGCCGAGCGTGGTGGCAGGCGCCTATAGTCCCAGCTACTTGGAGGCTGAGGCGGGAGAACAGTGTGAACCTGGGAGGCGGAGTTTGCAGTGAGCCGAGATCGAGCCACTGCACTCCAGCCTGGGTGATAGAGCAAGACTCCATCTTGGTTGGGGGAAAAAAAAAGAACTTTGACTTTGGTTACTCTTACCTTGTGGATAGAGAAATTAAGATTTAGAACTGAGAGTAAGACCCAGGTCTCTTGGGCCAGGCGTGGTGGCTCACGCCTATAATCCCAGCATTTTGGGAGGCCGAAGCAGGTGGATCACGAGGTCAGGAGTTCAAGACGAGCCTGGCCAACATGGTGAAACCCTGTCTCTACCAAAAATACAAAAGTTAGCTGGGCGTGGTGGCACGTGCCTGTAGTCCCAGCGACTTGGGAGACTAAGGCACAAGAATCGCTTGAACCTGGGAGGCAGAGGTTGCAGTGAGCCAAGATCACGCCACTACACTCTAGCCTGGTGATAGCGTGAGACTCCATCTCAAAAAAAAAAAAAAAAAGTTTTGTTCATATAAGATGTGTGATTGGGATGGGGAGAGTCTCCCTATATTGCCCAGGCTGGTCTCGAACTCCTGGGCCCAAGTGATGCCCAGGATGATGATTTTATATGCATTTTACTTATTTAATTCCTATTTCCCCTTCTAGAGGGTAAACTTCATGAGAATAGGAATGTTTCTCTTTTTATTCATTGTTTTTTGTTTTCTATTTTTGAAACAAGGTGTTGCTGTATCACCCAGGGTAGAGTGCAATGGCATGATCTTGGCACACTGCAACCTCTGACTCCTGGGTGCAAGCAATTTTCCTGCCTCAGCCTCCTGAGTAGCTGGGATTATAGGTGTGCACCACCACACTCAACTAATTTTTGTATTTTTTAGTAGAGATGCAATTTCACCATGTTGGTCAGGCTGGTCTCTAACTCCTGACTTCAGGTGATCCACCTGCCTCGGCCTCCCAAAATGCTGGGATTACAGGCGTGAGCTACTGCATCTGGCCAGTTGTTTTCTTTTTTCAGTACCCAGAGTAGTGCTGTAACAAAATAGACATTCAATAATTTTTTTTTTTTTTTTTTTTTTTTTTTGAGATGGAGTTTCACTCTTTGTTGCAGTGGCATGATCTTGGCTCACTGCAACCTCTGCCTCCAAGGTTCAAGTGATTCTCCTGTCTCAGCCTCTCGAGTAGCTGGGTGGCATAGAGATGCATGCCACCACACCCAGCTAATCTTTGTATTTTTAGTAGAGACAGGGTTTCATCATATTGGTCAGGCTTGTCTTGAAGTCCTGACCTTAGGTGATCTGCCCACCTCGGCCTCCCAAAGTGCTGGGATTACACCGATGAGCCACTGTGCCTGGCCTTTGCTTCCTTTTTGTAAGAAGTTTAAGGAAATGTGGTCTTAGAGATCAAATTCTTCCGCTAGAGCAGGGGTCTGCAAACCTATGGACTCTGTCCAAATTTGGCCCACCTGCTGCCCACAAATTAAGAATGATTTTCACATTTTAAATGACTGGAGGAAAAAAATTTTTTTTTTTTTTTTTTTTGAGATGGAGTCTCGCTCTGTTGCCCAGGCTGGAGTGCAGTGGTGCCATCTCGGCTCACTGCAAGCTCCACCTCCCGGGTTCACGCCATTCACCTGAAGTCAGGAGTTCAAGACCAGCCTGGACAACATGTTGAAACCCCGTCTCAATTATAAATACAAAAAAATTAGCTGGGTGTGGTGGCAGGCATCTGTAACCCCAGCTACTCAGGAGACTGAGGCAGGAGAATTGCTTGAACTCAGGAGGCAGAGGTTGCAGTGAGCCGAGATCGCGCCGTTGTACTCCAGCCTGGGTGACAAGAACAAAACTCCATCTCAAAAAAAAAAAAAAGAAGAAAAAGAAAAATTAGCCAGATGTGGTGGCACACAGCTGTAATCCCAGATACTCGGGAGGCTGAGGCAGGAGAATCGCTTGAACCCGAGAGGTAGAGGTTGCAGTGAGCCGAGATTGTGCCACTGCACTCCAGCCTGGGTGACAGAGCAAGACTCCATCTCAAAAAATAAAAAATAAATTGTGGACTCTGCTCTAGGGTCTACATGAATGAGAAGTTTTAGCAACAGGTAGGATACATTGATCATATCTTCACTGGAATTGATTACTCAAACATTTTCAGCTCATGAACAAAATAGCCCTTCTACCTCCTGGGTTACAATGGTTTTAGCCCAAACTCCCTTTTCCTTCTGTTATTTCCCGGGTGTTTCCCCCTCATCCTCCTTCCCATCCCCTTAATCCTTGTTAATTTATCACCCTGTTTGAAAAGGTCTCTATTGGGATAGGAGTAGAGGGGGCTCCCTGAAGTAGCATTGTCATCTGAAATCCAGTAGGGATGTCCAACCTTCCCAAAGGTTGGTTTAGGTGAGAATCAAAGATGAAAGCCCACCAACAGTTAGTTGAAATCCAGTTGAAAAATCAGATCTTAAAGGCCGGGCGCGGTGGCTCACGCCTGTAATCCCAGCACTTTGGGAAGCCAAGGCAGGTGGATCACGAGATCAGGTGTTCCAGACCAGCCTGACCAACATGGTGAAACCCTGTCTCTACTAAAAATACAAAAATTAGCTGGGCATGGTGGTGGGAGCCTGTAATTCCAGCTACTTGGGAGACTGAGGCAGGAGAATCGCTTGAGCCTGGGAGGCAGAGATTGCAGTGAACTGAAATCACACCACTGCATTCCAGCCTAGGGGACAAAGCGAGACTCCATCTCAAAAAAAGAAAAATCAGATCTTGCCAGACGTGGTGGCTAATGCCTGTAATCCTAGCACTTTGGGAGGTCAAAACAGGCAGATCACCTGAGGTCAGGAGTTTGAGACCAGCCTGAGCAACATGGCAAAACCCTGTCTCTACTAAAGATACAAAAATTAGCCTGGCGTGGTGTCAGGCACCTGTAATCCCAGCTACTCAGGAAGCTGAGGTGGGAGCATGGATTGAACTGGGGAGGCAGAGGTTGCAGTGAGCTAAGATGGCGCCATTGCACTCCAGTCTAGGTAACAGAGTGAGACTTGTCTCAAAGAAAAAAAAAAAAACCAGAAAAATCAGAGAAAAAAGGCCCTGACCCTAGTCATGCTTCTTCAGAAGGCAAAGGAGCCAGGCAGGAGCTCCTGCCTGGACCACAGAGTTGGCCAGGCATGGTGGTAATCCCAGCACTTTGGGAGACTGAGGCAGGAGAATTGCTTTGGGCTAGGAGTTCAAGACCAGCCTGGGCAACATAGCGAGACTCCATCTCTATAGAACATTTCAAAAGTAGCTGGATATAGTGGCATGTGCCTGTAGACCTAGCTACTTGGGAGGCTGGGGTAGGGGGATCCTTTGAGCCCAGCAGTTCAAGGCTGCAGTGAGCTATGATTGTATCACTACACTTCAGCCTGGGTGAAAGAATGAGAGCTTATCTCTAAACAAATGTAAAAAAAAATTTTTTTAAGGAGCCCAGAGCTTTGACAGTGTCCCTAAAGTTAAGGTGGTGGGATGGGAACCAGAAAATGGGTCAAAGTGTCTCCAAATGAGCCCAATTACCCCTTTGGCTTAATTTGGCAACCCTGTTATACCTAAAGTAGGAACTGCAGCTACAGAGGATGTTCTTATGGGCACTGAACTCAAAGCCATTGACCTTGATGACCACGTCGCAGAGCTTGCCCTCTAGTCTAAGCTCGTTGAAGATCTCACAGGCCATCGCACTCATCTTCCTCTCCATGTGAGGCTGGTGGAAACGTGTGGAGGCCGCCGCGCTCTCCATCTCCATGGCACCCTGGGACAGCGGAGAGAGGCTGCTCTCCTAGGGTGGGGGGCCCCTTTAGCCAGCTGTCGCTTCTTTTCCCTACTACATCTTTCGTATAGGGTCTATCAGGCAACTCAAGTTCCAGAATCCTGGCCCTGCAGTGAGATCACGCAGGATTGTGCTCTCAGGTTCTGGAACTGCCTCCTGGACTTGTCCGCTTCCTTCTCCTCTCCCCTACCACCCCACTTAGGCTGAAAACCACCTCATGCCTCTTTCTGTGTCCTCGAACTCAGAACAGAACCGTGACCACTGAGTGTTTATTGATTCTATCCCTGGAGCATCCATCTACCTTCCACAGCCCAACACTTGGCTCCCTAGACACCGAACTCAAGGAAATCCAAGTCAGTTGAGGCTGAAGGGAGAAGTAAAGCTGATTAAATTTCTTTCTTAGGCCAGGTGTGGTGGCTCATGCCTGTAATCCCAGCATGAGGTGGGCAGATCACGAGGTCAAGAGATGGAGGCCATCCTGGCCAACATGGTGAAACCTCATCTCTACTAAAAACAGAAAAATTAGCTGGGCGTGGCGGCACCTGCCTGTAGTCCCAGCTAATCGGGAGGCTGAGGCAGGAGAATCGCTTAAACCCGGGAGGTGGAGGTTGCAGTGAGCTGAGATTGTGCCACTGCACTCCAGCCTGGTGACAGAGACTCCATCTTAAAAAAAAAAAAAAGAAAAGAAAAAATTAATTAATTAAATTCTTTCTTTTTTTAGAGACGGGTCTTGCTCTCTCACCCAGGCTGAAGTGCAGTGGTGTGATCATAGCTCACTACAGCCTCCACCTCCTGGGCTCAAGTGATCCTCCCACCTCAGCCTCCTGAGTAGCTGGGATTACAGGTGCTCCGCACCGTGCCCAGCTGACGCTGATTACATTTCAGAAAGCTGTCCCGGGTCTCCCAGTCCCCTGGATGGGTTAGTCACTCAGTTTCTTCTGGAATGAGGAATGGCCTAGTTAACAGAGCACCTGCTGGGTGATTAACATAATTCAGTTTATGGCTCCTTCATCTCTCCTCCCATCCAACCGTGTGGTTTTTCTGTTTTTGTTTCTGAGATAGGGTGTCATCTGTCGCCCAGGCTGGAGTGCAGTGATGCGATCTCGGCTCACTGGAGCCTGGACCTCCCGGGCTCAAGTGATCCTCCTGCCTCAGCCTCCCGAGTAGCTGGGACTACAGTTGCGCATCACCACGCCCGGCTAATTTTTGTATTTTTTGTAGAGACGGGGTTTCGTCATGTTGCCCAGGCTGGTCTCGAACTATTCGGCTCAAGCGATCCTGCCTCGGCCTCCCAAAGTCCTGGGATTACAGGCGCGAGCCACCGCGCCCAGCCCCAGCCATGTTTTTGTCACACAAACTTTCAGCCTGGAAATGACCACGCTTGGCAAGGCTTTTCCTCCACAAAGAGTGGCAGAACCCTACCTACCCACGTAACCCCAACACCCTGGGACCTTCACCCTGCTCTTCACAATAAATAGCACCCTCCTCCAATTTGCCTAGCGCACCGGGAAAGTCCACCCGGATCGTGGCCATCTCCGGGACCACACGATTCTCGGCCCCGCCCCCGGCCCCGCCCCCGGCCCCACCGCCCCCGCCGGGCTCCAGGCGGGAGGCGACGCCTGCGCAGTGCGGTCGCGGGGCTGTCGTTGTCCCCCGGGCCACCGACCGGGCCTCGAACGGGATGGCGGAGGAGGTGAGGAGGGAGGAAGCGTCCGGAGTGGGGCGGGCCCGGACTCCGACCCCCGGGGCGCTCCGAGCCCCCCAGCGGGTCACCGAGGCACCACCGATCCACCCAGGCCAGTAGCCGCCCCATTGCGCACCCCGGCCCAGCCTCACAAGCGCGCCCGAGCGAGCCCCGGGCTCCCCTCGGACCCAGCGCGGCGCGGGGGTCAGTGGTTCTCTCGGGTCTCGGGACAGGTGAGCACCCTGATGAAGGCCACGGTCCTGATGCGGCAGCCTGGGCGGGTGCAGGAGATCGTGGGCGTCCTCCGCAAGGGCGGCGGAGAGAGGTTACAGGTACCTCGGAGGCGGGCGGGGGCCGGCAGGGCTGGGGGCGGCTGGGGAGGCTTCCAGCCCATTGGGTCTTCCCGCTTTGCTGTGCCGCGGACCCCTGCTAGCTCCCCACCCTAAGAAATGGCCGGGAACTTGAAGGAGAGCGGGTTGGTTCCCCTGTCCTGAATCCCAGATTTCAGATTTCTCAATATGGTCATGCTGCTTCCTCTAATTGGACAGAAGGCGCCCCACACCAGTACCTGGGGCCTTATCCTCCCCAAGCCAGCGGCTCTCCAGTAAGTTGAAGATGTCCAGATGGGCCGTAATGGTAGAGATCTCTTAGGAAGGACCTGAAATTGAAGGAGTCAGAGGGATCCTGAGTATTTCACCCTCGCCCCTACACTAGGAGACTGCGTTTTCCTCAGGGTTAACGGGTACTAATTAAGATCACTTCCCCTCTAAACCTCTGTGTCACTCAGTAACTCCTCCACCGCTTTGCCTACCATCCTCGCCACTGAGCTGTTTTGATTTCCATAATCATCCTCTGGCTGAGGCAGGGCCACACTAGAAGGTGCCTATTTAGGCATCATCTCTCTTTTGCCTTACAGGTGATTTCTGATTTTGACATGACCTTGAGCAGGTTTGCATATAATGGAAAGCGATGTCCTTCTTCTTACAGTAAGTCACATTCTAGCTTGCCTTGTTGGGCTTGACAAGATGATGGGTTCTAAGGGACAAGTAAAAGGAGTTTTCTCTTTTTCCAGATATTTTGGATAATAGCAAGATCATCAGTGAGGAGTGTCGGAAAGAGGTGGGTTGCTCCCGTCCTTTGCTCAGAAATGGTTGTCATATGCTACTTCAAATGGTTCCTGATTGGAACCAAAGGTTCCTGTATAGAGACCTTAGAAAATTAAGTTTTAAAAATTTGTTGTTTTGCTAAGGAGGATCTAGTTTTAATACATTAAGACAGCTTTTCCTTACTGGCCAGGACATATGATGATTAATGGTTGGAACTAAACATTATACTTAGAGTTGGCTATAGAGTTTACAAGAGATTTGAACGTTATGGAGGTTCAACAACTTACCCAGGATCATACAGCCAAATAGCAGAGCTTGTTTGTTTGTTTGTTTTGAGACAGAGTCTCACTCTATCACCCAGGCTGGAGTGCAGTGGCTTGATCATTACTCAAGCTCGAGCGATCCTCCTGCCTTAGCCTACCAAGTAGCTGGAACTACAGGCATGTGCCGTTACACCAGCTAATTTTAAAAATTTTTTATAGAGATGGGGTCTCACTATGTTGCCTAGGTTGGTCTTGAACTCCTGAACTCAAGCAATCCTCCTGCCTCAGCCTCCCCAAAGTGTTGGGCTTATAGGCATGAGCTACCGCACCTGGCCTTTTTAAAAGAAAATTTATATTCTTCTGTTGGGTTCTAGTGTGTGTCTGTGTGTGTGTGTACACATATATGTGTGTGTGTGTGTGTGTGTGTATATATATATATATAGTTTTGTGGTTTTTTTGTTTTTTTTTTTTTGAGACAGAGTCTTGCTCTATCGCCCAGGCTGGAGTGGCATAGTCTCAGCTCACTGCAACCTGGGTTCAAGCAATTCTCATGCCTCAGCCTCTCAAGTAGTAGCTGGGATTAGGGGCATGCACCACCATGCCCGGCTAATTTTTATATTTTTAGTAGAGATGGGCTTTCGCCATGTTGGCCAGACTGGTCTCAAACTCCTGGCCTCAAGGGATCTGCCCACCTTGACCTCCCAAAATGCTAGGATTACAGGCCTGGGCCATCACATCCAGCCGAGTTCTAGTATATTTTTATTTTTATTTATTTATTTATTTATTTATTTTTGAGATGGAGTTTCGCGCTTGTTGCCTAGGCTGGAGTGCAATGGTGCAGTCTCAGCTCACTGCAAGCTCCTCCTCCCGGGTTCAAGCAATTCTCCTGCCTCAGCCTCCCGAGTAGCTGGGATTACCGGCATGCACCACCATGCCCAGCTAATTTTTGTAGTTTTAGTAGAGACGGGGTTTCACCATGTTGGCCAGTCCGGTCTTGAACTCCCGACCTCAGGTGATCTGCCCGCCCGCGTTGGCCTCCCAAAGTGCTGGGATTACAGGCGTAAGCTATCTTGCTCAGCCTAATTTTTAGAAAAATGTTCTCACTCCAAAAAAACACATACATTGAGAATCTTAATACATTTGAGGAGTTTTCTGCCTTTGTTACTATGTCAGCTTTGCATTTAATCTTCTTTTGGACAGATAGACAGGGATTCCATTTGATCTTGTAATGTTCCTGAGAATCACTCATGAATTAAAATTCTTTACTTGGTCAATTCTCATTTTTACTGGGCACTGTTATTGACTGGCTCTGTGTGACACATGATCCCTGGAACAGCTCCTTTAGAGTGTCAAAGTCTTGGCACATAGAAGGAAACCTTAGAGGAAACACATGTAGATGCTGTGCATTCACATGATATTGACACTTTGACGGAATTGTCCACCAACATGCTGTGTCCCAAAGTACAGTCTTCTAGTTAAATTTCATTTTTTTTTTTTGGCCATATCTGTGTATCACCTTTACTAGATCTTTCTCTAAATTGGCCTGCTTTTAAAAATTGTAATTAACTTATAAAGAAACAGGCCGGGTGTGGTGGTTCACGCCTGTAATCCCAGCATTTCTGGGAGGCCGAGGCGGGCAGATCGGTTGAGGTCAGGAGATCGAGACTAGCCTGGACAACATGGCGAAACCCTGTCTCTATGAAAAATACAAAAAATTAGCTGGGAGTAGTGGTACATGCCTATAATCCCAGCTACTTGGAAAGCTGAGGCAGGAGAATAGCTTGAACCTGCGAGGCAGAAATTGCAGGGAGCCGAGATCGCGCTCCAGCCTAGGCAACAGACAGAACCAGATTCTGTCTCAAAAAAAAAAGAGCCCGGCGCGGTGGCTCACTTCTGTAATCCCAGCACTCTGGGAGGCCGAGGCAAGTGGATCATGGGGTCAGGAGTTTGAGACCAGACTGGCCAACCTGGTGAAACCTCGTCTCTACTAAAAATACAAAAATTAGCTGGGCACGGTGGCACATGCCTGTAGTCCCAGCTACTCGGGAGGCTGAGGCAGAAGAATTGCTTGAACCCGGGAAGCGGAGGTTGCAGTGAGCTGAGATTGCGCCCCTGCACTCCAGCCTGGGTGACAGAGTGAGATTTCGTCTCAAAAAAAAAAAAAAAAAAAATTCTACATGAAAATGAATCCAAAACTACTGAGTTGAAAAGCACTTCTCCATGAATTCCCTAAAGTTATCTTACCTATCACCTGAGAAAGTGGACCACATTCTGCAAAACACAGCATTAAGTAAGTTCTTACTGGTTAAGCCCTGACGATTCAGCTAATTAATACCAGCAAAAAAAATCTTAGTACCCTTCTTCTCTGATAGTAAAATTTCATAGTGCTGACTTTTAGACCTCACTCTCAGGGTGAGTGCAAAGGAATGACCAGCTCTGTGGGTCCAGGTGCTCCCTGGACTTCACCAAATAGATAAAAATGTAAGTGTATTGAGCAATTATGTTGGAAGATAAGAAGAGAAGAGAAACTTAGGTCTTATAAACGACACGTCCCCAAAGGAAAACTTGAAGAAAATTTCATGTAACACTCTCTTAAATGAAGTTGCATCTTCTTTTTTTTTGAGACACGGTTTTACTCTGTGGCCCAGGCTGGAGTGCAGAGGTATGGTATCGTCTTGGCTCACTGCAGCCTCCGCCTCTTGTGTTCGAACGATTCTCATTCTTCAGTCTCTTGAGTAGTTGGGATTAAAGGCATGTGCCACTACACCCGCTAATTTTTGTATTTTTTAGTAGAGACAGGGTTTCACCATGTTGGCCAGGCTGGACTCAAACTCCTGACCTCAAGTGATCCACCTACCTTGGCCTCCTAAAGCACTGGGATTGCAGATGTGAGCCACCGCCTCTGGCCATGAAGTTGCCTCTTCTAGGTGACTTTTTTCTCATACTAAGCTGTAGGACTTGACAGGGAAGAACTTGTTATAGACTAATGGCCTTTCTCCCCATTTGGATATCCCAGCTCACAGCGCTCCTTCACCACTATTACCCAATTGAGATCGACCCACACCGGACCATCAAGGAGAAGCTACCTCATATGGTGGAATGGTGAGTGATGGTGGTGGAGAAAAGCTTCTGGGCCCTTGAGATGGAGTAGGCTGGGAGGGGCGTAGTTTTCCAGACCTTTGATGAGATGACAGACTCCCTTACTTTACTGAGGGCTTAATTTAATGCTATTAGTCCAGCTATTGGAACAAACTTTTCAGATGAACCCGGGGCTTTTTGTGCCTGCTGCTGGAGTGGAGACCCTCAGAAAATCCTTGGAATAAGTTAAAGACAGTTGGTGTCGGGGAATAAGTGCTTTGCGGAAGTGACTCTTAGTCTGTTTTGTGCTGCTGTCACGGAATAACAGACTAGGTAATTTATATATTTTTTCTATTTTTTGAGACAGGGTCTTGCTCTGTTGCCCAGGCTGGAGTCCAGTGGCATGATCGTGGCTCCCTGTAGCTTCGACCACCTGGGCTGAAGCGATTCTCCCACTTCAGCTTGTGCCACCGTGCCTGGCTCATTTTTTCTATTTTTAGTAGAGATGGGGTCTCACCATGTTACCCAGGCTATTTTCAACTCCTAAGCGCAAGCGATCCTCCCACTTTGGCCTCCCAAAATCCTGGGGTTACAGGCGTGAGCCACTGCACCCAGCCTAGACTGGGTAATGTATAATGAATAGCAATTTATTGGCACACAGTTCTGGAAGCAGGGAAGTCCAGTATCAAAGGACTGGCTGGCATTTGGTGAGGGCCTTCTTCTTGCTGCATTATCTCATTGTGGAAGGGAAAGAGGGTGGGGGAGAGAGAAAGAGAAAGAGAGGAGTTCTTTTTATAAGGAATCTGTGATAATGACATTAATCCATTCATGAGGATGGTGCCCCCGTGACACCTCCCATTAGGCCCCATCTCTCAACACCTCCACATTGGGGATCAAGTTTCCAACACATTCAAACCACAGCAACCCTCATCACTGGACAGAGCCCCAGTTCTCCAGATAGACTGGTCGCGGAGGAAGGAACTCAGAAGAGCGCCAGCCCCAGCAGCCAGCTTGCCCGGCACTTATCTCTGTTGGGTTGCTTTCTCATCCTCTTCCCTTCTTTTTTTTTTTATTTTTTTTTTGAGATGGAGTCTCACTCTGTCACCCAGGCTGGAGTACAGTGGCCCAGTCTCGGCTCACTGCAACTTCCCCCTCCTGGGTTCAAGTGATTCTCTAGCCTCAGCCTCCCGAGTACCTGGTACTACGGGCACCTGCCACCACATCCAGCTAATTTTTGTATTTTTAGCAGAGATGGGGTTTCGCCATGTTGGCCAGGCTGGTCTCGATCTCCTGATCTCAGGTGATCCACCCGCCTTGACCTCCCAAAGTGCTGGGATTACAGGCATGAGCCACCGTGCCTGGCCACCGTCTTCCTTTTAAAGGAAGCTAATGTAAGGATGAGGCCTCTGTCGGCAATGCTGTCAGAGGGCACTTGGCTCTTTAAAGGGAAAGGAGGAATTATTTACTTGAGTGATTTGAATTTGGGGTTTTCTGGGGTGTCTGTTTCTAGGTGGACCAAAGCGCACAACCTCCTGTGTCAGCAGAAGATTCAGAAGTTTCAGATAGCCCAGGTGGTTAGAGAGTCCAATGCAATGCTCAGGTAAGCGTCTTGCTCTGGAAAACATTTCTATCAGACTATTTAAAAGTGTTTTCTTCAAAAAAAAAAAAAAGAGGCAGGGGAAGAGTAGAGAGGAGTTAGTTGCTTAAAGGACCGGAAGGGACATGGCACTATGAACAACTGATGTGATACAGCTAAAGAATGTCTTACCCTTGCTAGGAAACAGTCAGCAGGTAGTGGATGTAGTACCAAATGGCAGGGCACCATCTCTGAGAACAAACCAAGTCTAGCTCATCTTTCTTTCTTTCTTTTTTTTTTTTTTTTTTGAGACGGAGTCTCGCTCTGTCGCCCAGGCTGGAGTGCAGTGGCGCAATCTCGGCTCACTGCAAGCTCCGCCTCCCGGGTTCACGCCATTCTCCTACCTCAGCCTCCCGAGTAGCTGGGACTACAGGCGCCCGCCACTGCGCCCGGCTAATTTTTTTCTATTTTTTAGTAGAGACGGGGTTTCACCATGGTCTCGATCTCCTGACCTTGTGATCCGCCCGCCTCGGCCTCCCAAAGTGCTGGGATTACAGGCGTGAGCCACCGTGCCCGGCCATCTTTCTTTCTTGCTTGCTTGCTTGCTTGCTTGCTTGCTTGCTTGCTTGCTTGCTTTCTTGCTTTCTTTCCTTTCTTTCCCTTTCTTTCCCTTTCTTTCACTCTCCTCTCCTCTCCCCTCTCCTCCCCTCTCCTCCCCTCCCCTCCCCTCCCCTCTCCTTTTCTTTTTTCTTTCACGGAATCTCACTCTGTCGCCAGGCTGGAGTGCAGTGGCACGATCTCAGCTCACTGCAACCTCCACCTCCTGGGTTCAAGCGATTCTCCTGCCTTAGCCTCCCGAGTAGCTGGGAGTACAGGTGCCCACCACCACGCCATGCTAATTTTTGTATTTTTAGTAGAGACAGGGTTTCACCATGTTGGCCAGATGGTCTCAATCTCTTGACCTTGTGATCCGCCCGTCTCGGCCTCCCAAAGTGCTGGGATTACAGGCGTGAGCCACCGCACCCCACCAAGTCTAGCTCATTTTTCACAATGGTGAAAGACTTTTGGGGTCCCTCTGGTGACTGGTGTTCATGGCAACTGGGAGTTGGCTAGGCTGGGACGCTTGATCATTGGCGGCCTTCACTGAACAGCTGTCTCTGCTGGAGATTTCTTTCCTGGAGGAGGGACCAGGGCTCATAAAGGAAGGAGTGACATGGGTGCCTGCCCTCAAGGGTTGTGCCTCCTAACTGAGGAGATTGGCTAGCTCCTCAAAAGTCAAGACAGTGGAGACCTCTGCTGACCCAGTAAGTGCCGGGGTGGGAGTGGGTGTGCCCTAGTGAAGGTGCCCAGGTCAGCTGCCTGGTTGTATTGACAGCAACAGAAAACATATGCCTACCTTCTGCCACAGCAGCATCTCTCCCAGGTATGTACCCCAGAGAAATGAGGGCATGTAGCCACTATAAGATATGCACAGGGTATTCGTGGTAGCTGTATCCATAACAGCTGAAATCTGGAAATCTCTCAACTGTCTATCAAGAAGAAGCTGGGTAGATAAATTGTGGCATATCTATATGGTGGAATAATGCTGAATAGCAGTGACAGAGAATAAACTAATTACATGCAAAATACAAATAAACTACATAGCATTATACTGAACAAAATAAGCCAGGCACAAAAGAGTACATTGTGTATGAGTCCATTTATATGAAGTTCAAGGACAGGCAAAGCTAATCAATGGGAGGGATGATATTGACTGGGAGAGATCACGAGGGAGCCTCAAGCTAGTTAGTAACATGGGTGTATACGTATGGCAAAGTTAACTGAGCCGAACACTTAGGATTAGCACCCTTTAGCCACTTATTGAATATATCGTATGCTCTATTTTATTTTATTTTTATTTTATTTATTTATTTTTTGAGCTGGAGTCTCATTCTCTTGCCCAGGCTGTAGTGCAATGGCGTGATCTTGCCTCACGCCTGTAATCCCAGCACTTTCGGAGGCCAGGATGGATGGGTTGCTTGAGCCCAGGAGTTCAAGACCAGCCTGGGCAACATAGGAAAACTCCATGTTTACAAAACGTAAAAAAATTAGCCAGGTGTGGTGGCGCACACCTGTGGTCTCAGCTACTTGGGAGGTTGAGGTGGGTGGATCACCTGAACCCAGGAGGTTGAGGTCACAGTGAACTGTGATTGTGCCACTGCACTCCGGGCTGGGCAACAGAGCAAGACCCTGTCTCACAAAAAAAAAAAACAAAAACAAACAAACAACAAAAAAACACAAATAACCCAAGTAGGAAACAAAGAACAGCAGCGGAGTCAGTGCCATTTCAGAATTCCTCCATCTCTTTTCAGGGAGGGATACAAGACCTTCTTCAACACACTCTACCATAACAACATTCCCCTTTTCATCTTTTCTGCGGGCATTGGTGATATCCTGGAAGAAATTATCCGACAGATGAAAGTTTTCCACCCCAACATCCACATTGTGTCTAACTACATGGATTTTAATGAAGATGTGAGCCAAATCTTGTTTGGGCTGGGAAAGGACGAGGGGTGGGGACCACCAGCCAGGGCGGTTAACTCTGCATGAACCCTAACCTGGGGAAGAAGGGGAGGTAAGCCACACTGGCTTCTTCACCCTCTTGCAGTTGTTTATGGGTTACTTTTTGGCCAGGCGCTGTGGCTCAGACCTGTATTCCCAGCACTTTGGGAGGCCGAGGCAGGCAGATCACTTGAGGTCAGGAGTTTGAGAGCAGCCTGGCCAACATGGTGAAACTCCGTTTCTACTAAAAATACAAAAATAAGCCGGGCGTGGAGGTGTGCAGCTGTAATCCCAGCTACTTGGGAGGCTGAGGCAGGAGAATCGCCTGAACCCAGGAGGCAGAGGTTGCAGTGAGCCAAGATCGTACCACTGCACTCCAGCCTGGGCAACAGAGCAAGACTGTGTTCAGAAAAAAACAAAAACAAAAAAACTTTCAAAGGATCCTCTCTCTTTGGTGTTTGCCTGACAGTCAACTCTCTGCCCTGGGGTACCTAATTTATGGGCCTGCCCTGCCCCATGTCACTGTCATGTGTTATGTGCCATCCTGGGTCCTGCAGGGCATGGGCGTTGATTTGTTTTTCCCAAGCCGGAGGTGGGCTGCTCCAGCTCATCCACGTTCTGACTCTTTTCCCCATAAAACTGACAGTTGGAATTTTCATCACGTTGACCTGCAGGGAGGAGGTGGCCCGCAGCTGAGCATTAGCACTCGTGTAACCTGAGCGGCATTTGTATCACAGCTTCGTGCATCCACGAACAGATGATCTGCGATATTGGGTGGCTCCTGTTCATTTAAACTAGGAGTTACCTCTGTCGTCAATATTTAGGCTTTGTGGGCCGTGGCATCACTGTTGCAACTGCCCAACTTTGCCTTTATAGTACAAAAAAGCAGCCATAGGCATCATGTAAACAAAGGAGTTTGGCTGTATCCCAATACAGCTTTATTTACAAAAGCAGGCCAAGTCTGGCCCAGGGGCCCTAGTTTAGGCTACAGTGAAGTTTTGGCATTATCTATCACTTTTGGGATTCCCTTTTCTCTGTGACAGAGACAGTGGAGAGCTGATGCCACATGGGTCCCTGCGGCCCTTCCATCTGTCTCTTGTCTTCGTTATTTAGGGTTTTCTCCAGGGATTTAAGGGCCAGCTCATACACACATACAACAAGAACAGCTCCGTGTGTGAGAACTCTGGTTACTTCCAGCAACTTGAGGGCAAAACCAATGTCATCCTGCTGGGAGACTCCATTGGGGACCTCACCATGGCCGATGGGGTTCCTGGTGTGCAGAACATTCTCAAGATTGGCTTCCTGAATGACAAGGTGGGTAGAGGACCAGGGCTGCTTCTCTTCATGGCTTTCTTCTCTTTGAATGCCCGTTAACAAATGCCTTTGAACACTTTGAACACATTCTTTTTTTTTTTTTTTTTTTCGAGACAGAGTCTCGCTGTGTCACCCAGGCTAGAGTGCAGTGGCGTAATCTTGGCTTACTGCAACTTCCACCTCCCAGGTTCAAGTGATTCTTCTGCCTCAGCCTCCTGAGTAGCTGAGACTATAGGTGCGCGCCACCATGCCTGACTCATTTTTGTATTTTTACTAGCAATGGGATTTCACCATGTTGGCCATGGCTGGTCTTGAACTCCTGACCTCAAGTGATTCGCCCACCTTCACCTCCCAGAGTGCTGGGATTACATGCGTGAGCCACTGCACCCAGCCACCTTTGAACACCTATATGCTAGACACTAGGTAAAATATTATGGGCACAGAAGGAAGCTGTATTCTCTTGGAGCACATAATCTCGTAGGAAACAGAAACCCAGTGATTACAGCTTTGTCTTACCACATGACCTTACAGGCGTTCAGAGAGAGGATCAGGCCGGGCATGGGATCCTAGCCTCAGTTTACTGATTGTGCACTGCACTGTCACTCCTCTCAGCATTTCATGGATATTAATTCATTTGATTTTTATAACCCCTTAAGGTAGTGACTGTTATCCTCATTTTACAGATGAGGAAACTGAGGCCTGGGGTTAAGTAACTTGCCTAAGATGATAGAGTTCAGGAAACAGTCCTCCTACATCCTACTGGAAGGCATGATTGAGATGGGAGATGTTGGTATTGAGGACATGGGTTTTTTTTTATTTTTTATTTGTTTTGAGACAGAGTCTCGCTCTGTCGCCCAAGCTGGAGTGCAGTGACGAAATCTTGGCTCACTGCAACCTCCACCTCCTGGGTTCAAGTGATTCTCCTGCCTCAGCCTCCCAAGTAGCTGGGATTACAGGTGCCCGCCACCATGCCCAACTTAATTTTTGTGTTTTTAGTATAGACAGGGTTTCAGCATGTTGGCCAAACTGGTCTTGAACTCCTGACCTTGAACTCCTGGCCTCCCAAAGTGCTAGGATTACAGGTGTGAGCCACTGTGCCCAGCTGAGGACATGGGTTTATAATTTAGAGAAGAAAAGTAACAAGAACAGATCAGGGACTGATGGGGGTGAAAGCAGCATTGTCATAAAGGGGCTCAAATACGGGGTGAAGCCAAGCAGCTGCCAGGGTGCCTCCCCACAGCCTGCAGGCACCGGAGCCCACCAGAATGCTCAGGCCGGATGAAACTGGGTCCTGTTGAGCGTGGTGGCTCACGCCTGTAATCCCAGTACTTTGGGAGGCTGAGGCAGGCAGATCATGAGGTCAGGAGTTCAAGACCAGCCTGACCAACATGGAGAAACCCCGTCTCTACTAAAAATACACAATTAACCGGGTGTGGTGGTGATGCCTGTAATCCCAACTACTCGGGAGCCTGAGGCAGGAGAATCGCTGGAACCCAGAGGTGGAGGCTGCAGTGAGCTGAGATGGTGCTGCTGCACTCCAGCTTTGGTGACAGAGTGAGACTCCGTCTCAAAAAAACTAACAAAAAAACTGGGTCCTGGTCGGGTACAGTGGCTCATGCCTGTAACTCCCCCCCAGTTTTGGGAGGCCAAGGCAGGGGGATCATTTGAGGCCAGAGTTCGAGGCCAGCCTGGGCAACATAATGAGACCCTGTCTCAACAACAACACAAATTAGCTGGTGTGGTGAGCATGCCTGTAGTTCTAGCTGCGCAGGAGGCTGAGGCAGGAAGATCACTTGAGTCCCGGAGGTCAAAGCTGCAGTGAGCCAAGGTTATGCCACTACACTTCAGCCTATGTAGCAGAGTCAGACCGTATCTCAAAAAGAAAGAAAGAAATAAAGAAATTCAATCCAGATGAATTAGAGGCAACATCTGTTTTTTTTTGTTTGTTTGTTTTTTGAGACAAGGCCTCACTCTGTCACCTAGGCTGGAGTGTCATGGCTCAGTCTTGGCTCACTGTAGCCTTAATTTCCTGGGCTCAAGTGATCCTCCTGCCTCAGCCTCCCAAGTAGCTGGGACTACAGGTACCCACCCCCATGCCCAGCCAATTTTTGTAGAGATGGGGTTTTGCCATGTTGCCTGGGTTGGTCTCAAACTCTTGGGCTCAGATGGTCCTTCTACCTCAGCCTCCCAAAGTGGCAACATCTGGTTTTTTGTTTTTATTCCTTGTTACTATCCTTTGGTATTGACCCAAGGGTTCATTGTGATAGCCCATGCCCATCCCTCATCTGTCTCCAAAGGGTAGTTCTGGTAACCTTTAACTCCTCTGGCTCTCAAAAGGGAGCTGGGAGTTGCTGCTTGAATGCTCTCCTCCCCAGCCCCAGGGGCTTTGAGAGTGAGCTATGGAGGGTGGGGCATTTGGGGACCCTCAGGCTTCTTATTCTCACTCCGGGCAGGTGGAGGAGCGGCGGGAGCGCTACATGGACTCCTATGACATCGTGCTGGAGAAGGACGAGACTCTGGATGTGGTCAATGGGCTGCTGCAGCACATCCTGTGCCAGGGGGACCAGCTGGAGATGCAAGGCCCCTGAGGGCACAGGCTTCAGCCCGACCTGCAGGCCGTGGTGAGGAGTCCGCTCCCCCATGGACACAGAGCAGAGGCCAGGGTGGCCAGCAACGGCTGGGTCCTTCCATACCCCTCCGTCCTTTCCCTGAGCACCTTCATCACCAGAGGCTTGAAGGAGCCCCGCCATGTGGCAGGGCACAAGCACTGTTCCTGGTGAACCTTGGACCACAGCATGTCAGTGCTCTAGGGATTGTCTATTCCAGGGATTTTTTTCAACACTTTTAAAAATGGGAAGTTGTTCTTCAAACAAATATAATGTGTGAAACAGATCAAAATTTTTAAAATGAAAAAAACAGCTGTTCTGATTCAGGGGATGTGGGTGGGGGTAGAACCTGGACCTCTTGGCCCTGGGGGCACAAGTGATGCTTCTAGGAACACAGTTTGGGAACCACCACAAATTGGCCTGGGACCCCATCCGAGCACAGCCTGATTGTGTCTGGTTCAGGGTGGGGTTGAAAGGGTATTTTCTAGCCTACAGTGGTTTGACTTTATTCTGATTCAGCCATCAAACTTGAAATTCATTTGGGATCGGTGGGGTTGAGGCAACCCTGTCTGAGAGCCCCCTCTTTGGGGATCCCTGAGGGGATGCATTCGGGTGTGGGTATCCCCCTATGCCCTAGGCTCTCCTTTCACCTCTTCTGGGTCAGGGCCACCAAAGTGGATGACCTGAAAAGGAGAATTTAGAGCAGGGACCTGAGGGTCCCAAGGTGAAAGAAGTGATGTGTGCACTGTGGTCTTGCATTCTTGGGCTGACCCTGAAGAGCCAGTTCAGCATTGTCTTAGCTTTAGAGGAAATCACCGGCACCTTTCCTGCAATGTTTGACTAGCTGTTGGAAAGTTCTGTTATTCTGCAGATGTGAACCGGGAGGTAATACAGACGTTACTGAAGGCCTGCGGTGTGCCAGGTGCCGCTATGGGCATTTGGGTGTCTGCCAGTTGACCCTCA
Organism: Chlorocebus sabaeus; assembly: GCF_047675955.1. Classification (NCBI taxonomy): domain Eukaryota; kingdom Metazoa; phylum Chordata; class Mammalia; order Primates; family Cercopithecidae; genus Chlorocebus; species Chlorocebus sabaeus. The sequence goes on from NC_132919.1 coordinate 69,938,154, forward strand.
CAATGACCCCACAAGTAGGTGCAGCTCTTCCTGCTTCCAGATGGCTCGGGCAGGATGGGTAACTTGCCCAAACTCCGTAGCTAGGAGCTGGAGCCAGGATTTGAACGTTCCTGACCAAAGCCCATGCCTTTGGCTGCATTTCCCTGCTTCAGGCCTGTTCCATTTGGTTTTGGGAGGAGGGAGTGGTCACCATCTGAGACTGGGTCAGTAACCACTTCCAGACTTTAATCAAGAAGCTTTCTTGGCCAGCGCAGTGGCTCACACCCGTAATCCCAGCACTCTGGGAGGCCAGGGTGGTGGATCACTTGCCATCAGGAGTTTGAGACTAGCCTGGCCAACATGGTAAGACCGTCTCTGCTAAAAATACAAAAATAAGCCGGGTGTGGTGGCGCGTGCCTGTAATCCCAGCTACTCAGGTGGCTGAAGCAGGGGAATCACTTGAACCCGGGAGGCGGAGGTTGCAGTGAGCTGAGATCATACCACTGCACTCCACCCTGGGTGACAGAGTGAGACCCTGTCTCGAAAAAAAACACTTCAATCAAGGAGCTTTCTGGATGCTTTGGGACCAGAGAATGTCAGTTACTGCCCATGGGGAGCAGTCATGTCTCTTAGGGGACCCTGGGCAAGAAGTGCCGATGGAGGCAGTTTGCTGTGTGAGTCCGGTCCTGTCATTTTCTCTCCTAAGTCCCCACCCCGTCCCCTGAATGCCTGGCGAGGACAGATGGCCTGGTTGGTGGCTGAAGTCCTCTTGCAAGACACTGTGGAGATCTGAACTCGGTTACCTTTCCCCTAGCAAGAGGGTGGACAGGTGGTAACAGGTAGTGGCCAGGAGCAGGGAGAGATGGGAATATCGTAGTATTGGAAATGATCTATGGAAAAGGATAATCTGACTTGCGCGGTTTAATTTAATCCTTGAACTTTGTAGGTTGTGTTTGAGGTCAGGGACTTTGTCTTTCCCATTCAATTGTGACAATTGGAGGATGAGGATCCTCTCTCCATGCCCTGCTGGAGGCCTCCCCGCTCTACACATTCACCCCCTCCACAGACCAGGCCTCCCTTCCTGCAGCCAAGCCCCCAGGTTAGGCCCAGGGCAGGCAGGAAACCTCCAGATGGGGAGCCCCCAATCTGGGGACACACCGCTGTCTGGAACTAATGAGGCCATGGAAACAGCCTGGTTTAACTTTTTCCCCAATCTCTGGGTCTAAAGGCCTCCCACAACCCCCGCTTAACCCGCTAGCCATTCCCCTCTGCTCCTCAACCTGTTCCAAAAGACACCCTAAGACCATTGGTTTAATCTTTTATTTGGAACAAAGGAAAAAAGGACTGACACCAGTTTAGCCTTTTGAGTGTGCAGAGCTCTGCCCTCCCTCCCAGCCCTCAGCCCCAAATCCAAGATTTCATAACCCTAACACCCACCCAAGCAGGTTCCCTCACACATGCCCTCTGTTTTCTTCTTTTATGGTTCCTTAGGGAAAGGAGCCTTCTTTAGGGATGAAAAGCTAACTACAGCCCAGTCCTGGCCTCCAGCAGCCCAGGGTCAGCTCAGCCTCCACTGGAGGCGAGGGAGGAGGGCAAAGGGATGGGAGAGGTAGGGCTGCCCTCCAGGAGCTGTCCCCTTCCCTAGGAGCCAGTCAGGAATGGGGAGGAAGGTGGAGGGGTCCTAGGGAGCTGTCACAGAGAGGAATAGGGGCTGGGAGTGGGGATAACAAGAAGTACAAATGAAGAGAAGGTTGGGGAGAGGGACAAGCTCAGCTGTGCCTGTGATGTGGAGGGGTGGTATGGTGGGGACCAGCCATGGCCCTGTCCAACCCCAGGCTCCACCAGCCCCAAATTGGCTTTCAAATCCAAACATTTTAAAGGGGTTTGGGGATGGAAGAGAAACGGGGTAGAGGTCTGTGCTGTGGAGTTTCACCTAGGGTGGTGGGAACACCAGAGATGTCGCCTCTGCCATGGTTTTAGTTGGCTCCCGGACTTCATCCCAGCAGAAGGAGGGTGACTGTCAGCAGGTCAGTCCCACCGCCACTGTCCCCCTTGCAGTGGGCCTCTGTGTCTCAGGCCTGGCCAGGCTCCCTGCCCCTCAGAGCTCCTCGTGGACCCGCTCCTGGTCCTCATCTGACTTCAGCTTGAGCTCCTCGACTGTGATCTTGCCGTCCTGGTTGCGGTCCTGGTTCTGGAACATGTCTCCTATGGTTTTCTCGGGGTCCTGCCCAGGCATGAGGCGTCCTTTGCCCTCACTCACTTGAGCCTTGATGAAGGTGGAGAACTAGGGGAGGGGAGAGCCGGGGGAGTGGGCAGTGAGGGTGATGGCCTTGGGAGGGGCCCCAGCTGGAGGTCAGTGCGTGCTTTTTCTTATTTTTTCCCAGGCTCCCCCACACCCTGTAACTCAGGCAGGGCTGGGAAAGGCACTGGTGCTGGGGTCCTGGTGGGGGCCGGGGTGGAGGCATGGCATGGGGGATAGTCTGTGACTGGTTTCAGGTAGGGAACAGCCTGCATGTGTGCCCAGGAAACGGTAGGGGTGAGGAGCCTGAGGCACAGGACTCAGCACAGGCAGGAGCATGAGGGCAGGTGGGCAGTCCGGACGGGGACATCTTCCTCGATGCTTCTTGGGTGCGGGGAGTGCGTGGGCATGGTTATTAAGACTGAACCTTCACTCACCTCCTCTGGAGGGACCTCTCCATCCTTGTTGAGGTCCATGTCTTCAAACAGGTTGGCAGGAGGATCCTCGTGCCACACAAACAGGTAGCCTGTGGGCAGCCCATCCTCCCGGGACACCAGCTCCACCTCAAACAGCAGCACAGCACTGCCTGGGACTCCCCGGGCTGGAGGGAGGGCAGGAGAGAAGGGAGGGGTCCTAGTCAGGCCAGGGTCTGGGCCTGGCTTCACTGTTTCCCAGCCCACAGGCCAGTTTCCCCTCCTGGGGCTAGGCTGGAGAGTGGGGCATGGGATGTTTAAGGAGCCATCCTGAAGGCATTCCTGACTCCTCCCACCAGCTCTCAGGCCCACAATGGGCAGGAGCAAAAGGGACGGATGCCAGTTAGATTACGGATGCCAGTTAGATTACAGTTTCGGGCCGGGCGCAGTGGCTCACGATTGTAATCCCAGCACTTTGGGAGGCCAAGGCGGGTGGATCACCTGAGGTCAGGAGTTCAAGACCAGCCTGACCAATATGGCAAAACCCCATCTCTACTAAAAATACAAAAATTAGCTGCGCATAGTGGCAGGCACCTGTAATCCCAGCTACTAGGGAGGCTGAGGCAGGAGAATCGCTTGAATCTGGGAAGCAGAGGTTGCAGTGAGCTGAGATCACGCCACTGCACTCCAGCCTGGGTGACAGAGTGAGACTCCATCTCAAAAAAAAAACAAGATTACGGTCTCAGCCCCTCACCTCCACTCTCCCCGTGGGCCAGGTGCGGGGGCACGATGAGCTGCCGCCTCTCTCCCACACACATGCCCTGCAGGCCCGTGTCCAGGCCTTCGATCACCTTGTTGGCCCCCAGAGTCGCCTCCTGGGGGGCCCCGTAGTCATGCCTGGAGGAGAGCAGATGCCCAGGTCAGCAGCCAACCTGTCCTCTGCCAGCGCACACCCCACTGTCTCTGACGTGGGCCCAGAACAAGCCCTCAGTTCCGGAGTGACTCCCACTGGTGACTTGGGCCATGCAGCAGAGTGCAGGGGCCCAGCGGTGCAGATGTGGGGTTCCCTTCTCATCTTGCCTCTGCCCCCTAAAGTGTGGCCTCGAGGGCTCATGGCTCCCTGCGTCAGTTTCCCCTCTGTGAAACGGAAAGAGCAGTTCTCCCACAGCGGTTGGCTTCACCTTCCCTTCCCCGGCGACGCAGAGAATTTCATCTCCTCATGGCTCCCCGGCATGCTCTGAGATGGGGACTTACAGAAGCAGCAAGAGGCTGAATGCTCCCCTGGCGCTCGAGGACCAAGAGGGAGGAGCAGGCATCGGGGTACGGTGAGGAGGACTCCCCATGCCTGTGCCCACCCACCTGCCCAGTCCCGGCCCCACCCGGGACCCACGAGGTGAAGAGCTGGGTGCCGTCCAGCAAAGAACAGTTGTAATGGTATCGAACAAAGTCCCCAAGCTTGGTGGTCTCATTGCAGGTCTCCAATGGCCGGGACAGTGTCCTGATTTCCACCACATCCGCAGGGTTGTGGAAGTCAATGACATGAACGCTGAAGATTAGCACGGCAGAGCCAGGGATCTTGTCTCCTGAGGACAGAATGGGGGAGTGTGGTCAGCTCAGAGCACTAGCAGAGGCTCCTCGAGGTCTCTCCATGGAGGCCCCTAGACCTGACACCCCTTCCCGACCCTGAGGATCCAAAGGAGGATGGGACGAGATGTTTGTCCAGAGTCAATTCTAACAAACTCTCACTGGGGCAGGGGGCAGGGGAAGGCGGCTTTCCAGTTAGAAAGCCCTTTTCCACTCACCGTCTTGCAAACTCCCAGTAACTTACCCTGCGGATCAGCTTGGCTTGCCCATTACACAGGTGAGGACACTGAGGCTCCCAGCACAGCTGGGTCCTGGGGGTATGCTGGTTCTGTTTTTCCATAACCACCCTCCCTCCCCAAACTCAGAGGAGTTGGCTGCTCTTCTCCACTGCAGAAGGGGAGAAGTGGGGCGCTGCCCTGGAGGAAACTGATGGAGTCCGGGTGGCAGGAATCAGATGGGGCGACCAGATGTAAGCTGCATGCATGTTTTTGTGATGAGAGGGGCTGAGTGGTGGCTGGAATCCCACTGTGGGAGGGGGCGGCCTGGCCACAATGGACAGTTTGGAGGAGGAGCTGAGGTGGTGGCTGGGGAACGCCCCTACCAGTTCCATTCTCCCCGTAGGCGAGGTGCGGGGGGATGGTAATTCTCCGGCGCTCCCCTATGCAGGCGCCCTGTAGCCCCTGGTCCATCCCGGGGATGATGTAACCCTGCCCGATATAGGTATTGTAGGTGTGGTTGCGGGAATAGCTGCAATACAAGGTGGGAGGGCCAGGAAGGGAGTCAAAGGGGCCCTCCCCTTCCAGGCAGCTCAGAGTGACCCCCAGTTTCGTCCACATTTCACCCAGCCCCGCCCTCCCACCTCAAGACCCTCCTGACCTGGAATCGAAGAGGGTGCCGTCCATCAAGGAGCCATTGTAGTGGTAGCGCATGAAGTCCCCGGCCACGGCTCTGCGGACACAGCCGGCGGGGAGCTCCAGCGTCTCTAGCTGGACAGTGTCCTTCGGGTTGTGCACGTCAATCAGGAGGATGTGAAAGACCAGCGAGGCATGTGGGGGGATCACTGTCCCTGGGGAAGGGATAGGGCCTGAACCATATGGCTGGGGAGCAAGCCCAGGCTCTTTCTTGACTCAGGAAGGCCCAGTGGGCACCATGCAAGGAGACACTAGCCCCGCTCTGCAGAGCCCTTCCCGCCCATCAGCAGCCCTGCTTCTTGCTCTTCCAGTAAGGCCTTGAGCTTGGTGTTCCCCAGGGCCACCACCGGCTCATACTGAGCCTTCGTGTGAATCAGAATAAAGCACCCCTTCTTAGTGAGACAGCAGCAAAGGTAGATTTCATCCTGCCTTGCGTCCTTGGCTGGATGCCCTCATGCAGTATACAACCTGAGCAACTGTATGTGGAGGCCTGGTTTTCCCTCTTCTGGAGAATTTCCCCTTGAGTCCTTGCCTACCCTCACCATAGCCTTTCTCGCCATAGGCCAGGAATGGAGGGATGATAATCTTCCTTCTCTCTCCAGGACACATGCCCAGCAGCCCCTGGTCCATGCCCTTGATCAGCCAACCAGAGCCAACGTAGGTATCGTAAGTGCCGCCCTTACTGTAGCTACAGAAAATGAGGTGGAAGTAGGAGAGGCAGGCTGGGCCCTGGACTCCCGCTCCCCATGCCACAATCCCCAGTGCCTCAGGGCTCCCCTCCAGCCCCTTACCTTGTGTCGAAGGAGGTGCCGTCCAGCAAGGTGCCATTGTAGTGGTAGCGGACAAAGTCACCGTCCTGGACCATGCGGGGGCAGTGGGGCGGGCGCAGCAAGGTGCTCACCTGCACGGTGTCTTCCTTATTCCATACATCCAGCAGAACCACATCGAAGTAGAGGGTGGCATCCGGTGGAATGAGCCCCGCTGTGAGGGCGCAGCAGCATGGAGGTCTCAGAGTTGTGCTCTGCCAACCACGATCCCAGCCAGGGCCCTGTTATTCTCCTTCCTCTCATCCCAGCACCAGGAGACCCAAACTAGGCACAGAGCAACCACTATTTTTGTTTTGTTATTTTTAAGAGGGGGGGGCCAGGCACAGTGGCTCATGCCTGTTATCCCAGCACTGTGGGAGGCCAAGACAGGTGGATGGCTTGAGCCCAGAAGTTCAAGACCAGCCTGCACAACATTGCGAAACCCCATCTCTACTAAAAATACAAAAAATTAGCCACGCGTGGTGGTGTGCACCTGTAGTCCCAGCTATTTGTTAGGCTCAGACGGGAGGATTGCTTGAGCCCAGGAGGCTGAGGTTGCAGTAAGCTGATATCGCACTACTACACTCCAGCCTGTGCAACAGAGTGAGACCCTGTCTCAAAACAAAAGATGGGGTTTTGCTCTGTCACACAGGCTGGAATTCAGTGGCACGATCATGGTTCACTGCAGCCTTGAAATCCCGGGCTCAAGCAATCCTCCCACCTGAGCCTCCTGAGTAGTTAGGACTACAGGTACACACCACCACGCCTGGATAATTTATTTTATTTTTGTAAAGACGGGGGTCTCACTATGTTGCCTAGGCTGGTCTGGAACTCCTGGGTTCAAGCAATCCTCCCACCTTGGCCTCCCAAAACTCTGGGACCATAGATGTCAGCCACTGCCCCAGTCAGAGCTGCCACTCTTCATACTGCGTGCACAGCATGACATTGGGCAAGTCACCCCTCATCTTGGCACTTCGGTTTTCTCACCCCAGGATCCCTGATTCTGCCTCCTGGTCTCCTCCATCCCCAGCTTGTGCCCCAGCCCTTCTCACCCAGGCCGATGCTCCCATAGCCCAGGTGGGGAGGCACAATGAGGCGTCGCCGCTCGTTGACACACATGCCCATGAGGCCTCGGTCCATGCCAGTGATGAGGCGCCCCACGCCCACCACGATGGCCACCAGGGTGTTGCGATCATAGCTGAGGGGGAGGGACAGATGGGATACAGTAATCTCAGACACACACTGCCAATTGCGGCATAGGTGCACAGGTGTGCCTGCACACACGCACACAATCCCCCCTCCCTATACCCAGATGTGGATATGCACACACACTTCTCGCCTCCTTTTCAAGTTCCCCTCCTAAGTCGGCCGTGACACCCACCTTAAGGGAACAGACTGTTACAAAAAGCAAGTCCCTGAGGAGGCCAGGGGCTGCTACTGCCCTGGAATGGGGTTGGGCGGGATGCATGGGCCTGATTGCTGCTACTATTTGCTGACAGCAAGTGGGCAGTGGCAGGTACAGCACGGAGGGACAGAGGAGCATTACTATATGGGATTAAATGGTTGGCATTTTACATTCTGTATCTTCTTTCTCTCCCCTGTGAAGTGGGCGATCTTGTTCTCATTTTTCTTATGAGAACAATGGAGACTTGAGAGATTCAGTGCCTTGCCCAAGGTCACACAGCTAATATTAATATGTAGTCAGCTGAGTTCCAAAGCCCATGTTTTTGCCATTATACTGTCGGCTCTCCAAGGAAAAGACAAGGAGAGCAGAGGTGGGGTGGGAATTGGTTTCACATTTTGAAAAGGCCTATTCTACAATCCTGGCTAACACAGTGAAACCCTGTCTCTACTAAAAATACAAAAAAATTAGCTGGGCATGGTGGCGGGCGCCTGTAATCCCAGCTACTCGGGAGGCTGAGGCAGGAGAATGGCGTGAACTCGGGAGGCAGAGGTTGCAGTGAGCCAAGATTGCACCACTGCACTCCAGCCTGGTGACAGAGTGAAACTCCATCTCAAAAAAAAAAAAAAAAAAAAGTGCCTGGAGTGCAGTGGCACAATCTCGGCTCACTGCAACCTCCGCCTCCTGGGTTCAAGCAATTCTCCTGCTTCAGCGTCCCTAGTAGCTGGGATTACAGGCACACGCCACCATGTCTGGCTAATTTTGTTTGTTTGTTTGTTTTTGTTTTTTGAGACAGAGTCTCACATTGTTGCTTGGGGTGGAGTGCAATGGAGTGATCTCAGCTCACTGCAACCTCTACCTCCGCCTCCTGGGTTCACGTGATTCTCCTGCCTCAGCCTTCCGAGTAGCTAGGATTACAGGTGCACGCCACCACACCTGGCTAATTTTTTTGTATATTTAATAGAGACGTGTTTTCACTATGTTGGCCAGACTAGTCTGGAAAAAGGCAGGTGGGTATTATAAGAAGACAGCCGGCTGGACCTGGGGGTAGGGCATGGCTCCCTGTGGAGGCCCTGTCTGTCTACGTGTCACACAGTCGGACATGCCACCCTGGCCTCGTGATCCGCCCGCCTTGGCCTCCCAAAGTGCTGGGATTACAGGCGTAAGCCACAGCGCCTAGCCTTAAATTTTTGTATTTTAGTAGAGACAGCCTTTCACCATGTTGCACAGGCTGGTCGCAAACTCCTGGCTGGTCACAAACTCCTAAGCTCCTTGGCCTCCCAAAGTGCTAGAATTACAGGCGTGAGCCAACATGCCCACCCAACTTAGAAAACTTTTTTTTTTTTTTCTTTAAGACAAGAGTCTTGCTCTGTTGCCCAGGCTGGAGTGCAGTAGCACGATCTCCACTCACTGCAAGCTCTGCCTCCCAGGTTCATGTCATTCTCCTGCCTCAGCCTCCCGAGTAGCTGGGATAACAGGCACCTGGACCACACTCGGCAATTTTTTTTGTGGGTTTAGTAGAGACGGGGTTTCACCGTGTTAGCCAGGATGGTCTCGATCTCCTGACCTCGTGATCTGCCCGCCTCAGTCTCCTGAAGTGCTGGGATTACAGGCGTGAGCCATCGCGCCTGGCCAGAAAACTTTCTTAACCCATGGCCCCTTCAATTAAAAAAAAAAAAAAAAAGAAAGAAAGAAAGAAAATCTCCCATCCTCACTTTACTTCTGAAAACTTAAAATAAATTAAAAGTATATATAATTGGCTAGGTGCAGTGGCTCATGGGCAACAGAATGAGAGTCGAACTAAAAAAAAAAAAAAAAAAAAAAAGTTTTCCAAGCTCAACACTCATGAGCTGGGCTCCCAGAGTCCCCATCAGGGACAACAACCCCTAAATCCCAACCCCTGCCTCACTCCCAGCAGTCAAGCGCTCAGTGCAGTGCTTCTGGCTACTACCCTATACCTGAATTTGCCCACCAAGCGGACAGGTTTTAGGTCTGGATTGCTTCCTTCTCAGTGTTGTTATGAAGGCTTAAGCTCTGCATGAAGTTTCTACAAGTTCAACAGCATCGGCCGGGCGCGGTGGCTCAAGCTTGTAATCCCAGCACTTTGGGAGGCCGAGACAGGCGGATCACGAGGTCAGGAGATTGAGACCATCCTGGCTAACACGGTGAAACCCTGTCTCTACTAAAAAAATACAAAAAAACTAGCTGGGCAAGGTGGCGGCGCCTGTAGTCCCAGCTACTCGGGAGGCTGAGGCAGGAGAATGGCGGGAACCCGGGAGGCGGAGCTTGCAATGAGCCGAGATTGAGTCACTGCACTCCAGCCCGGGCGACAGAGCGAGACTCCGTCTCAAAAAAAAAAAAAAAAAAGTTCAACAGCATCAGGTCATACGGTTTTCCTCAGGGTCAATGTTAATGTGTGCTGAACTGGCTGGAGGACTGCCAGGCCCTGCGAGAAGCTTACATTCATTCATCCATCTCCTTCAAGTCCTAACGTCAGCCTTAGCAAGTAGGTCCTGTTTTTGGCTCCATTTTTCATATAAGGAAAGTGATGCTTGAAGAGACAAAATTCTCTGTCCATGGTCATAGCCTGGATTTGAACCAGGGTCTTGGGGCTCTTGGAGTTTGTATGCTTACCCCAATATATGCCTGCCTCTAAAGCCATGGCCACTAATTTCCTGTTGGCTGAGTTGTGTGTTTCAGAGGAGGGTCTAAGAAACACTGACTCTTTCAGTGTGCTGTGGGGTCCGTGTATAACTGGGACCCTAGGTTTACCCCTGAGGCTGGCACACAGCCCTGCCCTGTCCCCGCTAACAAAAGTGGACTTGCTGGAGCAGACCAAAGGCCTGGATCAGACCAGGAGGCCACCTCACAAACCCCAAGGGCTGGCAAAATGAGCGGCCTGCGGTTCTTTCCTGGTATAACTAAAATGGAGAGAGATGAGGGTTCCAGGAGAACCAGAGAGGGAGGTATGAAATTCCTCCGAGGAGCCCAGGGTGGCATGTCCGACTGTGTGACACGTAGACAGACAGGGCCTCCACAGGGAGCCATGCCCTACCCCCAGGTCCAGCCGGCTGTCTTCTTATAATGCCCACCCGCCTTTTTCCCTGCCCACCGGCTGCTGAAAACTCCCTCCAAAAAAAGTTCTATTCCCTCTTCTCTAACCACAAAGGCACTAAAAATGGAGTGGAACCAGAAAGGGAGTCAGGGTGAGTGGAAAGGTATGGGGTCCAGGCTGACAGACCACCCCAGGGTTCTCAAGCAGCAGGGACCACCCCCTTCCCCGAAACACTGTAGGCCAGAACACCCCTCTCCATCAGGTCATTAAATACAGCCCTGGTAACTACACAAGGCAGTTCACCTTGATTGAGTCCTTTCTGCGATGTGGAGAGCTTGTGAGAAAGAAATGGGATCCTTTGAGAAGTGAGGGTTTGGAAGTGGGGACAGGAGGGTATCTTTGGGGAGATGGGTGTCTGGGAGGCCCCAAGAGTGCTGTCTGGGGTTAGAGTATTGGGATGTAGAGCTTAAAAGAGGCAACAAGGAAACAGGACCCCGGGTTCAGGAGACGGAGTGGTGAATCGGGAGGCGCCCAGCCGGGGTTACCTTGAGTCAAACTTCTTGCCATCTTCGAAAGTGCCGTTGTAGTGGTAGCGCACAAAATCCCCCATCTGCACTTCCCGGGGACAGGCCCTGGGGATGTGGTACCTCTCGATGACCACATCTTCCAGGGGGCCCCCGGCAGGGCTGGCGCGGCCCAGCCCCCTCCCCACGGCCTGCACCACCAGTAGCAGCAACTGCAGCAGGGGGAGCCGGAGGAGGCTGTGGCTGGGGGGGCCCGCGGGGAACATGGTGCCTGGAGTTGGGACCGCCAGCAGTGAGGACGAGCGAGGGAGCTGCCGCCAACCTCCTTCCCCCGCCCCCCGCCTCCCAGAACTAGCTCCCCCGCTTCCTGTCCTCCTCCCCTACCCCCGCCCTGGCTGGTCCACGTGGAATGGGGGCTGGGAAGACAGAGCTGGCCTGGCCAGAGGAGCAGGGGCGGGGGGCGCAATAGGAGGAGGGGGCCAGGTTGAGTGTGTTAGAGTCGGAGGGAGGCCCCACAAAGAAATCCGGGTTCCCCCTCCCCCCATCTCCATCCCTGGCTTCGAGACCTGGAGCCTGGCCAAGGAGGGAGGCTCGGGAAAGATGAGAACTCTGAGTGGACACCAAAGGAAAAAAAAAAAAAAAGTTCAATGCCTTTTTCCGGAGCCCCCGGGTCCTAAAGCCGGGCGGAGATGCCCCTTGCTTCTTTCGCGGGCAACTCCAATTCTAGCCCCCTCCAGGCGGGTGGTGAAGCAGCGGAGTGTGAGAGACATCTCCGTGCTCGTCCGTGACCCCAGCTGTGCTACAAGGGAAGGCATCTCCAGGGAAGAGCAGCTTGGTCCCGCAAAAGCTGGACTGCAAGAAGGACTTTGTGACTTGGGATGTGACGGGCACGGAGACGGAGTGGGGGGTGGTGGCAGCGCAAGGTGTGCAAGTGACAGCAGGTGTGTGCGTCCGACGTGGGCGGGGGAGACACTCGGAGGGTGCAGGAGGGTGCAGGAGGGCTCAGCGACTGAAGGCCCGGCTCCAGGGCTTCCCCCTCGTTTGGGCAGCGCAGAGGAGGCAGCCCTCATTCAGTGTCCTGATCTCAGGCAGGGGCACTGTTTGCGTGGGGAGGGGCTTCCTGGGCTCCCTATCTCTGGCGGGAAGCGCTCCCCGACTCATTCTCTGCCTAGGGGACACCCCCACGGCAGGAGCCCGGGCCGACGGAGAGGACTTAGGACACTATGGGATCCTCCGGGAAAAGAGGGGAGACGTCGTGACCCAGGCCCCGCCCCGCCTTGCCGCCCTCGTGCCCGGCGCTAAGACCCAGCGGGCACGCGGCCCGCCCCGGGCCTGTCCCTGTCCCCTTCCGTCCGCGGGGCCGCCAACTCAGCTCTGGAGAGCCGGCGGCGCGGCGGGCATGGCTCGGGTGGCGTGGGGGCTGCTGTGGCTGCTGCTGGGCAGCGCCAGGGCGCAGTACGAGAAGTACAGCTTCCGGGGTTTCCCGCCCGAGGACCTGATGCCGCTGGCCGCGGCCTACGGGCACGCGCTGGAGCAGTATGAGGGCGAGAGCTGGCGCGAGAGCGCGCGCTACCTGGAGGCGGCGCTGCGGCTGCACCGGCTGCTGCGCGACAGCGAGGCCTTCTGCCACGCCAACTGCAGCGGCCCCACTCCCGCGCCCAAGCCCGACCCAGACGACGGCCGCGCCGACGACTGGGCCCGCGAGCTGCGGCTCTTCGGCCGCGTCCTAGAGCGCGCCGCCTGCCTGCGGCGCTGCAAGCGGACGCTGCCCGCCTTCCAGGTGCCCTACCCGCCGCGGCAGCTGCTGCGCGACTTCCAGAGCCGCTTGCCCTACCAGTACCTGCACTACGCGCTGTTCAAGGTGGGAGCCCGCCCCCACCCGGGGATCTGTCTCGGGCTGGGCGTCGTGTCACTCCACCGATCGGTCGGAGGAGCGTTGCCTTCACCCGCGGCACGAAGCCAGCCGTGCGCTCGGGACCGCGAGCTCGGTTCTTACTGACCCGCTCCCCGAACCCCTACCCCCCGACCAGGCTAACCGGCTGGAGAAGGCGGTGGCGGCGGCCTACACCTTCCTCCAGAGGAACCCGAAGCACGAGCTGACCGCCAAGTACCTCAACTACTACCGGGGGATGCTGGACGTCGCCGACGAGTCCCTCACGGACCTAGAGGCCCAGCCCTACGAGGTGGGGTGAAGGGGCAGGAGGAGGGTCCCGCCGTTAGGACTTGTAGAGGAGGGGAGATGTTGGGAGCGCCCTGACTTCCCCTGCCACGCCCCTTCCAGGCCGTGTTCCTCCGGGCTGTGAAGCTCTACAACAGCGGGGATTTCCGCAGCAGCACGGAGGACATGGAGCGGGCCTTGGCAGAGTACCTGGCAGTCTTTGCCCGGTGCCTGGCCGGCTGTGAAGGGGCCCATGAGCAGGTGGACTTCAAGGACTTCTACCCGGCCATAGCAGGTATCTGCCTCCCAGACCACGGCGGGCAGTCCTCTCACCCACAGGCTCGGTAAGGCAGATGTCCCTTCCCTGCACGTGGAGCACTGCGAATGTGGAGGAGCCAGCCGGGAGGAAGGCCTTGTCTGCTGAGAAAAACGCTGGGTGTAGGAGCCCCAGCTGGAAGTGTCCAAGGGGCTGGATCAATGCAGAAAGGCAGTGACATCCCTAAAGGGTTTGGGAAGCTTGGGTTCACAGGCCTTCCAGGCAGAGGGCAGTGCAGATGCAAAGGTGCAGCAGTGAGAAGTAGCCCAGCAGGTGTGTGCAAAAAGCAATTGGTAACCAGAAATCACACCTAGTCTAGGGATCTCTAACCCCGGGGTCCCTCGAGCAGGGGCAGAAAGGACTGTCCTTGGCCAGGTATGGTGACTCACACCTGTAATCTCAGCATTTTGGAAGGCCGAGGCGGGCAGATCACGAGGTCAGGAGTTCAAGACCAGCCTGACCAACGTGGTGAAACCCTGTCTCTACTAAAAATACAAAAATTAGCTGGTCATGGTGGTGGGTGCCTGTAATCGCAGCTACTTGGGAGGCTGAGGCAGAATTGCTTGAACCTGGGAGGTGGAGGTTGCATTGAGCCAAGATCGTGCCACTGCACTCCAGCCTGGTCGACAGAGGGAGACTCCATCTCAAAAAAAAAAAAGACCTTTAACTTCTCTGTTTGGACTTCTGCCCCACTTCTGGACCTCATCTGCTGTTCTCCCAGAATGCCCTGGCTCCCTCTGGCTTGGGGTGGTGGTTGAGTGGTGGGGGTGATGAGTCAGCCCAGCCTACAGTCATCTTCCTCATCATCATTTGTCATATAGTATGCCAAGCACTTTACACACATTTTCTCCTGTGATTGCAACAGCAACACGTTTTCTGGACAAGCAGCCTGGCTCAGTAGGCAGAGCTTGGATTTGGAGTCTTCTCCACTGGGGGGACAGAACTGTTCATTGCAACGCCAGCCTCTCACTGCTGCCTCCCACTCCCAGATCTCTTTGCAGAATCCCTGCAGTGCAAGGTGGACTGTGAGGCCAATTTGACCCCCAATGTGGGCGGCTACTTCGTGGACAAGTTCGTGGCCACCATGTACCACTACCTGCAGTTTGCCTACTACAAGTGTGAGCCCCCTGGGTGGACTTGGGCAGGGGAAGAGGTGATAAGGGAGAGGACTGCATGGGAGCCTCCCAGAGTTGTGGGGAGCTTTCCTTCAGTATTGAGGACCCTGGGTGATAAGAGGAACGGCTAGGGGCGGTGGGCATAGGGGGAAGGCACCCTGGGAGTCTGGGGCAGGTGAGAGGCTGAGTGGAACAGATAGCAGCCTCAGGGAGAAGTAGAGGGTCTCTTGGGCAAATGACGAGGCAACTAACAACTGCAGAGCACTTGACAGTTTATTTTTATTTTTGAAACGGAGTTTCACTCTGTTACCCAGGCTGGAGTGCAGTGGCACGATCTCGGCTCACTGCAACCTCTGCCTCCAGAGTTCAAGTGATTCTCCTGCCTCAGCCTCCTGAGTAGCTGGGATTACAGGTGCCTGCCACCACGCCCAGCTAATTTTTGTATTTTTAGTAGAGACGGGGTTTCACCATGTTGGCCAGGCTGGTCTTGAACTGCTGACCTCAGGTGATCCACTGCCTTAGCCTCCCAAAGTGCTGGGATTATAGGTATGAGCCACTGCGCCCAGCCAACACTTGAGAGTTTATAAGGCAGTTTATCTTATGTGGTCCTTTCACCAACACCATGCAGCTGGCATTACTGGACCAATTTTTCAGATGGGGAAACTGAGGCTTATAGGGCAAGGGACTGTTAGTGTCATGACTAGTAATGTGTGGCACCAGGACTTGTGGTTCTCCTCACTGGAGAGATCCTGGCATCCACTGGGGCTGGAATGGACAGCCTCCAGTGTTCTTGCTACTTGGAGATGCCAAGATTCAGACAGAGCTGGGAATCCGAGCAGAGGGGGGGCTAAGAACCAAGGGGCCAGGAGACCCTTCCTGGGTACAGATAGCAGAGAGGTTGAGTGCCTCTAATTCCCTAGAGCCATCATTCTCCAGCCATGTGAGCTTGAGCAATTTAACCTCTCTGTGACTCAGATTTACTGTCATGGGGATGACAGTAATAGGCATGGCTGGGCATGGTGGTTCACGCCTGTAATCCCAGCACTTTGGGAAGCCCAGGCAGGCAGGTGGCTTGAGCCCAGGAGTTCAAGACCAACCTGGGCAATATGGCAAGACTCCGTGTCTACAAAAAATACAAAAAGTTAGCCAGGCATGGTGGCGATTGCCTGTAGTCCCAGCTACTGGGGAGACTGAGGTGGGAGGATTGCTTGAGCCCTGGAGGCGGAGGCTGTAGTGAGCTGAGATCATACCACTGCACTGCAGCCTGAGTGACAGAACAAGACCCTGTCTCAAAACAAACAAAAACATACAAAAAATTAGATGGGTGTGGTGGTGCCTGCCTGTAGTCCCAGCTACTCAGGAGGCTGAGGTGAGAGGATCACCTAAGCCTGGGAGATCAAGGCTGAGGTGACCATAATTGCACCACTGCACTCCAGCCAGGGTGATAGAGTGAAACACTGTCTCAAAAACAATAAAAAGACAATAACAGGCTTAGGTGAGTTAGTCAGGGCCTGGCATACGGTGAGTGCCCACTACATGCTAGCTGGCATTATGCTTGGGTGGGGTAAGGAGTCCATTAGGTATTGTGGGAGGTGGCTGGGTAGCAGGGGTGCTGGACTGAACTGGGAGATGGGGTTGACTCTGAAGGGGAAGCGCCGGAGCAATTCCTCACCCCTGTCCTGCTGCAGTGAATGATGTGCGCCAGGCTGCCCGCAGCGCCGCCAGCTACATGCTCTTCGACCCCAATGACAGCATCATGCAGCAGAACCTGGTGTATTACCGCTTCCACCGGGCTCGCTGGGGCCTAGAAGAGGAGGACTTCCAGCCCCGGGAGGTGGGCACTGCTTTCTGGGGCACTTGCTGGACATGCACTTTGTAAAATATAAACTGGCAGTCGGGCGCGGTGGCTTACACCTGTAATCCCAACACTTTGGGAGGCCGAGGCGAGCGGATCACGAGGTCAGGAGATCGAGACCATCCTGGCTAACATGGTGAAACCCCGTCTCTACTAAAAAGACAAAAAATTGGCCGGGTGCGGTGGCTCAAGCCTGTAATCCCAGCACTTTGGGAGGCCGAGACAGGCGGATCACGAGGTCAGGAGATCGAGACCATCCTGGCTAACACGGTGAAACCCCGTCTCTACTAAAAATACAAAAAACTAGCCGGGCGAGGTGGCAGGCGCCTGTAGTCCCAGCTACTCGGGAGGCTGAGGCAGGAGAATGGCGTAAACCCGGGAGGCGGAGCTTGCAGTGAGCTGAGATCCGGCCACTGCAGTCCAGCCTGGGCTACAGAGCAAGACTCCGTCTCAAAAAAAAAAAAAAAAAAGACAAAAAATTAGCCGGGTGTGGTGGCGGGCACCTGTAGTCCTAGCTACTTGGGAGACTGAGGCAGGAGAATGGTGTGAATCTGGGAGGCAGAGCTTGCAGTGAGCCGAGATCGCGCCACTGCACTCCAGTCTGGGTGACAGAGTGAGACTGTCTCAAATAATAATAATAAAATAAAATAGAAAATAAAAAATAAACTCCTGGTCGTGGAAGGCAGGATGGGAAATGGAAAGAAAGAATATGAGTTGAGGTTAGAGTCCTGGATTCAGAGCTCAGCCCCACTGCTGTGTGGTCCTAGGAAGACCATGGCCCTTTCTGAATCTATTGCCTTACCTGCAAAATGGCGGTGGTATTGCCCACCTCACCAGCAGTGTCCGACGAGGGATGTATGAAGGTACACATCCACTCCTGCCTGCTCCACTCCCTACCTTCATTACCCTCACTGCTGACCTTTGTCCGTCTTCCCCAGGAACACCCTAGGTAACCAATGGAGGAAACCCGTTGGAATTGAGGGCCAGGCTGGCAAATATGGGACACATGGTGCCACTCCTGCCTTCCTTGTCAGTGGCAGACATTGCTAATGGATTGAGGGACTCTTTCTCACCAAACCCTCAGAATCCTTAACGCAGTGTTCCAAGCAGCCACGATGATCTGATTAGCTTGTGAGCTGATACTTGATACTTGAGCTGGAAGAGGGTCAGTGGGC
Source organism: Chlorocebus sabaeus (assembly GCF_047675955.1). Classification (NCBI taxonomy): domain Eukaryota; kingdom Metazoa; phylum Chordata; class Mammalia; order Primates; family Cercopithecidae; genus Chlorocebus; species Chlorocebus sabaeus. The sequence goes on from NC_132919.1 coordinate 69,955,686, forward strand.
CCAGATCCTAGGAGCCCTGGCTTCTTGCCATCTGGCAGCAGGGTATGGCTCCCCCCCAGCCCGTCCTTTCCTCCTTCCAGGAGGCCATGCTCTACCACAACCAGACGGCCGAGCTGCGGGAGCTGCTGGAGTTCACCCACATGTACCTGCAGTCAGATGATGAGGTGAGTGCCCTCTGCTTTCCAGAACTAGGCAGTGATGGGGACACCTTGGACCTTTTTCTGGGGCCCCAGTGTGCCAGAATTCAGCCCCAGCCCCTGGTGGTCAGCTGTCATGAAGCAGAGAGGTTTGCCCATTCCTTGTCTAGACTGTCCCTTCCTTCCCCAGCCTCAGTATTCTCATGTCCCCTTTCTGTACATGTCCCAGTCCTGCTCCTCCCAGGCCCAGCTCACATGGTGCCTCCTCCAGGAAGCCCTTGCCACATGCCCTGGCTCTTTGTTCTGGGTTAGCAGTGCCCACTCTGACCCTGTGTGCCTCCCTGGCCACCTGTGGCCAGGACCTGGGTGATTGCAGCCCTGGTGCAATCTGTAATCCTGTAATCCCAGCAATCTAGGAGGCCGAGGCAGAGGGATCACCTGAGGTCAGGAGTTCAAGACCAGCCTGGCCAACATAGTGAAACCCTGTCTCTACTAAAAATACAAAAATTACTCAGGTGTGGTGGTGAGCACCTGTAATCTCAGCTACTTGGGAGGCTGAGGCAGGAGAATCGCTGAACCCAGAGGCAGAGGTTGCAGTGAGCCGAGATCACGCCACTGCACTCCAGCTGGGGTGACAGATTGAGACTCTGTCTTGAGAAAAAAAAAAAAAATTAAGCGAGATCAAGTATGTATTTTTCTTTTTTCTTTTTTTCTTGGTAACAGAATCTCGCTCTGTCACCCAGGCTGGAGTGTGCAGTGGCATGATCTCCACTCACTGCAACCTCCACTTCTTGGGTTCAAGGGATCCTCCTGTCTCAGCCTCCGAGTACCTGGGATTACAGGCCTGCGCCACCATGTCCAGCCAATTTTATTTTGTATTTGTAGTAGAGACAGGGTTTTACCACGTTGGCCAGGCTGGTCTCAAACTCCTGACCTCAAGTGATCTGACTGCCTTGGCCTCCCAAAGTGCTGGGATTACAGGCATGAGCCACCTCGCCTGGCTGAGATCAAGTATGTAAAGCACTTGATAAAGAGCCAGCAGCCGGTAGATGCACAGTGAATGGCAGCCCAGTCTCGCTCTGTCACCCAGGCTGGAGTGCAGTGGTGCAGTCTCAGCTCACTGCAACCTCCACCTCCCAGGTTCAAGCGATTCTCCTGCCTCAGCCTCCCAAGTAGCTGGGATTACAGGTGTGTGCCACCACACCCAGAATACAATACCACACCCAAAAATACAAAAAATGTTTGTATTTTCAGTAGAGACATGGGGTTTCACCATGTTGGCCAGGCTGGTCTTGAACTCCTGACCTCAAGTGATCCACCCACCTCAGCCTCCCAAAGTGCTGGGGTTACAGGTGTGAGTCACTGCGCCCAGCATATGGCAGCCATTTTGACGGCTGTCTCTTGTTCCCTGTGGTTTGCCAGACACCAGACTAGGGGCTGGAGTAAGTTAGTGAAAGTCATGATCTGTTTCACATGCAGCTCACAGTCTAGTGGGGGAAGCACAAACAGCTGCTGGAGAGGGCAGCATATGGCACTGGGGGAGGTCTCCAGCCCAGCCAGAGTCACCAGCAAGGGCTCAGCCTGGAACTGACGCCTGGCTCTGGAGGGATTAGTGCGGGTTACGCAGGCACAGGTGACGGCAGTAGTTCCTGGCAGGGAAACAGTATGAGCAAAAACATCATGCATGGACTGGCAATATTCTCACCAGAGTCTTTATGCTTAAAAGGTGGGGCTGTGCAGGGGCGATGTTTATGCTGACACCAAATTCTACTGGTGGTGCCCTATGCAGCCACTCAGGGAGGGGGCAGTTTGGGGAAAATCCTCAGAACGGTCTCATTAGATCTTGAGACTGGGAAGGGAAGGGGCTTTGGGGACTGAGAGATGGGGTGGGAGTTCCCATTGGCCAGGAAGGGAGCCCATATGGGTTTGGGCCTACTGTGACCCTGTTTCTTCCGCAACCGTGGCGCTACTCTAGATGGAGCTGGAGGAGACAGAACCGCCCCTGGAGCCTGAGGATGCCCTATCTGACGCCGAGTTTGAAGGGGAGGGTGACTACGAGGAGGGCATGTATGCTGACTGGTGGCAGGAGCCGGATGCCAAGGGCGATGAGGCCGAGGCTGGTCAGTGACACAAGTCCTTGGGGGATGGGGATGCAGCCTGGGATGGAGGTTGGGGACAGATGGATTCACCCGCTGGACTCCAGAGCCCAGGGTGTGTTTGGGTGCCGGGGCCCATCCTCCAGGGGCCTCCAGCCTGTTGGCAACCCCTGTCCTGCTTGGGGGTGGAGGCGTAGCATCTCCCCTGGAGCTGGGACCAGCTGAGACCTGTCCTGGGGAGCCTCACCCCACCTCCCATCAGGACAGCACCTGGACACCCACTGGGAGTGGGTGGGGGGCCAACCCCAATGCTTTCTCCTTTCCTTTTCAGAGCCAGAGCCTGAACTGGCATGAGAAGGGGACACCTCACACCCCTCAAGCTTGGAAAGCCTGGTCCCGATGGCCCCACCCTCACCAGCCTGGGCAGCAGCAAGAACTATTTATTAAAAACCTAAGATGGGCCAGGCGCGGTGGCTCATGCCTGTAATCCTAGCACTTTGGGAGGCCAAGGCAGGTGGATCACTTGAGGCCAGGAGTTCAAAACCAGCCTAACCAACATGGTGAAACCCCCGTCTCTACTAAAATACATAAATTAGCCGGGTGTGGTGGCGGGCACCTGTCATCCCAGCTACTTGGGAGGCTGAGGCAGGAGAATCACTTGAACCTGGGAGGCAAAGGTTGCAGTGAACTGAGATCATGCCACTGCACTCCAGCCTGGGCGACAAAGCGAGACTCCATCTTTTAAAAAAAAAAGCAAATTTAAGATGGGCTGGGCGTGGTGACTCATGCCTGTAATCCCAGCCCTTTGGGAGGCCGATTGACGCTTGAGGTCTGGAGTTCAAGACCAGCCTGGCCAACACAGTGAAATGCCATCTCTACTAAAAAATACAAAAATTAGCGAGGCATGGTGGCGCACACCTGTAATCGTAGCTACCCGGGAGGCTGAGCCAGGAGAATCAGCTGAACCCAGGAGGCAGAGCTTACAGTGAGCTGAGATTGTGCCACTGCACTTCAGCCTGGGTGACAGAGTGAGACTCCATCTCAAAAAAAAAAAAAAAAAAAACTTAAGATGGACATAGCTGACTGGGCCCCTGTCCTGCCCCACCCGTGAGTGCTGCGACCCAGACCCATCCTGCCACTTCTGTCTCTGAACCACAGGATGGTGGTGGCATTGCAGGTTGGCAAGTGGGCTGACAGGATCCGCCCTCCTCACTGCTCAGCCCCTCACCTGGACAGTCTCCTGGACAAGAAGTTTCCAGCTGCTGGCTGGAGTCTCAGGCCAAATTGCAGAGGGTCTTCCAGGGTACTGAAGAGCACTGGACTAGGAGTCTAGTAGTTCCAGGGCCCTGACCAGTAGGTGCTCAATAAATGTTTGTTGTTGAATGAGTCATAGCACCTGTGGTCGTCTCCCCGGAGCTCAGTTGTGAGGGTACAGGCCCTTCCCTCCCTCTCTCCGCACCTGTGTCCCCTCATCTGTAAAATGTGGGGCGGAGGGGCACCATCTGGGCCCTCGCTGGTCCTCTGCACCTGGGGCTGAAGGTTCTGCGAGAGAGGACGCAATGTGCCGACCCGCCGCCAGGGGGCGTGAGAACACAGTCGTCCCCAGGCTTGGGAAACCAGTGGTTTCAGATTTCTAAGATGGGAAGTCCTGTATTTTCCTAGTTCAGGATCACTTCCCTCGGGGAATGTAGCAAGTGTGGGAGGGGGCCAAGGACATTTGCTCCTGGTGTTTACTTTCTGGGCATTTACTGACCCAGATTCCTTAGAGTCAGAGGGAGCTGGCCCTGCCGCTGCTCTCTATTCCCCCGTTCCAGAGCCGGGTTAGGGCCCCAACTGAGCAGCCAGAGGAGCCCCAGGGATGTGGTTTGATTACTTTGGGCTTCTTGGGGTACAGTGAGACAGCCAGATCCCTCTTGACCGATTTTACATGGGCTCCCGGGGGTAGTGGGTCCCGGTGTGCAGGGTGTGCTGGCAACGATGGTGCCTGGTGGCTACCTCATAGCCTGGGACACACCGCCAAACCCCCACCCCTATTCCACAGCAGGGAGAGGGGGGCAAAAGGGGTCTGTCTGGGAGGAACCCAGGGCCAAGGCCAGCCGGGTGACAGTTCTGCCCTGTATTTCCAGCCTCCTGGGGGCAGGGTGGCAGAGTTGTCTTCCTACCCGAAGGTGGAGTCAAGGCTGGGAAGCCAAGTTCTCACTGCCCCACCGCTACCTTCTCTCCAGATGTGCCAAGTGATCTGGCCTGGGCCCTGTCCGCCACTGTTCCCAGGAGGACTCCCTGTCCCACCCCAAACCCCTCCCCTAGGCCTTTGATCGGGATGAGAGCTGGAAGGGCAGAGTCTGAGTCTGGAAAAAAGGCCAGGTCAAGGCGGGGGGCTCAGTGACCTCACTCCTTCCTCCCATAGGTGGGTCTTCCAGGGAAACACATCTGCAGTGGTAGCGTTTCCTGACCGCCCCCAGGTGCAGGGTGGCCCCGCCCCGCCCCACCTCTTTCAAGCTGCTGTATTATCAGGTCCACCAAGGCCCAGCCCCTGTTTCTGGGAGGGGCTGGCCCTTCAGAGGGTGGGGAGGGGATGTGCTGCGGCGTGTCTGCGCAGACGTGAACCCGCCATGAGCAGGAGCTTTGGAATCTGGACGGCTGGGTGTGGGTCTGAAAGTGCCTGTGTGCTTGTGTGCTTGTGTGTTGCGTGGATGTGCGGGTCAGGGTGTGAATGTGTGCTTGCGTGCAGTGTGTCTGCGTGCATGCATGAATGTGGGTTTTTTTTTTTTTCCTTTTTTTTTTTTTTTTCTTTTTGAGACAGTCTCACTCTGTCTCCCAGGCTGGAATGCAGTGGCGTGATATCAGCTCACTACAACCTCTGCCTCCTGGGTTCAAGCAGTTTTCTGCCTCAGCCTCCCAAGTAACTGGGATTACAGGCACCTGCCTATAATAACCCAGCTAATTTTTGTGGGATTTTTGTTTTTGTTTTTGTTTTTTGTTTTGAGACAGTGTCTCGCTCTGTTGCCCAGGCTGGAGTGCAGTGGCATATCTTGGCTCACTGCAACCTCCGCCTCCCAGATTCAAGCAATTCTCCTGCCTCAGCCTCCCGAATAGCTGGGATTACAGGTGTGCGCCACTGTGCCTGGCTAATTTTTGTATTTTTAGTAGAGATGGGGTTTCGCCAGGACCAGGCTGGTCTTGAACTCCTGACCTCAGGCAATCTGCCCACCTCGGCCTCCCAAAGTACTGAGATTACAGGCGTGAGCCACCCTGTCCGGCTAATTTTTGTATTTTTAGTAGAGACAGGGTTTCACCATGTTGGCCAGACTGGTCTCAAACTCCTGACCTCAGGTGATCCACCCCACCTCGGCCTCCCCAAGTGCTGGGAATGAATGTGTGTTTAGAGGAATTCATTCACTCAGTCAGCACATACTTATTGAGCACCTACTATGTGCAGGCACGCTGAGGCTCTGGGCATAGAAGAGTGAACAGAGCAGGCCAAACGCCAGGCCCACGTGAGCTTACATTCTAGCAGGGAGGCGGGCAGAAAACAATAAATGTCAGAATGTGTGAATTAGATAGGTATGGCAGATATGGAGGTGGGAAAAGGATCTGAGAGCTGATCCTTTTGCAGTTTGCAGTTGAGGTGTGATGGTAGCTGTCCAAGTGTGCATCTGAGCATGGCGTCTCCGAGTGTGTGGTGAAGCAGTGTGTGTATTAGGGAGCAGGCCCGCCCTCTCTAGGCACCACTCCTGTGCAGCCCTTTAGCCCAGGCCATTGGCCCAGCCTTGCCTTACTCAGCTCCCCTTTCCCAGGGAACCACCAGCCCCTCCAGCCTCCCCTGATGCCAGCATCTCCCCAGAGCCCAGCCAGCTCCCCAAACCGGTGAAACCTACTCCCAGCCAGTCCCAGTGTGGGCCCTCTGGGGCCCTCCAGCTCATTCTCCTGACTCCACCCATCCAGACAGTTTCACCTCCTCCACACCTCCGTCTCAGGCAGCCACCTCCCCACCCGCCCCCACACCCCACCCAGCACCTCACCAGCCCCAGAATCTTGGAATAATGGGTTGGAGGTTAGGGATGACCAAAAGGGCTCTAGGGAGGCTGGCCTCATGCAGCAGGACCAGACTCAGATGTCATGGGAAGACCCCATCCTAAGGAAATCAGAGCTACTACGATGTACTAAGTGCCTACTGTGTGCCAGGCACTTGGGAGCTTATTTTTTGAGACAGGATCTTGCTCTGTCACCCAGACTGGAGTGCAGTGACAATCACGGCTCACTGCAGGGAGCTTATTTTTTGAGACAGGATCTTGCTCTGTCACCCAGACTGGAGTGCAGTGACAATCACGGCTCACTGCAGCCTCCACCTTCCAGGCTTAAGCCATCTTCCCACCTCAGCCTCCCGAGTAGCGCTGACCACAGACATGTGCCAGCACACCCAGCTATTTTTTTTTTTTTTTTTTTTTGATTTTTGGTAGAGACAGGGTCTTGCTCTGTTACCTAGGCTGGTGTCAAACTCCTGGGCTCAAGTGATCCTCCTGCCTTGGCCTCCCAAAGTGCTGGCATTACAGACATGAGCCAACACCAGGCCTCTTGACAAATTATTCATAACCCTCAAAACAGTCCTGAGATGCAGATGTCAGTTCCCCTCTGCTCCAGGTGGGGCTGAGGAATGACAAGCAATTTGTCCAGGGTTCCTTGAGGTGGTTGGTGACTGAGCTGGGTGTGGATCTTTTTTCACTAAATTGGTGCTGCTCAGAGTAGGGAGACAGTACCCTGGTCGCAGGGGCTGGCCTGGTGTGTGTTTGTTCGTTTCTGAGACGTAGTCTCACTCCAGCCCAGGCTGGAGTGCAGTGGCGTGATCTTGGCTCACTGTAACCTCCAACTCCCTGGTTCAAGCGGTTCTCCTGCCCCGGCCTCCCGAGTAGCTGGGATTAGAGGCACGCGCCACTACGCTCGGCTAATTTATTTTTAGTAGAGACACACCATGTTGGCCAGGATGGTCTTGATTTCCTGACCTCGTGATCCACCTGCCTCAGCTTCCGAAAGTGCTGGGATTACAGGCGTGAGCCACCCGCCTGGCCGGCCTGGTTTTGTTAGGCTGTCAGCTGGGGCCAGGGAGAGGAGAAGGTGAGCTGCAGGATGTGGAGATAAATCCCCTACAGGGCCCTGCGCTGTGGCTCACACCTGTAATCCCAGCACTTTAGGAGGCCAAACAAGGTGGTTGGATCACTTGAGCCCTGGTCAACATGGTGAAACCCCGTCTCTACTAAAAATACAAAAAATTAACTGGGTGTGGTGGTGGGCTCCTGTAATCCCAACTACTTGGGAGGCTGAGGCAGGAGAATCACTTGAACCCAGGAAGTGAAGGTTGCAGTGAGCCAGGATCTCACCACTGTGCTCCAACCTGGGTGACAGAGTGAGACTGCCTCTCAATAAAAAAGAAAAAAAAAAAGGGCCGGGTGCAGTGGCTCACACCTGTAATCCCAACACTTTGGGAGGCCAAGGCAGGCGGATCACGAGGTCAGGAGATCCAGACTATCCTGGCTAACGCGGTGAAACCCTGTCTCTACTAAAAATACAAAAAATTAGCCATGTGTGGTGGCGGGTGCCTGTAGTCCCAGCTACTCAGGAGGCTGAGGCAGGAGAATGGCGTGAACCCGGGAGGCGGAGTTTGCAGTGAGCTGAGATTGCGCCACTGCACTCCAGCCTGGATGACAGAGCGAGATTCCATCTCAAAAAAAAAAAAAAAAAAAAAAGGAAAGAAAAAGAGAAAAGTAGTTCTTGAAGTCTCAACTTGGTTCTCTGTCTCTGGGAGAATAGACTCTCCCTTGGAAACAAAGAGAGGCCCCTTCCCCTTGTCAGAAAGCTGTGGCCAGTTGTCGCTGAAGCCAATAGCTCAAGATGACTGGGGAGGTCCTGGCAGCCACAAGGCTCAACTCTTACACAGTTTCCCCATTCTGAGGCCTTGCTCCAGGCCTTCTTTTGTATCTTGTCTCTAAGGACAGCCCTGGCAGATAGATGGCTTCCATTTTGTGGATGGGGAAACTGAGGCCCAGAGAGTCTGGGTTGGGCCCCCAGGGCTGAGGCTCACTCCAACTAGGCTGGCGCAGCCCTGCCCAGCTCCCTTCACAAGTTCCAAGATGACTTGGGAATTAGATGGGAGTGTGCTGAGGGCTGGGGACAGCCCCCAGGTACCAGCCCCATTCCAAACCCCAGGTCTGACCTATAGCCACATCACTGCATAATCACTGCCTGCCTGGGTCCCAGCTGGCGCCGGGGTGTCTGGATAGCATCTCTTCTGTCCCCCAAACAGCCCTTGGGATAGGAATACCTCATGCCCGTGACTCAGGTGGGGTAACTGAGATAACTGGGAGGATAAGGTTTACCCTTCCCTCCACATGCATATACTGTACAGAAAGTCCCCAACTTACAATGATTCAACTTAGGATTTTTCGACTTTAGGATGGTATAAAAGTAAAAAGCATTCAGTAGCAACTGTACTTCAAGCACCCAAACAACCATGCTATTTTTTCACCTTCAGTACAGTATTCAATACATTACATGAGATAGTCAACAAGATCTTTTTATTTTTTGAGACAGAGTCTCACTGTTGTCGCCCAGGCTGGAGTGCAGTGGCGTAATCTCGGCTCACTGCAACTTCTGCCTCCCAGGTTCAAGCAATTCTCCTGCCTCAGCCTCCGGAGTAGATGGGATTACAGGCGTGTGCCACAATGCCAGGCTAATTTTTTGTATTTTTAGTAGAGACGGAGTTTCACCATGTTGTCCAGGCTGGTCTTGAATTCCTGACTTCCAGTGATCCGCCTGCCTTGGCCTCCCAAAGTGCTGGACCAAGATATTCAACAAGTTCTCATAAAATAAGCTTCGTGTGGCCGGGCGCGGTGGCTCAAGCCTGTAATCCCAGCACTTTGGGAGGCCCAGGCGGGCGGATCACGAGGTCAGGAGATCAAGACCATCCTGGCTAACACGGTGAAACCCCGTCTCTACTAAAAAATACAAAAAAAAAAAACTAGCCGGGCGATGTAGCGGGTGCCTGTAGTCCCAGCTACTCGGGAGGCTGAGGCAGGAGAATGGCGTAAACCCGGGAGGCAGAACTTGCAGTGAGCCGAGATCCAGCCACTGCACTCCAGCCTGGGCAACAGAGTGAGACTCCGTCTCAAAAAAAAAAAATAAATAAATAAGCTTCGTGTGAGGCGATTTTGCCCCACTGTAGGCTGAAGTGTTCTAAGCCCACCTGAGGTAGGCTAAACTAAGCTATGATGTAGGTTAGGTGTATTAAGTGCATTTTCTTCTTTTTTTTTAATTTTTAATTTTAATTTTTTCCCCTTGTCTCCTCTCACAATCTTCTGTTTTTATTTTTTTGGAGACAGGGTCTTGAACTGTCGCCCAGGCTAGAGTGCAGTGGCACGATCTCAGGTTACTGCAACCCCCACCTTCCAGGCTCAAGTGAACCTTCCGAGCAGCTGAGACTGCAGGCATGCATGTGCCACCATGCTCAGCTCATTTTTTAATGTTTTGTACAGATGGGGTCTCCCTGTATTGCATTTCAACTTACAATGTCTATGAGGACATAACCCCTCTGAAACTGAGGAGCATCTGCACCACTTGATCCATTCTTTCTTTCTTTCTTTTTTTTTGAGACGGAGTCTCGCTCTGTAGCCCAGGCTGGAGTGCAGTGGCCGGATCTCAGCTCACTCTAAGCTCCACCTCCTGGGTTTACACCATTCTCCTGCCTCAGCCTCCCGAGTACCTGGGACTACAGGCGCCCGCCACCTCGCCCGGCTAGTTTTTTGTATTTTTTAGTAGAGACGGGGTTTCGCCGGGTTAGCCAGGATGGTCTCGATCTCCTGGCCTCGTGATCCGCCCGTCTCGGCCTCCCAAAGTGCTGGGATTACAGGCTTGAGCCACCATGCCCGGCCTTTTTTTTTTTTTTTTTTGAGACAGGGTTTCACTCTTGTTGCCCAGGCTGGAGTGCAGTGGCGCAATCTGGACTCACTGCAACCTCCACCTCCCGGGTTCAAGCGATTCTCCTGCCTCAGCCTCCTGAGTAGCTGGGATTACAGGTGCCCGCCACCATGGCCGGCTAATTTTGTATTTGTAGTAGAGACGGGGTTTCTCCATGTTCGTCAGGCTGGTCTCGACCTCAGGTGATCTGCCCACCTCGGCCTCCCAAAGCGCGCCCAGCCTTGATCCTTTCCCTTTCCAGAAGAACTTACTAAGTGAGGTCATGTGCTAAGAAGAGGCCAAGAGAACTTGACATTTTCCATTTGGGGTCACCTTTTTCACCTTTCTTTTCAGAAGAAAAGTGTGGTATTGTGTTGCTGGGGTGAAATAAGGGGTAGCCAAGCCAAATTCCTTTATTTTCCCTTGACTACTGGGCTAAATCCTCCTGACCTTCCTGGAGGAGGGAGCTGGGAAGGGGCAAGGTTCAGCCAATGTAACTGGAGAATTTGGCCTTTCCTCCCGTGGCCCCAGGCAGTAGGGGGTCATTTGAGGGCCTCACAGCCCTTAAAAAAAAACCTCCCATTAAAATGTTTTACATTATCTCCGGATGAGGTTATAAACCCAGTCACAGAGACAGGGGCAGGACTGAAGTCAGAAAATCCTGTCATATGACTTTAACCTTGAGCATAATTGTTTTGATAACGCCATTTTGTTTATTTATTTTAAAATACATCTGTGTCCTCAAACATGAAAATGTCCCCGGCTTTGGAGCCGCTTTCCCCCAGCTCACACACACTTTGGACCCGGCAGCCCTCTTCTCCATCAGCCCTTACTGGCAGCCTGGCCCAAGCTTCACCCTCCCCCACACGCCCGCCCCTCCCCCTGGCTACTTCCAGGTTCTCTGTTGGGGCCATAAATGCTCCAGGAGCTGTAAGTTGGCTGCTGCTTCCACTGGAGGCTGAAGTGCTGATGAAATATTGAAGGATCTCAACTCTCAAATTCCTCGGGGGCCGTGGGACGGGGCTGGGAAAGACAGGATGAAAGTACAAGGCCAGGGGCCGCCGAGTCCTGTCCCAGTTCTCAGCCAGGTGGAGTCCAGCGCTCTGAGACCAGGGAAGCAGAGAGGGCAGGAGGGCGAGAGGCGGGAGTGGGGAAGGGTCTCTTTGCATAACTGATGGCTAGAGGCTCTGGGTGGTGCCATCCCATGGTTGACTTAGGGGAAGTAAGGCCTGGGTCGCGGACCACCCAGAGCCACCCACCCCTCCTCCATCCCTGGCTCTCTAACTCCAAGGTTTTCCTGGAGTCACACCTCGGGCTGACAAAATCAAGCCGGCAAAATCGGTTCTCGTCTCCTCTCTGACTGCAGCCCGTCTTCGCCTTCCTTGGGGTGGAAAGAGACCTACATTGGTGGGGGAGGTGAACTGGCTGGCAGAAGACCAAGGTTCAAGTCCCAGCCCTGCCAGGAATTTTCTTGTGTGATCTTAGGGAAGTCCCTATCCTGGCTCCAGCCTCAGTTTCTTCATAGATGCAGGGAAAAGGGAGCTCTGCTTAGACTATGCCTTCTTCCTCTTCCCAAGGCTCTCCACAGGTGGGGGAGAAATGGCTGCCTCCAGCCCTGTGTGCGAGTGAGGGGGATGGCCTCTCCGTGGGAAGCATGCCTTGTCAGGGCAGGCATCTCTCCTGGCTTGTGGAAAGAGGGAGGAGCGGGCAGGCTGGCAGGGCGGGTGGGGCCCCAGCTGTGTCAGCCTGTGCGTGGAGTCGCCCAGACCAGGAGCAGCAAGCGGGTGACTCAGGTGGCAAGGACTCCATCACCCCTCCCCACTCAGAAGGAGTGCGCTGCTTAGAGAGTTGGTGAACCAGCTCCAGAGCACAATCTAGATGCCAGCAGTCCTGGAGTTGCAACTTGGGGGGCTTGGGGTGAGTCAGGAGGGGCAGCCTGGGACGGGCATTCTCTGGAGAGTTTTCGACAGACCCTTCTCCAGCCTCTCCCTCCACCACCACTGGCCCCTGCTATCTCACCCTGGCCTGTACTATTTCTGGCCCTTCCTATCTCTGTTTTCTTGCCTCCTGTTTTCCTTCTGACATTCCATCCCCACCCACACGCCTTGCAGTGAAGTGTCGCTAGAGCTACATCTGTAATTAAAAGATATACGCCCACAGGACCAGGCTGTGGGCAGCCTCTGGCCTCAAGGCCCCTCCACTGGACACAAGGCAGGAAAAACGGCAGGAGTCCATCTCCCTACAGCCTCCCTCCAGGGCCCTGCACCCTCCTGCTCACTTCCCAGCTTCTGGCCATGCTTGGGCCCACTCCAGCCAGCAGAGTTTGGGAGCCTGCAGGCTCTTCTGCAGCTGTGTCCTCCCCCAGCCACGAAGGGGGCCTCCTGAGTAAGCCCTCACCCCCAAAACCAGTGGGCAGGGGCAGGAGCACAAATGAGGCCCACATGCCATAGATCTAGGTAAGTTATAGAGCACACTCCCAGGCCAGTTGTGGTGGCTCACGCCTGTAATCCTAGCACTTCGGGAGGCCAAGGCGGGCAGATCACTTACGGCTAGGAGTTCAAGACCAGCGTGGCCAATGTGGTAAAACCCCGTCTCTACCAAAAATACAAAAATTGGCCAGGCATGGTGGCGCATGCCTGTAATCCCAGCTACTTGGGAGGCTGAGGCGTGAGAATCACTTGAACCTGGGAGGCGGAGGTTGCAGTGAGCCAAGATCATACCACTGCACTCTAGCCTGGGTGACAGAGCAAGACTCTGTCTCAAAAAAAAAAAAAAAAAAAAAAAAAAAAAGAGGAGCATGCTCCCAAACTGCTAGGTCAGATATACCTTCACAGGCGCACCGCCTCAATGACCTGAAAGTCCATGATGGAGGCCCAAGTTCTCATTCTGTCAGGGTATGGCAGCCCCATGGAGAATGGCTCCTCCCTGGCCACCAGCCAGGGCCTGGGCCATTTCCCTTTCCTTAGCACCTCTGGCTCTGCCTGTGCCACGAGGGCCTCCAGCCTGTGCACAGAGATTCCCTAGCCCGCGTGTCCATGCTGCCTCTATATCCCCACCCCAGCCATAAGTGCCCCTTGTCATGTTCTTAGTTTGGCCCAAGTGTGTCCATGCACAGTAGCACTGGTGCCACTGCTCCTGGGGAGAAGGACCAGAGTCAGGGACCTGTAGGCCTAGAAAGTAGAGTCAGTGCTGGGCAGGAATTCCAGAGTTTCTGGTGCTGGTCCCTGGAGTGTGGTCTAGAAAGGATGTGAAGTCCATATAGGCTCCTCTGTCCCTTTGCCCCTGTGTGGAGGGGGCGATCCCAGTAGGGCCAGAGTGGAGGCCTTTTAAAGGCCAGGACCAGCCGGGCATGGTGGCTTACACCTGTAATTCCAGCACTTTAGGAGGCCGAGGCGGGTGGATCACGAGGTCAGGAGATCAAGACCATCCTGGCTAACACAGTGAAACCCCATCTTTACCAAAAAAAAAAAAAAAAAAAAAAATACAAAAAATTAGCCAGGCGTGGTGGCACATGTCTGTAGTCCCAGAAACTCAGGAGGCTGAGGCAGAAGAATCACTTAAACCCGGGAGGCAGAGGTTGCAGTGAGCCGAGGTAACACCACTGCACTCCAGCCTGGGTGACAGAGGGAGACTCCAAAAAAATAAAGAAAAAAAAAGGGCCAGGACCTGGAGAGAAACTGGGTGTAAGGATGGCTCTGGCCAGGTGTGGTGGCTCACACCTGTAATTCCCACACTTTGGGAGGCCAAGGTGGAAGGATCACTTGAAGCCAGGAGTTCCAGACCAACCTGGGCAACATGGCAAGACCTCATCTCTACCCAAAAAAAGAAAAAATATTAGCTGGGTGTGGTGGCGCCTGTGGTCAGCTACTCAGGAGGCTGAGGTGGGGGGATCCCTTGAGCCCAGGAGGTCGAGGCTGCAGTGAGCTGTGACGTTGCCACTGCACTCCAGTTTTGGCAGCAGAGTGAGACCCTGTCTCTAAGAAAAAAAAAGAAAAAAAAGGATGGCTTTGTCCCTAGGTTGAGAGATGGCTCATGCCCAAGATGCCTCTAGCTTTCCGCATTGCCTTTCTTTCAAGTCTGCCATCTGGGAAGAATCCCGTTGTGTGATTTCCTTTTCTGCTGCTGCAAAGCCTGGGGAAGAGGCTACTGGGTGATGAAAAGGTACCATCATCGGCCTGAAGTTTGGCAACCCAGTTACTCACCCTGGGCTCCCCTTTATAGAAGTGGTTATGTCTTAGGCTACCTGAGGCTGAAGAGGCAGGAAGAAGGGTGTGTGTGTGTGTGTGTGTGTGTGTGTGTATTGGAGAGAGAAAGCTGGTGTTTGTGTATCTGAATCTGTACCCGTAAGTGTATATCCCTGAGGTGTGAGCATAGAAGTTTGTGTGTGTGTGTGTGTGTGGCTTGTGTAGATCTAAATCTCTGCCTGTCTCTGGGGAAAGGGCCCCCATAGAATAAGGACTATGTTTTTTTTCTTCTTTCTTTTTTTTTTTGAGACGGAGTCTCGCTCTGTCACCCAGGCTGGAGTGCAGTGGCATGGACTTGACTCACTGCAAGCTCTGCCTCCCGGGTTCACGCCATTCTCCTGCCTCAGCCTCCCGAGTAGCTGGGACTACAGGCGCCGCCACCACGTCCGGCTAATTTTTTCTATTTTTTAGTAGAGACGGGGTTTCATCGTGTTAGCCAGGATGGTCTTGATCTCCTGACCTCATGATCCGCCCGCCTTGGCCTCCCAAAGTGCTGGGATTACAGGCGTGAGCCACTGTGCCCAGCCCTAAGGACTATGTTTGAATGGAGAACAGAAACTCTTCCATCTCCTTGTTTGGCCCAGAGGCCTTGTGGAAGATGAGGGGGGTTGTGAGATAAGGAAAGGATGGTGGCCTGGTGGTCCTGGACACTGGCTGATGGTGTGCACCCTCCCCTAGAAAAGAGCCTCCCTCCCACCAGCCCCTCACTGAACTCCTCTGTGCCAGTTACTTCTGTCTCTGCAGCAGCTTGAGATGGGCCATGTGGTACCCTTATATTCTCTACTCTGAAGCACTAGCAAGCAGCAAGGTTGAGTTAACCATATGTGGTTTTGGCAGCCCACGGACGCAGCTTCCACTGAGATCTGGGCAAGAGGAAGGAGTTGAAACTGCAGGAATAGGAATCAAGATTGGACATTAGAACAAGGAGACAGGGGCATTCACCATAAGGGACGCTGCAGGATCTTCTTTCCTGGACATTTGTCAGAGAATTCTTGCCTTTAAAGGTTTACAGGCAGGGGACTGGATAAGACGACCTTGCGGCCTTTTCTTCAAGTTCAAGCTACAAGGGAGACTGTGGTCACAGCAACCCCCAATCCTATCCCTACATACCTCCTTTTCCCAAGAAATTTCCCAAATTGCCTATGCAGATAGCTGAGTCTAGGAAACATCATTTCTGATTCTCTTCTGTATTCTCAGATACAGATGAATCCTCAGTGCCTGCTAGGCACAGAGTAGGTGCTTAATAAAGAGAATGACTTGATCTGGGAGGACAGACTCAGCTCTAATCCCAGTCTTTGCCGCTGTTGCGGTGGTGCCTCCACCAGTCCCAGCCTGTGTGTTTAGCTCTGGGGCTGGTGTGTTGCAACATGTTCCATGCTAAGACATGCAGGGGTCATTCTGACAAGACACACACACACACACACACACACACACACACGGTTTATTCTGAAGCCTTATTTCTGCTCCTCCACCCACATGGGCTTCTCCACCCCTCTCTGCAGTCAACCAGCCCTACCCTGCCTGTTTGCTGAGGTCAGGAGAAATAGGAAAGAGTTAGGCCCGGCATGGGGCTGGGACGTATGTGCGTGTGTGCGTGTGTGGAGGTGGGAGGTGGGCAGGAGGGGGAAGAAATGAAACCCTGGCAGCTGCAGCAGTCCAGGATTGTGAGCCCATTCCCCCCCCCCCAGCTGTGGCCTGGCTACAGCTCTGTGTGCCAGGGTGACAAGCAGGTAGATGGGGCAGGGATAAGGCAGGGAATAAGACAGGGAGGTAAGCTGGAGGATGGGGAGTTGGGGAAACAAAGGCAAAGGGCAGTGGCCCTGGTTATGGGATGGCCAATAGTTCAGGGCTGTCCGTATCTCCCTGGCTCTGCTTTTGGATGGTGCAACTTCAGAAGGGAGAATGTTCAGCTACCATTCCTTTCTCCGGTGGGGAAAGTGGTCAAGGATGCTGCTAAGGTACCTTCATCCAGCCCGTCCTGTGTGCTAGCTTTGGGGCTGAATAGCTTTGTTGATGGGGGACCTTTTTCTAAACCACCACTCCCCCAACACCCACCCACACAGGCTGCTTCTGCTTATCCTTCTATGATCTCTTTGAAGGTTGGGATCATTTTTATATTCTGTGTCACCAGATTTTATTTTCTGTGTTCACCAGTGCCTCACATAGAGTTGACACTGAATACTCAAGTGTTGAATGAAGGAATGTTTGTAGGGCCCTTGGCACACCATACAACCACGACCAGCATTCATGTCATCAACCACAGAAAGGAAGTGCCCTTGTCTTCTTAAGCTGCCTGTGAGAAGTTCTTTTTATGTTTTTGAGACAGAGTCTCACTCCATCGCCCAGGCTGGAGTGCAATGGCATGATCTCAGCTCACTGCAACCTCCGCCTCCCAGGTTCAAGTGATTCTTCTGCCTCAGCCTCCCGAGTAGCTGGGATTACAGGTGCCCGCTGCCATGCCGGCTAATTTTTGTAGTTTTAGTAGAGACGGGGTTTCACCATGTTGGCCAGTCCGGTCTCGAACTCCCAACCTCAGGTGATCCGCCTGCCTCAGCCTCTCAAAGTGTTGGGATTACAGGCGCCCACCACCATGCCTGGCTAATTTTTGTATTTTTAGTAGAGACGAGGTTTCACCATGTTGGCCAGACTGGTCTTGAACTCCTGACCTCAAGTGATCTGCCCACCTTGGCCTCCCAAAGTGCTGGGATTACAGGCATGAGCCACCACACCTGGCCGAGAAGTTCTTTCTGATCTCTACCCCAGGCTCTCCTATCGTGGAGGGATGTGCTACCCAGTTTCTTTTTTTCTTTTTCTTTTTGTTTGAGATGGAGTCTCACTCTGTCACGCCCAGGCCGGAGTGCAGTGACATGATCTCAGCTCACTGCAACCTCCGCCTCCCGGGTTCAAGCAATTCTCCTGCCTCAGTCTCCCAAGCAGCTGGGATTATAGTTGCCCGCCACCACGCCCGGCTAATTTTTTGTATTTTTAGTAGATATGGAGTTTCACCATATTGGCCAGGCTGGTGTTGAACTCCCGACCTCAGGTTATCCACCCACCTTGGCCTGCCCCGTTTCTTTCATGCCAGGGCTGGGTTTCTTTCAGATCTGCTGCTTGATGTTTCCAAGCCCACCAAAGCCTCCTGACACCAATACTGTATTTTTGTGCCAATTAATTGTTCTGTCTCTCCTCCCAGTGTTTGTGCCTTTTCTATGCCCCTTCCCCCATTGCCTTGACATTTTATGTCTATGCTCCTCTTCCATGAGGGGAACAGCTGGTTTGATGGTCCTTCAAATGAGAAGGAGGAGGTTCTAGCTTGGGGTGTGCCACTTTGTAGTTTTGTGACTTATCTGAACCTTGGTTTCTTCATCTTTACAATGAGGGTCGTTTTCTCATCTTAACTATTTTTCAGAGCTGTCACAATAATTAAAACAAAAATGCCATTAATTTAAATTCTAACCTTTAGCAGTTTCCGAGTGCTTTCACAAACCTGACTTCATTTAATCCCCACATACTCCAGTGAGGTAGATACGGCTAATGTATCCAGTTTACAGATGAGGAGAAACAGGGTGAAGTAACTTGCCTAAGATCATACTAAGTGGGAGAACACAAACCCTGGCCTTCTAATTCTAAATCCCAGGAGTACTCCATCTTTGGGGGGAAAAATCTCAACCCAGCACAAAGCCTATGAAATGCTATACAAATATGTGATTACTACTTTGGGGCAAGGATGAATAAGCCCAAAGAAGCATCATGCTTGACGCTGAGTTGGCTGGCCGGTGAAGGCGTCTGTCCCTTCCCTTAGTATCCCCTGACTTACCTGTTGGACAGGTAGGGGGAAGGGGAGAGTAATGAGTCTCACCTGCTCAGAGCAAGGGTGGGGCAAGACACACCCCATCCCTTCCATTGGTTTTTTCCTTAGTCTTACTGACAGCCCCTTGTCCAATCAGGAGGAAGTAACTTTCTATCTGCCAATAGGTGCAGTGTTAGGATGAGACCTCAAGTTAGAGTCCATCCCTAGAGCCGACTGGCAGTCCCTGGGGCCAATGGCAAGCGGATAAACAGAGGCGGCCGTGGAAGAGGACTGGAGGCTAGGCTCCGCCCCTCGACGGGACAGTCAGGCGAGACAGCCAGTGAGCTCGCACCAGAGGGTGGGCGTCTCCCCCAGGGGCGGAGCTTCGAGGTGGCGAGGGGCGTGGCTTGGCTGTCAGGTCTCTTTGCCTTTTGTTCGGTTACTGAGTTGCTGCCTTGGCCAGAGTCCGGAGCAGCCGCCGCCCGACCGCGCCGAGCTCAGTTCGCTGTCTGCGCCGGCTCCCACCCCGGCCCGACCCCGACCCAGCCCGGCCAGGCCCCATACTCAGGTGCGGGCGATCGGGAGCAGGTATCGCTGGGGAGAGAAGGGGTGGCGAGCGCCCGCGAGGCCGGTCCCTGCCGTCTCTGGGCAGGTGAGGGCGGGTGCCATGGAGCGCCACCCTGCACCGGCGGCAGGGGGCGCGCTGGGGTCCTGGGCGCGGCGACCTGGGGGTCGCGCGTTTTGGGCAGAGCGCGCCTGGGAGCTCCGCGAGCCAGAGATCTGAGCAGGGCGGGAGGGATCCGGACAGGTGCCTCCGGAGTCGTGCCTCCCCCGGGGCCCGCGCCCCTCGCCCGACGCCGCGTCCCTGACTCTCGCCTTGAGCTGGCGGGGGAGACTTTGCCCTGCTTTGACTGCGTCCCAGGGCTCACGCTGCAGTCAGGAATTTACCGTTTGGGAAACTTGCTGCCACTGGTCTCCGGGGCCACTCTCACCCCACCCCACGCGTCATCCTCGCTTTCCCTCCCTCCCTACTCCCCCAGGCCTGGGTGGGGCCCTATTGTCTGCGCCCAGCTTGCCCAACTGTGGGGGCCGAGCACACATTTTCCCAGCGACGCTGGCCCCACCTGCCGAGCAGGTGAGCGCACGGAGTCCAGAGGCCCTGCCCTCCAACTCCCAGAGCCTCGTCCATACTACCTGCGGCGCCTCCCTCCACTCCGGTGGGAGCCGGGCTCTGGCTTCTTCGGCGGAGGTGGGATGGAGTGACAGTGGTGGGTGCAGGGCTCGACCCAGTGTCCAGCTGGTGTGTCTGGCATCCGTGGCTCGCCCTGGGGTCTCGGGGGTGGGGTCTGTGCACGGATGAAGAATTCAGGGTCACCTGGCCCAGTTTCCAGTAGCTGTGGCTGCTAGAGTGCTGGTAGGGGAACAGGACCCGTCTTCTTCTCTAACCTATTATTGTTGGAAAAATCACCCAAAACAAACTTTGCAGGAGGAAGTATTCACAGCAGCTTTATCTGGGGGTTTTCCTGTCTCCTTGCCCAAAACTTCCTTTAGGCTTAGGGGGTCCTTCTTGGTGCAAAGCCCCTTCCCCTAGCCGGCCCCTGGCTGAACCTGGGCGGGTGCCTGCGCTCCGACCCTGTCTTCCCTGCCCCCACCTTCATCCTCTTCGCTGGGCCCCAGGGGCCTGAGGTGGGGGCCGGGGTGGGGGGTGGAAAGTGCTGAGAGGGGAAGCAGCTTCTTCCTTCTCTTCCTGCCTCCGGGGACCACCACACCCCCTCAGACGAGGCCTGCGTAAGTGGCTCTCTCTCTCAAGCTCTGCCCCCTCCCCAGGAATGGGGGTGGGGCAGGGCTGGGCCAAACTGAGGAAGGTGGGGGGAGTGGTTGTTCTTGTCTTTTTTTTTTCCTCTACCCCATCCCCCACATTACTTAGCTGGCTGGTAATTGAGGCAAAAGAGCATGAGGCTGTGGGACTCGCCTTCCATTTGATTTCTGAATTATGAAGGTGCATGCTTTCTGGAGGCCTGCACAGACCTTTCCCACCCCCTTTCCTCAAAGAATTTGACAGGGAAAGTGAGACCGGAGGAAGGCTTTTTGGGGGAAGGTTTCTTCAATGCTAGACTCCGTCAGGCAAAGCTGCATCGGGCCCCTGCCTTCCCTGCTCCCAATTTCCTGAGACCCCCCCCCCACCCTCCGGAATTGGGAATCTTGACCAGGCTTTCTACCCCGGTTTAAAAAACAATCTGAAGTGTGGTTTTTTTTGCAGGATTTGGAGCCCAGCCTCCTTGGGGAACAGAGAGAGAATACCACAGTTGGGTTCTCTCTCAGTCCTGGGGGTGGGAGAAAGATTGCGGGGAGCGGGCATGGAGAGTGCTTGGAGGGGAAGAGTCTACCACCTCTTTCTTTGTTGTAGATGGGGGAGTGAGGCTGGGGGCCCAGACTCAGTCCCTTTATCCTGGGTGGGGATCACGCTCAGCCCGGGGCTAGGGGGAAGTCAGTGTGGGAACTCAGATCCTTTTCTGCTGGAGGAGGGGGGCGGTGCACCTCTGGGGAGCAACAGGAGCACGGAGTTTGGGCAAAAATAACCTGCTTTCCCTCTTCTCCCTGCCAAGGTGGAGGAGGGGAGGGCATTGTAATTATGTTGGCTAAATGATTAGTTTAGCTAATCTGGTTTGTGGCTGTGATGAAAAGATAATACTGAGGAAGTACTACTAGGAGGTGCCTGGTGAAAACTGGCCACTGACTGGACTGGGGGACTCGGAGGAGGAGAAGGTAGGACCCAATTAGTCATTTCTTGCTAGATCAAGCCTCAGCTTGGGTGACTTGAGCCCTCCCACCCCCACTCCACCCCTCCCTTGCACCCTGGCTCCACTCCATTCCCTCTGGAACCTCTGGGCTGCCCGGGCTG
Source organism: Chlorocebus sabaeus (assembly GCF_047675955.1). NCBI lineage: Eukaryota > Metazoa > Chordata > Mammalia > Primates > Cercopithecidae > Chlorocebus > Chlorocebus sabaeus. The sequence continues at coordinate 69,976,802 of NC_132919.1, forward strand.
AGGCTTTGAGAATGCAGTGTATAGGAACGAAAAAGGTCGGGCTAGGGCTGCCAACCTTCTTCCCTTCCTGGCGCCACCTTAGAATGAGATCGGTCAATTGACTAGTCTGCAGAAGGACTGTTTATTTGGAGAGATGGGACAGTGGGGCAGTTCTGAGCACAGGGCTTTGGGCTTGAACTGTCTCTCATTACATTGCCTGAGTCTCAGTGACTTCTTTGGCAAAATGGGAATACTAACACCTATCTACCCGGTAAGTACTTGACAAATGGTAACTCAAGATCAAGGTCAGACTTTACAGAAACCAAGCACTTTCTTTTTTTTTTTTTTTGAGGTGGAGTCTCCCTCTGTCACCTAGGCTCACTGCAGCCTCCGCCTCCCGGGTTCAAATGATTCTCCTGCCTCAGCCTCCTAAGTAGCTGGGATTACAGGCGCGCGCCACCACGCCCGGCTAATTTTTGTATTTTTAGTAGAGATGGGGTTTCACCATGTTGCACAGGCTGGTCTTGATCTACTGACCTTGTGATTCGCCTGCCTCGGCCTCCCAAAGTGCTGGGATTACAGGCGTAAGCCACCTCACCTGGCCCAAACCAAGCACTTTCATTAACTATTCTTACTTAATCCTTATGGCTGAACAGGCTGGATGGCTCAAACCTGTAATCCCAACACATTAGGAGGCCCAGAAGGGCGGATTGCTTGATTGAGCCCAGGAATTCCAGACCAGTCTGGGCGACATGGTGAAACCCTGTCTCTACAAAAAATAGAAAAATTAGCCGGGCATGGTGGTGCATGCCTATGGTCCCAGCTACTGGAAAGGTTGAGGTGGGAGGATTACCTGAGCCCAGGGAGGTCAAGGCTGCAGTGAGCTGTGTCACTGTATTCCAGCCTAGGCAACAGAGTGAGTCCCTGACTCAAAAAAAAAAAAAAAAAAAAAAAAAAAAAAAAAAGCGGGTATCATTTTCCCCATTCTACAGAGGAGGAAATTGAAACTCAAGGAACTTAAGTAATTTCCCCAAGGTTGTACAGCGAGACCCAAGCAGCACCAAGACTGGCGTTTTGGTCCTCTGATTCCAAGCCCAGAACCCATCCTGCTGTATTGCCCCATGCAGCTCTGGAAACGATTTTTTTTTTTTTGAGATGGAGTCTCGCTCTGCCACCCAGGCTGGAGTGCAGTGGCATGATCTCTGCTCACTGCAACCTCCACCTCCTGGGTTCAAGCGATCCTTCTCTTTCAGCCTCCCGAGTAGCTGGGATTACAGGTATGTACCACCACACCGGGCTAATTTTTGTATTTTTAGTGGAGATGGGGTTTCACCATGTTGGCCAGGATGGTCTCGAACTCCTGACCTCAGGAGATCCGCCCGCCTCAGCCTCCCAAAGCGCTGGGATTACAGGTGTGAGTGGAAAGGATTCTTCTGCACCCCCTTTCGAGAGCCTCTGCCTGATTGGGGAGAGGATAATTCAGAAGGGCCCATAAAGGCATGCGTGAGTGGTGAATGCAGGGCAGGTATGGTAGGTGAGGGTGATACCTGTCCTGGCCACCGGCCCTCTGAAATCTCCCCAGTGGCTTGATTTTTAGTTTCCGGTAGAGGAGGCTTCTCCCCAAGCCAGGGCTGCGTGGTGAGTGTTGGGGAGAGGTTGAGAGGGAAAGAGGAGGCAGGGGTCAAAGCTGTGCTGCCTCCTAGCTTGAGTTAGGTAGAACCATGGCTGTTTGGGGCTTGTAGATGTGTAGGAAGTGGGATTTGCCTGCTTTGCTGGGGGCTGGGGCTATGCCAAGATAAAGGGTGCTCCCTGTGGGGAGTGGCGAGAAACGAGAGTCCAGTTTAGGCCTGGGTTAATGTCCTGCTGGAGCGGACCAGGCAGTGCTGCCAGGCTGCTCTTGATGGGGAACTGGCTGTCCTCAGCTCTGAAGCCCAAGAGACCTGAGATAGGCAGCTGCTGAGAGGGCCTTTCTGGTGATGGAGGTGGGGGTCACGTGTGCTGCCTGTCAGCCAGAGCCTTGGCCCTCTGGGGAGGAGCTGGTGTCAGATTGTCCTCCAGACCTGCCTGGTTCTGGCGTCTCTGCCAGCTGGACATCGAACACCAGAATGGGCCTGGATTTGGGGTCTGGGAAATGGGTTCTCTTTATGTGATGGTGCAGCCGGAGTACTGAGCCTGTCACTACCGCGCTTCTGGATCCCCTGAGGGCAGGCGGGGACCCCAGGCAGGGGGATTATTGATTGTGGAGAAGGCTAATGGGACTTGAGACAGAGAGGAAAACAATGAACCCCATCCCACTGACTACAACAAAGAGGGCATGAGGCTGCAGTTTTCCGTCTCCCCCGAGGACATGAGAGCTACTGCACGCTGCACTTACTGAAGGGACTTGAAGGGACGAAGTCTAGACAGGAGGAAGGGCTTTCTGCCTGCTAAAGATGAGATCTTGAGTTGAGAAGTAAGAGGGAGAGGTGGAGGCTCAGCATTAACTCTTCTCTGATGAGGGCCATGCTGTCCGGCAGGGAGGCCAGGCAGGAATCACTGCCCTTTGGGGAGACTCTTCATCTTGTATCTTTTGGGAGAAGAGCGAGCTGGCAGTGAGAGGGAAAGCCATCTGTGAGCTGGCCCCGTGACCCCTGTGAAGAGGAAAAGCAGTGTGGCTGGGCAGGCCACCAGGGCTTGTGTTCCTGAAAGTGACACTGAGCGGCCTCTCCTGGGACATGGTTGAGTCTGGGGACATGGAATACCTCATTGTGAAGCAACTTCCTCTGCCAGGCCTGAAGGGAAAGCTCGTGGACCACTCCCCTTTGCTCAGCCTCCTGGCATCTTGGCCTTTGGAGCCAGTAGGGCAGGAAGCTCAGCCTTCTTGCTTTCTTGCTTTCTTTCGTTCTTTCATTCTTTCGTTCATTCTTTTTTTTTGAGACAGAGTCTCTCACTCTGTCACCCAACTGGAGTGTAGTGGCGCAATCTTGGCTCACTGCAACCTCCACCTCCTGGGTTCAGGTGATTCTCCTGTCTCAGCCTCCCGCGTAGCTGAGACTACAAGCGCCTGCCACTATGCCCAGCTAATTTTTGTATTTGTAGTAGAGATAGGGTTTCAACCATATTGGTCAGGCTGGTCTTGAACTCCTGACCTCAGGTGATCCACTCACCTCAGCCTCCCAAAGTGCTGGGATTACAGGCGTGAGTCACCGCTATTGGCACTCAGCTTTCTTTCCTCCTCTCTTCTCCTTTCCTCTTTTCTTTCCTTTTTTTTTGGTTTGGTTTTTGAGATGGAGTCTTGTTCTGTCTCCCAGGCTGGAGTCCAGTGATGCAGTCTCAGCTCACTGCAACCTCTGCCTCCCAGATTCAAACAATTCTCCTGCCTCATCCTCCTAAGTAGCTGGGACTACAGGCGCACACCACCATGCCCAGTTAAGTTTTGTAATTTTAGTAGAGACGGGGGTTTCACCATGTTGGCCAGGCTGGTCTTGAATTCCTGCTCAAGTGATCCACCCACCTCAGCCTCCCAAAGTGCTGGGATTACAGGCGTGAGCCACTGGGCCCGGCCTTCTTTCCTTTTTTTGAGGTAGGGACTCACTCAGTCCCTTAGGCTAGAGTGCAGTGACGTGATCACAGCTCACTGCATCCTTGAACTCTGGGCTCAAGCAATCCTCCTGCCCAGCCTCCCAAGTAGCTGGGTCCACAGGTGTGCACCACCATGCCCAGCTAATTTTTAAAGTTTTGTGTAGAGACAGGGTCTTGCTATGTTGCCCAGGCTGGTCTTGGACTCCTGAGCTCAAGCAGTTGTCCCACCTCAGCCTCCCAAAGTGCTGGGATTATGGGCATGAGCCACCATTCCCAGCTGAAGCTCAGCTTTCTGTGTCTTTCTCTACTATGAAGACAGTGGCAGGGACCAGAGCAGAGTTGGGACAGGGGCTTGGCAATCAATAAGCTGCTTATTTAGGGGAGACTCCTCCTCTCCCTTGATTGAGAAAGTAACATCTGGCTGGGGCAGTGGCTTACGCCTGTAATCCCAACCACTCTGAAGGTTGAGGCAGGAGAATTGCTTGAGGCCAGGACTTTGAGACCAGCCTGCCAGCCTGTGCAATACAGCAAGACCCCATCTCTTAAAAAAAAAAAAAAAAAAAAAAAAATTAGAGCATGGTGGTATGTGCCTGTGATCCTAGCTACTTGGGAGGCTGAGGTGGAAGGATTGCTTGAGCCCAGCAGTTCAAGGCTGCAGTGAGCCATGATTGTGCGACTGTACTCCAGCTTGGGCAACAGAGTGAGACCTTGTCTCAAAAAAGAAAAAGAAAATAAAAAAAGTAATATCTGATCATTGTAAAAAAAATTGGGAAGTTTAGAAAAGTTTAAGAGAAAAGAAAAAAAATTGCCCATAATCCTAAACAGCAACTTTCATTAAGTTTCATTAAGGTCTCTTCCTCTTTTCTTTTCTTTTTTTCTTTATTTTATTTTATTTTATTTTTGAGATGGAGTTTTGCTCTTGTTGCCCAGGCTGGAGTACAGTGGCACAATCTCAGCTCATTGCAACCTCTGCCTTCCAGTTTCAAGCGATTCTTCTGCCTCGGCCTCCTGAGTCGCTGGGATTACAGGCACCTGCCACCACGCCTGGCTAGTTTTTTGTATTTTTAGCAGAGACAGTGTTTCACCATGTTGGCCAGACTGGTCTGGAACTCCAGGCCTTGTGACCCACCCGCCTTGGCCTCCCAAAGTGCTAGGATTATATGCATGAGCTGCCGCACCCAGCCAAGTCTCTTCCTCTTTCCTTAGCATCCTTTTGTTCTTTAGCCTTGATCTTGATGAGCTCATCCTCTGTATATAGTAACTTTTTTTTTTTTTTTTTGAGATGGGGTCTCATTCTGTTGCCCAGGCTGGAGTGCAGATCTTGGCTCACTGCAACCTCCTCCTCCTGGGCTCAAGTGATCCTCCTCCCTCAGCCTCCCAAGTAGCTGGGACTACAGGCACATGCCACCACGCCTGGCTAATTTCTGCATTTTTTTGTACAGACGGGGTTTTGCTATGTTGCCCACACTGTTCTGGAACTCCTGGGCTCAAGGGATTCACCTGCCTTGGCCTCCTAAAGTGCTGGGATTACAGGGATGAGCCACTGCACCCTGCCTACGGTAACAGATTTTAGCCAAATTTTTATTCTAATCCTGGTTTTCCAGCCTGTGTTGTACAATAAACAGATGGATCTTCCCAGGAGAGGGTTATATGTAGGGATCCTTGCAGAATCACACGCTGTAGAATCACACCCGAGGGAGTGGGCCTCAGTCAGCTGGGGTCCGACCTGCTGTTATTGAGGAGTGGGCTGCCCCTGGACCCCAGGCTGCCCAAGCCCCACGGGTGGTGGTTGGAGGCAGTGCAATGAAAGTAGTTGTGTATTTTGCGTCACCAACACACGTCAACCTTTTGTTGTTGTTTCCTGGTGTGGGGTGAAGTGTTTTTCCATTCCCAGGAGTCTTGGTTTGGGGTTGTCTGCTGGTTTGGGAATCTGCCCACGGGGGTCACCAGCAGGGAATGGAGCTCCAGCTGGAGCCCTCTCCAGGGGAGCATAGAGGTCCCCGGGTCGAGCCACTTGGCCATGGCATTTCCCTCTCCTACATATCCCCTTCATTTTCCCACCCGGGTTTGTTTGCTTTGGGAAGGAGCCCAGAAGGAGGAAAATAAACAGCAGCTGGGTCGGCAGGACTGAGCCTCCCCCAGGCCCCAGCTCATCCTCAGGCCACAGCCCGGGCTGCCCTCCAGACTGGAAGTGAGGGTTTTCCTCCGGAAGCCTAAGACCAGCTTCTCTGACACAGCTCCTGCTTCAGTTCTGCCCTCTTGGAATGGACCAGCTTGCTGATGGAGACCACAGTGTCTGCCAGAGAACCTCTAGTCTGCAGGAGGTTCCCTCCTGGAGCTGCCAGCCAGAGGGGAGAGGCCTCCTTGGGCAGCCCCAGTCTGAGAGGGAGACAGGCCCTCAAGGGAAGCCACCATGCACTTTCTAGAGTCTGTTTGTGTCTGTGCTTGGAACTGCGGGCCAGACCTCAGTGGGAGCCAGGGACAGAGTGGGGAAGGTGGGGGCTGGAGACTCCGCTGAGCCCAGCTTCCCCCTGGGACTGCTATGTGGGGAATGCTCACGCCTGGCTGTGCAGCTGCCCCTGGCTGCAGGAAGCAGCATGGACTGGCCTTGGGGCAGCCAGTGTCACCACCTGGCCTGAGTGAAGCTCCACTTCCCTTCTCCTCAGCCATGTTTCCTTCATCCCCAGGGCCTGGGAGGCAGCTCCCTACCTAGTCCCTATCTCAGGGGTCAGAGAAAGCAGCCAGGGTCCCCCCAAGCAGACTGCCAGCCACCTTGCCCAGCAGGTCTCTGTGCCTGCCGTCGCTTTTTTTTTTTTTTTTTTTTTTTTTTGAGACGGAGTCTTGCTTTGTCGCCCAGGCTGGAGTGCAGTGGCCGGATCTCAGCTCACTGCAAGCTCCGCCTCCCGGGTTTATGCCATTCTCCTGCCTCAGCCTCCCGAGTAGCTGGGACTACAGGCGCCCGCCACCTCGCCCGGCTAGTTTTTTGTATTTTTTGGTAGAGACGGGGTTTCACCGAGTTAGCCAGGATGGTCTCGATCTCCTGACCTCGTGATCCGCCCGTCTCGGCCTCCCAAAGTGCTGGGATTACAGGCTTGAGCCACCGCGCCCGGCCCTGCTTTTTTTTCTTTTTCTTTTTTTCTTTTTTTTGAGACAAGTCTCACACTGTAATGCCGGCTGGAGTGCAATTGGCGCGATCTCGGCTCACTGCAACCTCCGCCTCCCAGGTTCAAGTGATTCACCTGCCTCGGCCTTCTGACTAGCTGGGATTACAGGCGCCCACCATCACGCCTCACTAATTTTTTGTATTTTTAGTAGAGATGGGGTTTCACTATGTTGGCCAGGATGGTCTCAAACTCCTGACCTTGTGATCCACCCGCCTCGGCCTCCCAATATGCTGGGACTACAGGCGTGAGCCACCACACCCGGACCCCTCACCTTTCTTTTTTGAGATACAGTCTCGCTCTGTTGCCTAGGCTGGAGTGGAGCGATCTTGGCTCACTGCAGCCTCAGTCACCTGGGCTCAAGTGACGCTTCAGCTTCCAGAGTAGCTGGGACTGCAGGTGCGTGCCACCATGCCCGGCTAATTTATTTTTATTTTTTGTAGAGACAGGGTCTTACTATGTTGCCCAGGCTGGTCTTGAACTCCTGGGCTCAAACCACCCTCCCACCTCTGCCTTCCAAAGTGCTGGGATTATAGGCATGAACTACTGCTCCAGCTGGCTTCCGCCTCCTCTGCCATCTCTTTGTTCTTCTAGTATATGAATGCATGCCTTTCCCATGGACAGAGGGCTTCCAGAGTCACAGCGATGAAAGAAGTCACTTGATAATCTCCATTTTACAGATAAGAAAATGAGGCTTAAGGAAATCGAGCCCCTCTCCTCACTCAGAACCCCGTGCTCACCCTGTCGCTGTCTGAGCCTGGGAAATCCTGTGCTCACCTTGTCGCTGTCTGAGCCTGGGGACCTGTGTCTGCAAAGCGTGCTGGCCTCTAGCCTAAGGAACCTCAGGGGGACCCAGCCCTGCCCTGCTCCGCCCTGCTCCTCTGTCCCCAAATGCAGTGTTTCTGAGCCTGCTTCCAGCATGGCCTCTGGGGTAACCCATTCCTGTCCTTATTTCCAGGTGTCTTGGCACTTTGGTGCCCTGCAGCCCAGCCTAGATGTGCCTGTTGCTGACTGTCCTTGGCAGGTGCTGGCTGGGGAAGGAGCCTGGTGTAGCTCTGGTTGGGCTATTTTTAATGTCAGGGCTGGGCCACACTCTGCCAGGTCAGTCTTGGATTTAGGGTGCCTGGTGCCAGCCCTCTAGGTTGGCTGTGCAGAGGAGGAGGTAGGAATGAAGGGTAGGGGTGCACCCAGTCTAGCCTTATTACTTGCTCACACTTACCTGATGTGGGCCCTGTGGGGAAGGGTCCTCTGCATCCCCTCTCCAGGGCCCGTCTTCCTTCTTCCTGTCCTTGGGCTGTCCCTACAGTCTCTGATCTGGCTTCTTCCTCCCAGGCTGCTAACAATAGAGCAGGCTCTAAACAAAGGCCCCCCATTCAACTCAGAAACCCGCCCTGTCTCTGTCCCTGCCCATCTCTGGCTGGGGCGAGTGGGCAGGGCCCACGTCTGTCTCTCTCGCTTCCACCCTGGCTCTGTCCAGGGGCATTGCGGAAGGTCTGACTCCATGTCCAGGGTGGAGAGGGACAAGACTGAACTGGGTGCGGCCCCCTCCACCCTGGGAACTGTAAAACCAGCACTTTTGTTTCTTGTAGGAGAAGTTCCCTTGTTCTCCTGGGCAGTAGGTAAGGAGAAGGGTGGGGCTGGTTGACAGTCCTGCCTGAGGTCTGACTTCCAGCCTTCCTGTTGCAGGAATAGCTCCCTTGACTCCTTCCTCAGGAGGAGTTCCGGAGTGTGTCCTCTCCCAGAACTGGTTCCCAACTCTGACGTTGCCCACCCCCAGCCTTCTGTCTGTCGTGGGAATCCTGGTTTTTTATTCCTAGAGTCTTAGACATAACATTCCTTTGAGATCCAGGGACACAAGGACACCCAGCAAGTTTGTAGCAGAGCTGGGACTAGAACCTGGGACTCTTTTTTTTTTTTTTTTTCTGAGACAGGGTCTTGCTCTGTTGTCACCCAGGCTTGGAGTGCAGTGGCGTGGTCTCGGCTCGCTGCAACCTCCACCTCCCTGGTTCAAGCAATTCTTCTGCCCCAGCGTCCCGAGTAGCTGGGATTACAGGTGTGCACCACCACGCCTGGCTAATTTTTGTACTTTTTAGTAGAGACAGAATTTCACCATGTTGACCAGGATGGTCATGAACTCCCGATCTCGTGATCTGCCCGCTTCGGCCTCCCAGAGTGCTGGGATTACAGGCGTGAGCCAGTGCACCCAGCCTGAACCTGGTACTCTTGATTTGCAGCTGGGTGCTCTGCTTCCATCTGCAAGCACCTTGGTCCCCTTGGCAAGAGGGCTCCGCTCCACTCTTGTCTAGTGGGTTGGATGCTGTTCCTACCATGAGTGCTGCCATTTTCTCAGTGTGCAGGCACAGCTTCTTCACCTAGAAATTGGGAATAAAGCCGGGCGCAGTGGCCCATGCCTATAATCCCAGCACTTTGGGAGGCCAAAGTGGGCAGATCATCTGAGGTCAGGAGTTCAAGACCAGCCTGGCCAATGTGGTGAAACCTGGTCTCTACTAAAAATACAAAAATTATCCAGGCGTGGTGGTGCACACTTGTAGTCCCAGCTACTTGGGTGGTTGGGGCAGGAGAATCGCTGGAACCCGGAGGTGGAGGTTGCAGTGAGCCAAGATCGTGCCACTGCTCTCTAGCTTGGGCGACAGAGAGAGATTCTGTCTCAAAAAAGAAAGAAAGAAATTGGAAATAATAAAACATCTGCCAGGTTGCTTTGAGGGAAGAACAAGATTCATATAATAATAAAGGCCAATGGGAACCCTCACCCCCCACCCGCATGGCATCCTGTGGCCTCTGTCTCTCCCTGGGTAGCTGTCCAGCCCTCAGCAGTCTCCTGACGGTCCACCTGGGCTGGTGGGGGTGGTGAGGGGCCTGCTGAGGAAGTTCCTCGGCTTGACTGTGGTGGTCCCTTTAGACGTGAGGCTGGCAAGGGATGACCCTTGTTTGGAGTGAGGCCCGCTTCCTTCTTTAGCTGAGAAGCCCCAGGGTTAGGCACTGTCTATGGAGGAGGGCCCTCTGGCTGGGATGCAGTGTGTTTGTGGACCAGAGCTGCAGATGTCCAGCAGTGTCCAGATGTCGCTTAGCCTTGAGCCCAGCAGAGCGGCATTCAGCAGGTTATTGCCACCGTGTTTACTGGTACACTTACACCTTCCTTCCCTCCCGGGGGCAGCTTCTCTTCCAAGCTCTCCGCTGCTCTTTCTTGGGACTCCCCCTTGGGGCAGGGAAATGGTTGGGGAAGGCGGCACAGCAGGAGGAGGTCAGGATTTTTTTTTGACACGGAGTCTCACTCTGTCGCCCAGGCTGGAGTGCAGTGGCCGGATCTCAGCTCACTGCAAGCTCCGCCTCCCGGGTTTACACCATTCTCCTGCCTCAACCTCCCGAGTAGTTGGGACTACAGCTCGCCCGGCTAGTTTTTTTTTTGTATTTTTTAGTAGAGACGGGGTTTCACTGTGTTAGCCAGGATGGTCTGGATCTCCTGACCTCGTGATCCGCCCGTCTCGGCCTCCCAAAGTGCTGGAATTGGAGCTCAGGATTTTAGCAGGATTTTCCCATGTCTGCCTTCTCCGAGCACTCTGACCCCCGCCACCCAACGCTGCCCCCCATTTCCTGCCGGTGGCCATTCCCCTCTGCTGCTGGGGAAGGGTTGCGTGTGGAAAGGGCGCTGGTTGGGGGGGGCTCCTTCTGAACTAGCTACACTTTCAAATGCCTGGGAAGCAGCTGTGCACATCTGGTGGCCTGAGCCTGCTGTTTGGGGTCTGCCGTCTGGGGTTGCCAGACTGCTTCTATTTAATCAGCCTGAAACTCTGAGTCACTAGGGATGGCGGGAGGAGGGGAAGGAGGCAGCTGGGAGCCAGCCTGGCCCCTGCCTCTGCCTGTTCCAGGTGTGCTCACGGCTGCCTGCCATAAAAGGCTGTGAGACCTGCAGGACCATTCGTCATCCTCCTGGAGGGCGGCATTGGGGCTGTCACAGGGAAGACTTATCCTTGGTGATCTTTGTTCCTGGGGTGGGGCCAGGTTGCCCCAGCCACTCCACCCTCCCCTGGTCCCCATCACAGTGAGACAACCCGGGTGCTGCCTGGCTTCATGGGTGGACCAGCCTGAGTTCTGCTTACTCACTGAGGCTGCGCTGGGATGTGCAAAGACCACAGACCTCGGTGCCCTCACACCTGTACTTGGTACCAGTCCCAGCTCTGCCATTTCTAACCTCAGTTCCTGCATCTGTATGCGGGGGAACAGTGCATGCGCTTTGAAACCCGCCCGTGAGCATGACGGTGTCTGTGAGAGGTGTGGCTCATAGTAGGCCCTCATGGGATCATGGCGTCCATTCTCCCCGCAGCCGCTGACCTCTGCAGGTCAGTTCCCAGGACAGTGAAGCCAAACATAGACCAAGCGGGAAGTTCACCTCCCTGGTACACAGTACGGCCCTGCTACTCATTAACCTTCAGGTGCACCTAAACCTCTGCAGAGAGAGAGAGGGGTTCCTGACGGCAGTGACCACCCACAGGCCTGCCCCACCTCAGATCCCTAGCCTGGGCTCGAGGAGACCAGGAGGTGAGGAAGCACTTCCAGAGGAGAGGCGGTGCTGATGGTAATGGCCGTGGCCTCTCAACACCGGCTATGCACCAGGTCCTCGCAACCACCTCTGAGGGAGGTCGTGTGACCCCGCTTTATAGATGAGGACACTGAGGTTCTGTGGGGAGGTGAACTGCCCCAGTAGTGAGTAGCTGAGATTTGAACCGCTCTGTGGGACTCAGAGAGGCTTCTAGGTGCTGGGAGGGCTGGGAGAGAAGGGGTCTTAGGGCTTCGGCCTCAGGGCCACGAGTGATCCTGCCCAATCTGTAGGAAAGCCAGATCCTGGAGTCTCTGAGGGAGCCTGGGGCATTCCAGAGAAACCTGTCAGACCGCTTCCCTGCCCCACCCAGTTTCCTGCCCAATGACTGGGGTGCCTCCTCCCTGCAGCCTTTCCCAGGGAGCCCCAGTGGTTGAGGGTGGGCCCAGGGGACCTCAGAAGCTGCTAGAGGTCCTGGGTGCCTTCTCTTGCCCCTGAGACAGTTGGGTCAGGGCAGCAAGGTGAGTGAACCGGGGCTTCTGGCAGCAGCTGGCCCTTTACTGCCCTGCCCCCTGGGGCTCATCCCCCTAAGAGGTCAGAGATGCAAGCCCAGGACACACACACAGCTGCACCCCTGGGGCTCACTGCTCCCAGGGTATCTCATCATGGGCAGCGCCTCCCCGAGCCTGTTACCCTTCTGGGCACCCACTCAGCCCCAGCCTGCATCCTCATTGAAACCCCTGGGGCCATGGTGATTACATGGCAAGACAGGCAGGACTTGGGATGGGCTGAAGCTGGGGGCTGGGCCAGGTGACTTCCTGCTTCCTGACTTTCTCCTTTGTGCCCCCAGTAGCCACAATGGAGGTGATGAACCTGATGGAGCAGCCTATCAAGGTGACGGAGTGGCAGCAGACGTATACCTACGACTCGGGTATCCATTCGGGCGCCAACACCTGCGTGCCCTCTGTCAGCAGCAAGGGCATCATGGAGGAGGATGAGGCCTGCGGGCGCCAGTACACGCTCAAGAAGACCACCACCTACACCCAGGGGGTGCCCCCCAGCCAAGGTCAGGACCCCTTGGAACTATTCCATGGGGTAGAAAACCTGCCTGGGTCCTGGAGAGAGGTCAGAGTGAAAGAAGGCAGATTCTAGGGGGTCCCTGGTCTGAGGGAGGAGGTACAGCTCATATTAACAGGGGGCCCACCCAGTCTGAAGGAGGAGGTGCAGCTACTTCAGGGTGCTGCATCTGGGAGGGTCACAGAATCCTCTTCTGTGAAGAGGGAAGGTAGGGAGGGAAGGCATATTCCCTGCCCTCAGGGTGCCTCCAGTCTGAAGGAAGAGGCACAGTCCTTGTCTTCTGTGAATATAAGAATCTGATGAGGACGTTGGGCGCGGTGGCTCACGCCTGTAATCCCAGCACTTTGGGAGACTGAAGTGGGTTGATCACCTGAGGTCAGGAGTTCGAGACCAGCCTGGCCAACATGGTGAAACCCCATCTCTACTAAAAATACAAAATTAGCCAGGTGTGGTGGCATGCACCTGTAGTCCCAGCTACTAGGGAGGCTGAGGCAGGAGAATTGTTTGAACCCAGGAGGCAGAGGTTGGAGTGAGCTGAGATTATGCCACTGCCCTCCAGCCTGGGTGACAGAGCGAGACTCCGTCTCAAATAATAATAATAATAAAAAAATAAGAATCTGATGAGGAGGCATCACTATGGCTCTCAGGAAGCCCATGGATGGCAGGGAGGACACAGCCCTTTGGCTCTAGGAGCCTCACGTTTGATGGGAGAGCCAGGGCCCTAGCCCCTAGGAACCCCCCAGGGTTTCTCCTTCGGGTAGAGGAGGTGTAGGTCTCAAGCCTGAGGGCCCCTCGTTGGGAGGGAGACCAGTCCTCTGCTGCTGACATGCAGATAGGCCGAGGCTGTGGGACCAGTGACTGACTCAGCTCTGGGGCTTAGTCCTGGCTGGGGGTGCCCCGCCAGCCCAAGCCTCCCCTGCCCCTCTGGGGGAGAGGAGTATCCAGGCCCTAGAACTGTTGACCACAGGTGCCTCCAGGGCCCTGAACATGCCATGAGGTGGGCTGTGGGCTCTGGGAGTAGTGAGGGTGGACTGCAGCTGGTGGGGCTCTACGGAGTCAGCCCCTGCACGCCAGTCTCCTCCCTGACAGCTGGTAGGGGGAGTACGGGGCCTCTTGGCTGGGCAGGGCCAGGCACTGTGTTGGTAGCAAAAAGTACAGCATCCAGGTGGGAAAGCCATGCAGCTGTCTCCTCCTTCCCAACTAATTAGAGGGTGGAACCTCTGCGTCCCTCTCCCTGGGGGCATCAGGACAGTTGCCAGGGTGTGGCTGCTTGGGCATCTACCTGTGGGACTCCCAGACCCACCCAGGGGGAGGAAGGAAGTTAGAGAGGAACCTGACGTCTCAGCTGAGGACTCAGCTCCTGGCTCCCTGAACCCACAGCCCTGACTTTCCCTCTGATCTGCTGTGAGATGTGATGTTGGTGGCTCTCTGGGCCTCTGTTTGCCTGCCTGTATAGTGGGAGGATTGCCGCTGTTGGGGATGATGAGGGTCTAATTAGACTCCTGAGATTTCAGGGTTGAAAAGAGACCTGATGGGTAAGGGCGGAGAATGGAGTAGGGGTTTGGACCCCTGAGTCAGGCTGCCTTATAACCCCTCTGTGCCCAGTTTTCCCATCTGTAAAGAGGAGCCAATGATAGTACTTACCTTGCAGGGTCATTGTCAGATTATATGAGAAAATAGCAGGGCACTGAATTCACTGCCAGGCACATAATAAGTGTGCAAAAAAAAAATTCCCATGATGGACATAATATGTGGGGCCCATTTTACAGATGAGGTTACTGAGGTGATGGTGACTTCCCCAAGGTCCCTGGGGAGAGGCAGAATGGCCAGTCATGCGCTGGGGCTCTGGGCAGGGTGAAAGGTAGCCCAGAGGGCCGAGGTGGGGCTGTCTGCAGCCTGCCCTGCTCCCCAGTGTCTGCCCAGCCCACTGCCCGCACTCAGTCCCTGTCCCCATGGCCCCCAGGTGACCTGGAGTACCAGATGTCCACAACAGCCAGAGCCAAACGGGTGCGGGAGGCCATGTGCCCTGGCGTGTCAGGCGAGGACAGCTCGCTGCTGCTGGCCACCCAGGTGGAGGGGCAGGCCACCAACCTGCAGCGACTGGCCGAGCCATCCCAGCTGCTCAAGTCGGCCATCGTGCATCTCATCAACTACCAGGACGACGCTGAGCTGGCCACTCGAGCCCTGCCCGAGCTCACCAAGCTGCTCAACGACGAGGACCCGGTCTGTGAGGGTCCCGGCTAGGGTGGGGGCTGAGCAGGGAGGGGAGAGAGCAGATGTCCTCAGGGGAGGGACATTGTAGGGGTGGAGGAAGGTTATGACCCGGACTCCCCTGTATGTGACGAGTCTGGGGCCCTCCTCAGCTCTGTGGAAGGGTGTCCCAGCCCCTCCTTAGTGCTCACGTCCCCGCACCTGCCTTTGCCCTCCAGGTGGTGGTGACTAAGGCGGCCATGATTGTGAACCAGCTATCAAAGAAGGAGGCATCGCGGCGGGCCCTCATGGGCTCACCCCAGCTGGTGGCCGCTGTTGTGCGCACCATGCAGAATACCAGTGACCTGGACACGGCCCGCTGTACCACCAGCATCCTACACAACCTCTCCCACCACCGGGAGGGGCTGCTCGCCATCTTCAAGTCGGGCGGCATCCCTGCTCTGGTCCGCATGCTCAGGTACCCACCCCTGCTCAGTGCAGGAGTCCAGGACCCCGTCTCACTTGGGCCTCTCCCCTCCCTTCCCTGGGCTTCCATAAATACCCAGCGAGCAACTATCATGTGCCAGGCAGAGGCACACCCCATCCTGGTGCTCAGTGGCTCACAGCCCAGCAGGGAACACAGGCATGTAAACAGCAGGTTAATGATCAGGATATGGCACAGGCTGTGGCAGAAGAGCATTGAGATTGCTCAGAGGTGGAATCGCTTAATGGCAGGGGATTAACAGAGGAGTGGAGTTTGGCTAGTGTGGAGGAACGGAAGAGTGTCCCAGGCAGAGAGAACAGCAAATGCAAAGTTCCTTACAAACTTTCTGTTTCTGGGCCCCCTACAAAACGTTGATTGGTCTCATTTCTCGTTTTTTTTGAGGTGAGGTCTTGCTGTCGTCCAAGCTGGACTGCAGTGGCATGATCTCAGCTCACTGCAGCCTCCACCTCCCAGGTTTGAATATTCCTTCTGCCTCAGTCTCCTGAGTAGCTGGGATTACAAGTGTCTGCCACCATGCCCAGCTAATTTTTTTTTTTTTTTTTTTTTGAGACAGAGTTTTCCTCTTGTTGCCCAGGCTGGAGTGCAATGGCGCAGTCTCAGCTCACTGCAACCTCCGCCTCCCGGGTTCAAGCAATTCTCCTGCCTTAGCCTCCCAAGTAGCAGGGATTACAGGTGCCCACCACCACGCCTGGCTAATTTTTGTATTTTTAGTAAAGATGGGGTTTCACCATGTTGGCCAGGCTGGTCTTGAACTCCTGACCTCAGGTGATCTGCCCGCCTTGGCCTCCCAAAGTGCTGGGATTACAGGTGTCTGCCACCATGTCGAACTCAATTTTGTATTTTTAGTAGAGACGGAGTTTCGCCACGTTGGCCAGGCTGGTCTCGAACTCCTAACCTCAGGTGCTCCCCCGCCTCGGCCTCCCAAAGTGCTGAGATTACAGACGTGAGCCACCGCGCCTGGCCTCATTTCTCATCCCTATACCAGGCTGGGAGCTCCATGAAAGGGAGACACTGATTTCATTCCCCTCTGAACACCTTGCAAGGCCTCTCTAATATGTGGCCTTCCACATGGTAGTTACTTAGTAGGGATCAGTGTCTAGGGACCTACTGTGTGCTCAGCACAGGGCTGGGGGCTCAGAAGCAGGAGGAGTCATTGTCTCAGTTGGGAGAAGACAGGTGCTGTTTGCTTCATGCTTAAGAGCCGGGCAGGCTCAAGGAGTGATGAGATTTTAGCAAAGGGATAGATATTTCCAGAGGGGTGTCAGTAGCGGGGAGGCTTCCTGGGGGAGGTGGGAACCCATACCAGGCTCACATGGGACCTCGGCATACTAACCCCTGCCCACCCCCCCAGCTCCCCTGTGGAGTCGGTCCTGTTCTACGCCATCACCACGCTGCATAACCTGCTCCTGTACCAGGAGGGCGCCAAGATGGCCGTGCGCCTGGCTGATGGGCTGCAAAAGATGGTGCCCCTGCTCAACAAGAACAATCCCAAGTTCCTGGCCATCACCACCGACTGCCTGCAGCTCCTGGCCTACGGCAACCAGGAGAGCAAGGTGGGCCCTCCCCAACCCTCCTGAGGCCTGAAGCCCACCCTTGCGTCACCCTCTATCCTCCACAGCTTCGGGCTGCTGCCCCTTACTCCTTTTAGATGAGATATAGGGGCAGGTGTGCATGCTTCATTGTGCGACTGAATTGCGCAGAATTATTATTTTGAGTATAAGGAAAAAAAATCACTCATCCTCATACAGCCACCATTGTCATTTCGATATGCTCCGTGAAGAGCTGTTCTGTGGGCAGACGACAGATGTGTGCACATTCTTGTCATCATAACAATCTGCAACATTGCATCTGTTTTCTGCCTGCTTTTTTTTTTTTTTTTTTTTGAGACAGGGTCTCACTCTGTCACCTAGGCTGGAGTGCAGTGGTGTAATCAGGGCTCACTGCAACCTTGACTTCCTGGGCTCAGATGATCCTCCCATTTCGGCCTCCAGAGTAGCTGGGACTTCAGGCATGTGCCACCATGCCCGACTAGTTCTTTTTTACTCTTCTCTTCTTTTTTTTTTTTTTTGAGATGGAGTCTCACTCTGTCGCCTAGGCTGGAGTGCAGTGGCGCGATCTCAGCTGACTGCAACTTCCGCCTCCCCGGGTTCAAGTGATTCTCCTGCCTCAGCCTCCCAAGTAGCTGGGATTACAGGTGCCCACCACTATGCTCAGCTAATTTTTGTATTTTTAGTAGAGACAAGGTTTCACCAGGTTGGCCAGGCTGGTCTCAAACTCCTGACCTTAGGTGATCCATCTGCCTCGGCCTCCCAAAGTGCTGGGATTACAGGCGTGAGCCATCGCACTGGGCCCCTGACTAATTTTTTGTAAAGGTGAGATTTCTCCATATTGCCCAGGCTGGTCTCAAACTCCTGGGTTCAAGTGTCTGTCTGCCTTGGCCTCCCAAAGTGTCAGGATTACAGGTGTGAGCCACTGTGTCTGGCCTGCATGATGTTTAAAAAAAAATTTTTTTTGCTCTATTGTCCTCAAAACTACCCTCTAATAATGACAGATTGCCTTTCCTTTCCCTTTCCCCTTTCTTTTTCCTTTTCCTTTCCCTCTTCCTCTCTTCCTCTCTTTCTTTCTTCCTTCCCATTTCTTCCTTTTCTTTCTTTTTTGAGACAGGGTCTCACTGTGTTACCCAGGCTGGAGTGTGGTAGCATGATCCTAGCTCGCTGCAACCTCAAACTTCGGAGCTCAAGCATTCCTCCCACCTTAGCCTTCCTGATAACTAGGACTACAGAAACGTACCACTGAGCTAATTAGCACCTGGGCTAAGTTTTAAATTTTTTGTGGGGATGGGGTCTTGCTCTGATGTCCAGGCTACCCTCAAGGAATCCTCCCGTCTCAGCCTCCGAAATAGTGGGATTAAAGTCTTGAGCCACCATACCCAGCCTACAGATAGCATTTCATTAAGTGGAGACCTTAGGCTTTATTCTGAGAGAGGGTATTTAGATTGCTCCTATTCCACCTTTATAAACAATGCTGTCTAACAAATTAACGAATGTCTTTGGGCATATAGCCTTTGTCAAAGAGTGGAAACAATTCTCATCGATTTTTAACACTTCTGGCTTTTACCCAAATGGCCAGACTGATTTCCAGAAGGATTGGACTAATTTCCAGGGCCATAACTGGTAATGGGTGTGCATATAGTTTTGTCACATCCTTGTTAGCACTGGGTATTATCCTTTTTTTCAGAATTTTGGCTTACATAACAGTCATGAAACTATTGGGGTGGGCTGGGTGTGGTGGCTCACACCTGTAATCCCAGCACTTTGGGAGGCCGAGGCAGGTGAATTGCCTGAGGTCAGGAGTTTGAAACCAGCCTGGCCAACATAGTGAAACCCCATCCCCACCAAAAATACAGAAATTAGCCGGGCGTGGTGGCACATGCCTGTAATCCCAGCCACTTGGGAGGCTGAGGCATGAGAATTGCTTGAACCCAGGAGGCGAAGGTTGCAGTGAGCTGAGATCGTGCCACTGCTTTCCAGCCTGGGTGACACAGCGAGACTCTATCTCAAAAAAACAAACAAACAAAAAATTACTGGGGTGTTTGACTGGGTGTGGTGGCTCACACCTGTAATCCCAGCACTTTGGGAGGCTGAGGTGTGAGGATCATTTGAGGCCAGGAGTTCAAGACCAGCCTGGGCAGCATAGCGAGACCCCCATCTTTATAAAAAGAAAAAAATACATTAAAAGAAAAAAACGAACTATTTGTGCATTAGCTGAAGCTCAGTAATGACAGCTCTGTCTCCTGCCCTGCTTCTCCTTGTTCCTGTCATATTTCCCATCCTTCTCACACTCATTCCCTCTTCACCTGCAGCTGATTATCCTGGCCAATAGTGGGCCCCAGGCCCTTGTGCAGATCATGCGTAACTACAGTTATGAGAAGCTGCTCTGGACCACCAGTCGTGTGCTCAAGGTGCTGTCTGTGTGTCCCAGCAATAAGCCTGCCATTGTGGAGGCTGGTGAGTATAATGGCCTTGAGGGCGGCTGGGATGGGGGCTCTGCCCAGCTGCCAAGCTCAGTCAGCCATGCTGCCCGTGGCTGATGGCACCCCTATCCCTGCCCCAGGTGGGATGCAGGCCCTGGGCAAGCACCTGACCAGCAACAGCCCCCGCCTGGTGCAGAACTGCCTGTGGACCCTGCGCAACCTCTCGGACGTGGCCACAAAGCAGGTGAGGGAGGTATCTGGGCTTGGGGTTGACCTCTTCAGCTGCCCCGTCCAGCCTCCTGTCTGGGCATCTGACCTTAGGTACTGTGGTCTCTAAATCTCTGGGGGCTGGATACTGGGGGCTGGATACTGGGAGCTGGATACTGGGAGCTCTAAATCTCTCTTCCTTGTGGCTGCGGCTGGAAATGCCTTGAAGACCTTCATCTCTTTTTTTTTTGTTTTTGACAGAGTCTCGCTCGTCACCCAGGCTGGAGTGCAGTGGTGCAATCTCCGCTCACTGCAAGATCTGCCTCCTGGGCTCAAGCGATTCTCTTGCCTCACCCTCCCGAGCAGTTGGGACTACAGGAGTGAGCCACCATGTCTGGCTAATTTTTGTATTTTTAGTAGAGACAGGGTTTCACCATGTTGGTCAGGCTGGTCTCGAACTCCTGACCTCAGGTGATCCACCCGCCTTGGCCTCCCAAAGTGCTGGGATTACAGACGTGAGCCGCCGCGTCCAGCAAAAGAACAGTTTTGACCTGGGCCCTGGGCTGGGGCAATAGTTTACCAAGAGATAGACCCCCATGACTAAAAATACAATTTAAGGAAAAATGCAGCTCCAGGGCAAGTGCCCTGTGCCTCCTTTCAACAACCATTCCTCAGGCCTCCCCAAGCAATATGCTGTTTATCAAGTGCCCACCCTCTGCTGGCCCTCTGCGTGGCATTTGTGGACATTAGCTCGTTCAGCCTGGGGTTAGAGTGTGGGACCCTGTGGGTAAGATGAAGACACTGAGGCTGGGGGAGGTAATGGCCATGGTCAGAGGTAGTAAATGGCAGAACTGGAATTTGAAGGACTGTCCATCCCCAAAGCTGGAGTTTTTCTGTCCCACCACAAGGCCTACGTGTCTCCCTGGGAGAAGTGAGACGTCTGAGTTAGTGATTTTACTGGAAGTGGATTTGGCTTAGGGCCCCAGGGTGGTGGGGCAGCAGTGAAGGCCCAGAAAGGTGACACATGAGTAGATGTGGCTCAGCTGGGCCACTGAAACATGTGGCCCCCTCAACAATTGCCTCCTGGTCTCAAGGCCTCCCTTGGACACCGTACTTTGGCCTGAGGAGGGTTCTGCCTGGGTCTGAGGCCCCCAGGGAAAGGCTGATGGGTTGGAGGGAAGAGACGTGGGTGGGGCTTAGAGTCAGGCCTGGGTTCAGATCCAACCACTGGCTGTGTGTCTGTGGGCAAGTTCCTCAACTTCTCTGAGCCTCATTGTCTCACTTGCACCACGGGATAGTAACACCCTCTCACAGGGTGTGGCGGGTCATGGGGATGAAAGTTCCCGGGCACACACAGGCATGGCTGACCCCTTTAGGTCATCCTGCTCCCCTCAGACATATTCGAGAAGGCTCCCTGGAGTTGGCTGCTCCCTGACTCCCCTATCCCTTCCTTTCCCTCCAGGAGGGCCTGGAGAGTGTGCTGAAGATTCTGGTGAACCAGCTAAGCGTGGATGATGTCAACGTCCTCACCTGTGCCACGGGCACACTCTCCAACCTGACTTGCAACAACAGCAAGAACAAGACACTGGTGACACAGAACAGCGGTGTGGAGGCTCTCATCCATGCCATCCTGCGTGCTGGTGACAAGGACGACATCACAGAGCCTGCCGTCTGCGCCCTGCGCCACCTCACTAGCCGCCACCCTGAGGCCGAGATGGCCCAGAACTCTGTGCGCCTCAACTATGGCATCCCAGCCATTGTGAAGCTGCTCAACCAGCCCAACCAGTGGCCACTGGTCAAGGTACTGCTGTTAGGCGAGGGGAAGGAGCTCCCTGCAGCCGGCTTAGGTGCTGTATTGGTATAGGCAAAGCTGCTGTAGCAAAGAAGCCCTAAATACAGTGGCTTGAATAAGACAGAAGTTTATTTCTCTCTCGTGTAATAGTTTAGACCTCAACAATGGCTCTGCTCTCCAGATTCTTTCTATCTTCTAGCTCCACCAGCCCCTAGGGCAGAGCTCAGAGTTCAAAATGCACATGAGTACCCTGGGCGGTTTCACTAAAGTGCAGGTTCCACGGTGGCTCATGCCTGTAATTCCAGCACTTTGGGAGGCCAAGGTAGGAGGATTGCTTGAGGCCAGGAATTTGAAACCAGCCTGGACAACATAGCAAGACTTGTCTCAACAACAACAGGAAAAATTAGCCGGGTGTGGTGGTGCACACCTGTAGTCCCAGCTACTGGGGAGGAGAGGCTGAGGTGGGAGGATCGCTTGAGCACAGGAATTGGAGGTTACAGTGAGCTATGACTGCATCAGTGCACTTCAGCCTGGGTGACAGAGCAAGAACCCATGTCTTAAAAGAAAAGAAAAACAGGAGGCTGGGTGCAGATGCAGACATCTGTAGTTCTAGCACTTTGGGAGGCAAAGGCGGAGGCAGACGTGGAAGGATCACTTGAGGCCAGGAGTTTGAGACTAGCCTGGGTAACATATTGAGACACCCATCTCTTACAAAAAATTTGAAAAACAAAAAAAAACAAACAAATAAGCAATCTAAAACAAACACACACACACACACGCACACAGACACACACTGCAGGTCCTAATTCAGCAGGCCTGCTGCGGAGGGCCTGCGATTCCATATGTCTTTTTTTTATTGTTTTGAGACAATGTCTTTGTCTATTGCCCAGGCTGGAGTGCAGTGGTACAATCTTGGCTCACTGCAACCTCTACCTCCCGGGTTCAAGCGATTCTCCTGCCTTGGCCTCCTGAGTAGTTGAGATTATAGGTGCACGCCACCATGTCCGGATAATTTTTGTATTTTTAGTAGATTTTGCCACGTTGCTCAGAATGGTCTCAAACTCCTGAACTCAAGCAATCCACCAGCCTCGGCCTCCCAAAGTGCAGGGATTACAGGTGTAAGACACCGGGCCCGGACAATTCTGTATTTCTTTTTTTTTTTTTTTTTTTTTTTTTTTTTTGAGACGGAGTCTCGCTCTGTCGCCCAGGCTGGAGTGCAGTGGCTGGATCTCAGCTCACTGCAAGCTCCGCCTACCGGGTTCACGCCATTCTCCTGCCTCCGCCTCCGGAGTAGCTGGGACTACAGGCGCCCGCCACCACGCCCGGCTAGTTTTTTGTATTTTTTAGTAGAGACGGGGTTTCACCGTGTCAGCCAGGATGGTCTCGATCTCCTGACCTCGTGATCCGCCCGTCTCGGCCTCCCAAAGTGCTGGGATTACAGGCTTGAGCCACCGCGCCCGGCCAATTCTGTATTTTTCTTTTTTTTTTTTTTTTTTGAGACGGAGTTTTGGTCTTGTTTCCCAGGCTGGAGTGCAATAGCACAATCTCGGCCCGGCCAATTCTGTATTTCTTTTCTTTTTTTTTTTTTTTTTTTGAGATGGAGTTTTGGTCTTGTTTCCCAGGCTGGAGTGCAATAGCACAATCTCGGCTCACCGCAACCTCGGCCTCCCGGGTTCAAGCAATTCTCCTGCATCAGCCTTCCAAGTAGCTGGGTCTACAGGCATGTGCCACCATGCCCAGCTAATTTTGTATTTTTTAGTTGAGACAGGATTTCTCTGTGTTGGTTAGGCTGGTCTCGAACTCCTGACTTCAGGTGATCCACCCACCTCGGCCTTTCAAAGTGCTAGGATTACAGGCGTGAGCCACCGTGCCCGGCCCAATTCTGTATTTCTAACAAGCTTGCAGGTGCTGCTACTGGTCCATGGAGCACATTTCTTATGCCACTGGGTATAGACGAGAGAGTTGTCCTCACATGAATGAGTGGACTGTATCATCCCCACAGATGTGTTCTAGCCCTGAGAACTGGGAAGGGCTAGCGGCCACCAGAAAGTGGCAGGCATCACTCCTGCTCACACCCCAGAACTTGGTCATTCGGCCACATCAAGGTGCAAGGAGGCTAGGAAATGTGATCACCAGCCAGATGGCCGTGTGTCCTGCTGAAAATCAGGAGAGCCCCTACAGAGACACAGGGCAGAGAGGATTCTGGGGGATGCTTAGCCTCTCCCACAGGGAGTTGGGCGTGTGAAGGGGTGGGGTCTTCTTCTTGAGGCTACCTGGGTGGAAGAGAGATGTGTGTCACTTCCCTGTCAGGCAGGGGAAGTGAGAGTGGGCCAGGAGGTGGGCAGGCCCAAGGGACAGTTATGGAGGAAGGCATGTGTATGTGTGTGTATCCATATGTAGAGACAAGGAAGGCAGCCAAAGGCAAGGTGGCATCTGGTGCCAGAGAGTGAGGAAGCTACCATAGATGAGGGTCTTGTCAACAGGCACAGGAGCCAGCTGGCAGGGACATCCGCTAGCTACATTTAAGACAATTTAAGGCCAGGCGCGGTGGCTCAAGCCTGTAATCCCAGCACTTTGGGAGGCCGAGACGGGCGGATCACGAGGTCAGGAGATCAAGACCATCCTGGCTAACATGGTGAAACCCCGTCTCTACTAAAAAATACAAAAAGCTAGCCGGGCGAGGTGGCGGGCGCCTGTAGTCCCAGCTACTCGGGAGGCTGAGGCAGGAGAATGGCGTGAACCCGGGAGGTGGAGCTTGCAGTGAACTGAGATCCGGCCATTGCACTCCAGCCTGGGAGACAGAGCGAGACTCTGTCTCAGAAAAAAAAAAAAAAAAAAAAAAGACAATTTAATAGTACAGACAAGCCAGGTGCAGTGGCTCACGCCTATAATCCTAGCACTTTGGGAGGCCGAGGCGGGAGGATTACCTGATGTCAGGAGTTTGAGACCAGCCTTGCCAACATAGTAAGTCCCCGCCTCCACAAAAAATAGAAAAATTAGCTGGCCATGGTGGCCTGTGCCTGTAATCTCAGCTACTTGGAAGGCCAGGGCAGAAGAATTACTTTGAACCCAGAAGGCAGAGGTTGCAGTCAGCTGAGATCTCTCCATTGCACTCCATCCAGCCTGGGTGACAGAGACTCCGTCTTGGAAAACAAAAACAAAAAACATGGCCAGGCGCTGTGGCTCACGCCTGTAACCCCCACACTTTGGGAGGCAGAGGCGGGTGTATCACGAGGTCAGGAGATAGAGACCATCCTGGCTAACATGGTGAAATCCCGTCTCTACTAAAAAAATACAAAAAAATTAGCCGGGCGTGGTGGTGGGCGTCTGTGGTCCCAGCTACTCAGGAGGCTGAAGTAGGAGAATGGTGTAAACCGGGGAGGCGGAGCTTGCAGTGAGCCAAGATCATGCCACTGTACTCCAGCCTGGTGACAGAGTGAGACTCCGTCTCAAAAAAAAAAAAACAGTGCAGATAAGAATGACTCTAAATGATTCTATACATTGAATTATTATTATTTATTACTATTATTTTTGAGATGGAGTCTTGCTCTGTTGCCCAGGCTGGAGTGCAGTGGCACGATCTCAGCTCACTGCAATCTCCGCCTCCCAGGTTCAAGCAATTTCCAGCTAATTTCTGTATTTTTAGTAGTTTCACCATGTTGGCCAGGCTGGTCTCGAACTCCTGACCTACAGTGATCTGCCTGCCTCGGCCTCCCAAAGTGCTGGGATTACAGGCGTGAGCCACTGCTCCTGGCCTATACATTGAATTAAAAAAAAGAAAATCCATGTTTAGAAAAAAAAATGTCAGTGTGACTCCTCCTTGATGCTTGGTCCCTGCTGCAAACCTGAGGTGGGGCTTTGCATCCTAACCCAGCAGCTAAGTGGCAAGTGACCTTGGCAAGTCATTTGCCGTGTGCTCACATCCCCATCTTGTGATTTTCATCCCTGCCGTCCTGGCATCTTGTTTTGATGATGAAACGGATGACACCTTGAGAGGCTCTGGGAGGCCAAAGTGGCTCCTGTGGGTCAAGGACCCTGGGAAGGAAATCTCAGGACACCTCCTTCCAGAGCTGCCCTGCTGGGGATTCATGACAATGTGAGCACCACCCAAGCAGGAGGCTTCGGGGCCACCTAGAGCAAAGACTTCCTGAGATTCAGGCTTGGGGAACGATCAGAAAAGCAAGCAAGGCCATGGTGTCTGTGGGGGGGTGGTTAAGAGAGAGGGGACAGGGTGAGGGTCTGGGCATGGGGCTGGCAGGATGTTCTGGAATGGGGTGTCATTTTAGCAAAGGCTGTTAGAATTAGCCATGAGCGGCCAGGCGCAGTAGCTCACGCTTGTAATCCCAGCATTTTGGGAGGCCGAGGCGGGCGGATCACCTGAGGTCAGGAGTTTGAGACCAGCCTGACCAACATGGCGAAACCCCGTCTCTACTAAAAATATAAAAAATTAGCCGGGCGTGGTTGCGGGCTCCTGTAATCGCAGCTACTCAGGAGGCTGAGGCAGGAGAATCACTTGAACCCAGGAGGTGGAGGTTGCAGTGGGGTGAGATTGCATCACTGCACTCCAGCCTGGGTAACAAGAGTGAAACTCTATCTCAAAAAAAAAAAAAAAAAAAAAACAGAAAAGGATTAGCCATGAGCACCCCCAGATCCTGTGGATTAAGTGACATGGCTGGGATGGTCTCCTTCTCTGGATATCTTCTAGTGTGCCTGTGTCTGGCCTCGGGGACAGAAGAGGTGAAGGAGGGAGGGGATACCTGAAGCTGGGAAGCTGGGATCCTTCAGATGTCCAAGAAGTGCCCTTGATCGCTGCCAGGCAACCATTGGCTTTTTTTTGCCAGGCAACCATTGGCTTGATCAGGAATCTGGCCCTGTGCCCAGCCAACCATGCCCCGCTGCAGGAGGCAGCGGTCATCCCCCGCCTCGTCCAACTGCTGGTCAAGGCCCACCAGGATGCCCAGCGCCACGTAGCTGCAGGCACACAGCAGCCCTACACGGTATGTGAGCTGGTGGTGCCTGTGACAACCTTCCTGGGGGGCAGGTGTCCTCTGTGGGTGTGTGTGTGAATGCAGAGGTCAGTTGCAACTGATGCCAATTCCAAGAGCCTGTGAAGTTCATTCGGCTGACAGCACCTGTCCCATGCCCCCTGCCTCCTCTCTCATCTCGCAGGATGGTGTGAGGATGGAGGAGATTGTGGAGGGCTGCACCGGAGCCCTGCACATCCTCGCCCGGGACCCCATGAACCGCATGGAGATCTTCCGGCTCAACACCATTCCTCTGTTTGTGCAGGTGAGTCTGGGGCAGGTGTGCAGGAGAGGTGCCCCCACCACTGCTTAGAGGACAAGGTTAGGAGTCCCAGATTTTGGGGGCCTGGACCAGGCATCAAGAGGTCTTTGGAGGAGTTTGGAGGAAAGTGGCCACACCAGATTGACTACTTAGCAACCCCCTGCACAGGCATGGCTTTCTAAGCTTCAAAGCAAGGAAAGAGATCACAAATGGAAAAAACAAAAACAAAAAAAACTTGAGATTCAACCACATAAACGTGAAAACCATCTATTTCAGAAAGAACCTTAAAAAAGCATTAAAAAAAAAAATCAGCAAACTGGGAGAATATGTGCAAGTACCATAACAGACAAGAGTTTAACATCTTTCATGTCAGTGACTTCTTTAACACTAGATTCCAATGGTTAGATGAGGCAGAGTCACAGGTAATTTCAAGGTAGTTCATGAACAACGCTCAGCCCAGTTTAAAGCAGTAACACTTACTCCCCAGTGATGGCCCGTTTTCCACTATGGAATTGCTACAGGGTGGAGGTGGGCAGGGCTGTGGGGTGTGTTGTCCAGCCTGCCTCACCCCTTCCCACCTCTCCCCTGCTTCCCATGTCCCCTCTGCCCAGCTCCTGTACTCATCGGTGGAGAACATCCAGCGCGTGGCCGCCGGGGTGCTGTGTGAGCTGGCCCAGGACAAGGAGGCGGCCGACGCCATTGATGCAGAGGGGGCCTCGGCCCCACTCATGGAGTTGCTGCACTCCCGCAACGAGGGCACTGGTGAGCTGGGAGAGGGCAGCTGGGTCCCACTCCTCCAGCCATGATGGAGGCTGGCAGACGTTTAACCTGGCTTTTCCTCTCCTCTCTGCTCAGCCACCTACGCTGCTGCTGTCCTGTTCCGCATCTCTGAGGACAAGAACCCAGACTACCGGAAGCGTGTGTCCGTGGAGCTCACCAACTCCCTCTTCAAGCATGACCCGGCTGCCTGGGAGGCTGTGAGTATCCTAGGCTGGACCGCAGTAGTTGGTTGCACAAGTTGTGCACTGCCCAAGGGCAACTTGACTTTTGGGGGTCTCCTACTACTGTCAACTTTACAGATTTTTATTTTGTAATTGGATCATTTATAACAATTCCTAGCAGATGGAAGTAGTGGGTTGAACCATATGTCCACACAATGCCAATTTTTATTTTGCCCAAATGAGTATACGGTGTTTGAGGAGGGGGTGCTTTTCCTAATTTGCGTGGAGGTGCTGGATAGGCTACAGGTGGTCTTTTCCAGGGTGGAGCAGTGCCCTGCACCCATTCTTGAGTCCTCTGCCTCCTGCCCTCCTCCCATGAGCTGCTCTAATCCAGCAGGAGTTCCTGCTCCATGAATGGGGAACCCTCCTCCCTGGGGAGTACTGAGGACACGAGTACATCAGGGCACTGGGTGACCCCATTTCATCATCCTGTATTCCTCCAAGGCCTCTTTGCTTTTCTCTGGCCCCCTCTTTTATTTATTTATTTATTTATTTATTTATTTTTTGAGACGGAGTCTTGGTCTGTCGCCAGGCTGGAGTGCAGTGGCGTGATCTTGGCTCACTGCAACCTCTGCCTCCTGGTTTCAAGCAATTCTCCTGCCTTAGCCTCCTGAGTAACTGGAACTACAGGCACATGCTACCACACCCAGCTAATTTTTGTATTTTTAGTAGAGATGGGGTTTCCCCATGTTGGCTAGGATGATCTCAATCTCCTGACCTTGTAATCTGCCCGCCTTGGCCTCCCAAAGTGCTGGGATTACAGGTGTGAGCCACTGTGCCCGGGCTATTTTTTATTTTTTTCAAGACAGAGTCTCGCTCTGTGGCCCAGGCTGGAGTGCAGTGGCGCAGTCTCAGCTCACTGCATCCTCTGTCTCCCCGTTCAAGCGATTCTCCTGCCTCAGC
Organism: Chlorocebus sabaeus; assembly: GCF_047675955.1. NCBI lineage: Eukaryota > Metazoa > Chordata > Mammalia > Primates > Cercopithecidae > Chlorocebus > Chlorocebus sabaeus. The sequence continues at coordinate 70,004,992 of NC_132919.1, forward strand.
CTCCCAAGTAGCTGGGATTACAGGTGTGCGCCACCACGCCCAGCTATTTTTTTTGTATTTTTAGTAGAGACGGGGTTTCACCATGTTGGCTAGGCTGGTCTGAAACTCCTGACCTCAAGTGATCCGCCTGCCTTCGCCTCCCAGAGTGCTGGGATTACAGGCGTGAGCCACCACATCCGGCCCAGCCCCTTCTTTTAGAAGCGTCTCTCCCTGCCCCCCAGCTGAGATCCAGCTTGGAGCCTGCATTTTCAAACCTCTCCTCTATGTTTCTCTCTCCTTTTTCAGGCCCAGAGCATGATTCCCATCAATGAGCCCTACGGAGATGGTAAGTGTGTGCCAGGCTCTTCAGGACCCTGGAGATCCTGGGTGGCTGTGTGGCTGTGTGTGAGGGGGCAATATTACGTCTCCGGGGCCAGAGGACCAGTGGCAACTGCTCTGTGGCATCCACATGTACCCCAGTCTAGATGCCCTGGTGTGGGGTCTGGGGAGGGGGTCAGGCCCACCAGGGGTGGGCGTGGGTAGAGGAGGCAGCTGAAGGCTGTGCAGACGGCTCCCGGAAGGGTGGCTTGCAGACCCTAGGACCGACCCCACTTTTCGTCCCCAGATATGGATGCCACCTACCGCCCCATGTACTCCAGCGACGTGCCCCTTGACCCGCTGGAGATGCACATGGACATGGACGGAGACTACCCCATCGACACCTACAGCGACGGCCTCAGGCCCCCGTACCCCACTGCAGACCACATGCTGGCCTAGGTGGCCTGGCCCCAGTACGGCCCCCTCTTTGCAGGCTTTTCCCTCCTCTCTAGAACCTACTTCCGTTGGAGGCCCTCCCATCTCCCCGCTGAAACCTGTGCTTCTTTTTTGGGGGGACCCTTTGCTGCTGAGCTTCCCCAAGCACGGCGTGCCCTGGCCTGCCTTCTTCTTGTGTCCTTGGTAGGGGTGGGGAGTCCTGTTCCTGCTGGCCTCTTCTGGGGGTGGTGGGCAGGTGACACGGAGTGGCATGAGCTTCTGTGGATGCAGGTCCACTGAGCCCCTGACCCCTGTCTGTCCCCACTTCCCCAACAGGTGCGGTTCCTCATCTGAGAGGCTCTCCGTGCAGGCGATGGGGCAAGACAGAAAAGTGCCTGAGCTGGGGAAGCCGGGGCGTGACTTCCTGCTGCACCCCGTGCCTCCAGAGGTCCTCCGTAGGGTCTTTCTTGGGATAATGTTCTGCTCCTGCTTTTCTGTCCTGGGCATGGGTCCAGGGCCTAACACCCCCTCCCCGCCCTTGTGGCCCTGGCCACTAAAGCTTCAGACTCAAGCACCCTTTCTGTTTCCCCCCCAGCAACCCCCCCAAACCCCCAGCCTCCCTGTCTCCAGCTGCCTGGGCCTGGAAGGGCTTTGGTTCCTTCTCTGGGTCTGATTTTCTCACTGAACTCCACTGACCAGCTGCCCTAAGCCCCCAGGGTCTCCAGGGCCCAGGTTCAAGACCCAACCCCCCGAAATCCAAAGCTTCTCTTGAAAAGTTCAGGGACCGTCCAGGGGAGATGGGGAGGAGATATGGAGTGAATCACCTGCTCCAGGAGACGCCGACTTCTCTCTCCAGGATGCTTAGTTGGCTTTGCCCACCCCTCACTCCCCGGGGAGCTCTGGGGACAGCTCCCTCACACCCCTGTCCCATCCACACAGCTGCCCTAGCTGACCCTGAGAAGTGCTCTTGGCTGACCCCTCTGGTGTGTGGTGAGGGGCTTTCTCTTCCCCTTCCTGTTTCAGACCCCCCCATCTCCCGCACATGGTGTGGGGGGCTGGGGGAGGTCCCAGCAGAGTGTTTTATTATTATCGCTTTATGTTTTTGGTTATTGGTTTTTTTGTATAGACCAAAGCAAAGAAAATAAAAATAACACAGATGCGTTGGAGGCTGTTTAGGGGAGTGGGGTGGGAAAGTCGAGGGGCTTCCCCCGCGGCCTGGCGCCCTCCTTGGCTGGGTCCTGCGGGTTCTCAGGGCCGCCTTGCATGTGGGACCAACTAGAAGAGGCGAGCTGGGGAGCCAGGAGTGTTGGAGGCGCCGGAGTGGATTTAACCCGATATGTGCTTGTAGGGCGAGGATGGGGGAAGAGGTGAATGGGGGTGAGTCCCTCACTTCTGGAGGCCAGGCCTTGTTTCTCTCTCAAACAGGCAAGCTCCTGGCTGGCTCTCCTCCCGTCCAGCCTTAAAGTGAATATGGCAGATGTCCCTGTGCTTAACGCTCCCTGAGGCTTATGGCCTGGAGTCCAGACCCCTTGTTGGTCGACTGTGGGCCCACCCCAGCTCCTGCCCACCTCCCCTCTGTCTTCCCCCTACCACCTACTCTGCCCTCAGCCATGCCCGGGACAGCCAGCAGCCCCCTCCTGTTCTTTGTCCATGCTGTTCCTGCTGTCTGGTTGCCTCCACTGTTCACCTGCTCGGATCGGCTCAGACCTGACTCCAGGAACACCTGCTCCATGACCTCCACCCCCAGCAGGGATGAGTGGGTGCCCCTCCTGCTATGCTCCACGATGCCCGTGCACAGCTGTCATTTCACCCATCACGTTGGTCTGTCCTTCAGCTCATGTGACAGTTCCCCCACCCACAACCCCAAATTCTCCTTTCTGAGGGGGTGCTGGTTACAATGCACCCGGCAAACCTGAGAACCTGCAGCGCCTGTGCACCTGCCCACGGCCGGATGCCTTCTTTCTATGCCCGCCTGGAGCTCAGGGCAGTGGAGGGAGGCCATGGCCTCATTCACAGAGGATTGGTGGGACGTGGGGCTGGGGCTGGAGACAGGGAGGTGCTTCCAATTAGGGGCTGGCTGTAAGGTCCAGATACGAGAGAATGAGGCACAGCTGAGCTCAGCCGACTAGAGCCAGGGGAGTAGGGAGGGGACAGAGTTTTCAGAGCTCCAGAGGATCCGAAAATCTTTTAACAACGCCCCTGCTCCTTTTTTTTTTTTTTTTTTTTTTTTTTTGAGACTGAGTTTCACTCTTATCCCCCAGGCTGGAGTGCAATGGCATGATCGCGGCTCACTAGAACCTCCACCTCTTGGGTTCAAGTGATTCTCCTGCCTCAGGCTCCCCAGTAGCTGGGACTATAGGGACGCATCACCACGCCTGGCTAATTTTTGTATTTTTAGTAGAGATGGGGTTTATCCATGTTGGCCAGGCTGGTCTTGGACTTCCGACCTCAGATTCTCCGCCCATCTCAGCCTCCCTAAGTACTGTGATTACAGGCGTGAGCCACTGTCCCCGGCCAACAATGCCGTTTATATGTGCTCCGTGTTCAGGACCCTGGCAGGCAACACTTGAATTGGGTGATTTGAGGAGACTGTGGTAAGGGGACAGTTTACAAAGGTGTGGGCATGTATAGGAAAAAGCAAGGGATAGGACAGGGCGCTGGGCTATTTATAGTGATATGACCTCTGGCCTGATACTGGGAGGAGTGGGGTGCTCCCTGGGGCAAGACCCTGTGGATGAGGCTTTTGGACAAGGGGAGGCTGTGAGCGGGCTCCCTCCTACCAGAGCTCCCTACTGGCCCAGCCCAAGCAGAAACCAGAGCCCATTCACGTCCATTCCTGTCATCTCCCACCGCCCAGCGCCGAGTAGAGAGGTCTGGAGAAGCCAATGAAGACAGATAACTGCCACATGGACACCATTTCCCCCACCCCAGCTTTCCAAAAGAGGGCCAGAGGCACCCCACAGAAAACGACTGCTCTCTCAAGCCTCATGACAGGTGCTGAGGACAAGGGAAAGGAGAGAGCTAAGTCCCCATGCTAAGGGGCAGTGCTAGATTTGAGCTTCACAGTAAGCCCTCAGCTTCCTGGCAGCCTGGCCAAAATGGGAAACTTAAAGCCAGTTAATTCCCCTTCCTTCCTTCCTTCCTTCCTTCCTTCCTTCCTTCCTTCCTTCCTTCCTTCCTTCCTTCCTTCCTTCCTTCCTTCCTTCCTCCCTCCCCCCCTCCCCCCCCTCCCTCCTTCCTTTTCTTCCTTTTTTTTTTTTTTTTGACAGAGTTTCGCTCTTGTTGCCCAGGCTGGAGTGTAGTGGCGTGATCTCGGCCCACTGCGACCTCTGCCTCCCGGGTTCAAGAGATCCTCCTGCTTCAGCCTCCTCAGTAGCTGGGATTACAGGCATGAGCCACCATGCCTGGTTAATTTTAAATTTTTAGTAGAGATGGGGTTTCTCCATGTTGATCAGACTGATCTCAAACTCCCAACCTCAGGTGATCTGCCTGCCTCGGCCTGCCAAAGTGCTGGGATTACAGGCATGAGCCACCGTGCCCGGCCAGGCCAATTAATTTCAATGCAGTGAGTTGGCCACTTCAGTTTTCATGGAAGAGCTAACTGAGCCTTGCAACCTTGAGAAAGTCAGTTCGCTTCTCTGAACATCAGTTTCCTCACCTGTAAAATGAGGATGATGCCTTCTCCATGTACCTACTGTGAGGATGAAATAAGAAAATACAGGGATTCCAGGTAGGCAGAAGGGGGGAAAGGTTTTGCCTTTTTGATGTTCGGAAGGGACATCCACCCTGGGGACTTATCTGGACCTTGGCCTGAGCTATGTCACATGCCCATCCTTTGCAGCAAAGAGAGCTGGGAAATGGAGACTATTTTAGCTGCACACAGTACCTCCTCGGTAAGAATCAGGGGTTTTTATTTGTTTGTTTTATTTTTTTTTTTATTTTTATTTTTTTTGAGACGGAGTCTGGCTCTGTCGCCCAGGCTGGAGTGCAGTGGCCGGATCTCAGCTCACTGCAAGCTCCGCCTCCCGGGTTTACGCCATTCTCCTGCCTCAGCCTCCGGAGTAGCTGGGACTACAGGCGCCCGCCACCTCGCCCGGCTAGTTTTTTGTATTTTTAGTAGAGACGGGGTTTCACCGTGTTCGCCAGGATGGTCTCGATCTCCTGACCTCGTGATCCGCCCGTCTCGGCCTCCCAAAGTGCTGGGATTACAGGCTTGAGCCACCGCGCCCGGCCTGTTTGTTTTATTTTTAAGAGACAGGGTCTTGCTCTGTTGCCCAGGCTGGAGTGCAATGGCATGATCACAGCTCACTGCAGCCTTGAACTCCTGGGTTCAAGTGATCCTCCTGCCTCAACCTCATGTGTAATTGGGATTACAAACTACAGGTACACACCACAATGCCTGGCTAATTTTTTTTTTTTTTTTGTAAATGATTTGTAAAGATGGAGTCTGGCTATGTTGGCCAGACTGGCCTTGAACTCGTGGTCTCTAGCAATCCTTCCACCTTGGCCTCCTAAGGTTCTGGGAGTCCAGATGTGAGCCACTGCACCTGGCATAAAAGTCAGGGTTCCGACACTAGGAAAGAAAAAGATGGATAAGGCATTGGGTACATCACCACAGGGGTCTGCCACAGCTAGGAACAAGTCTCCCCAGACTAATTTGCCTCTTTTTCAGTAGGCTTGGTCAGGGAGGTGGCAGGAGAGCTCTGGGTGTCTGGGTTTCAGCAAGACCAGAGGGGAAATGCAGGCTTCGGTGATGTGAGCGGGCTTGGTGGAGCAGCCATCCCCAGGGAGTAGCAGACGTAGCCCTGTCCATCTGGAGGAAGCTCTCTATCTGCCATCTGCCAAGGCCAACATTTCTATGCCAGAATCTACAATACCAGTGGAGACAGGGATAGAACTATCCAAAAGGCAGGTCCCACACTGAATGACAAGTATTAAAACAAGTCTTAAAAATAAATTATCAGCTGTGAAACTCAAACTGCTCTTAAAAATTGTGTTAATCCAGGTGTGGCAGCACAGCCCTATAGTTCCAGCTACTTAGGAGGCTGAGGTGAGAGGATCACTTGAGCCCAAGAATTTGAGACCGGCCTGG